>NC_041383.1:247757935-247806925 GCF_002162155.2 Triticum dicoccoides | reverse complement strand
TGAGCAAAAGAAAGAAGAGAAAATGAAGTCATGGAGCCTTGAAGCTCGTTATTGCTTACCTGGGCAAGTGCTGCACAAAGTGTCAGTTTATGCATGCGAAAAAAAGCATGAAATTTTGACAAGTTTTGCATAGCAGTTGATCTTTATTTATGCACGGGGTCTGCGCCTGTCTCTGTACAAAGGGTTACATGCAACAGCGGCAAGTCTTGTACAAAAGGTGGTTGCCGGATCAGAGTTCCGGCAACCGCGCCTTATGGATAAAACTTGCGAAGATGCTCTATGTTCCAGGAGTTCCTCACCGGAAAGCCATCTTCGGTCTCAAGGCGGACAGCGCCGGGCCTAGTGACTCGTTTCACCCGATAAGGGCCTTCCCACTTCAGCGTCAACTTGTTGGAATTCTTGGCGGATTGAACGCGCCGAAGAACAAGGTCGCCTTCCTCGAAGCTTCTGGCATTAACTTTGCGGCTATGGTAGCGGCGCAAAGCTTGCTGGTAGCGAGCAGCTCGCACAGCAGCCTGAAGACGATCCTCCTCGAGGAGCAGCGTGTCATCTTGCCGCAGCTGCTCTTGCTCAAGCTCATCATAAGCGAGCACTCGAGGCGATCCGTATACGAGTTCCGTGGGGAGAACTGCCTCTGCTCCGTAGACGAGAGCAAAAGGTGTCTGGCCGGTGGCTCGATTTGGCGTCGTCCTGATCGACCAAAGAACCACCGGCAACTCCTCGATCCAATTTCTTCCGCACTTGTGCAGCTTGTCGAAAGTTCTGGTCTTGAGCCCGCGCAGCACTTCAGCGTTTGCCCTCTCCGCCTGACTGTTGCTTCTCGGGTGAGCAACAGAGGCGAAGCAGATCTTGGTGCCAAGATCTTGGATGTACTGCATGAAGGTGCGGCTCGTGAATTGTGTGCCATTGTCGAGGATGATCATGTTAGGGACTCCGAAACGGCAAACAATTGACCTGAAGAACTTGACTGCTGACTGTGCTGTCACCTTCCTCACTGCCTCCACCTCCGGCCACTTTGTGACTTGTCGATCGCCACGTACAAGTACTCAAAGCCCCCGACAGCTCGGGGAAAGGGGCCGAGGATGTCGAGCCCCCAGACCGAAAATGGCCAGGATAAAGGGATTGTTTGGAGAGCTTGAGCTGGTTGATGAATCTGTTTGGAGTGGAACTGGCACGCTTCACACTTGGTTACTTGTGCAGTTGCATCCTGGAGGGCTGTCGGCCAAAAGAAACCTTGCCGGAAGGCCTTGCCGGCAAGTGCTCTTGCGCCAATGTGGTGACCACATATGCCTCCGTGTATCTCTGCCAACAGCTCTTGTCCTTCTTCCTGGGCAATGCACTTCAACTTCACTCCGTTGAATCTTTTTCGGTACAGTATGTCATCGAAAAACTGGTACATACTTGATTGCCGGGCTACTCTCTCTGCTTTTTCTTGCTCTTCGGGAAGTTCTCCTGTTTGAAGGAAATGGACAATCTGCTGTGCCCATGCCGGAGCTTGTGGCTCGACGACAAGGACTAAAGGCGCAAATGCTGCTGCGGGAACATCCGCTTCTACGGCAAGAATCTGGGATCCTGCAGGAGCGTGATGCCCCCCGGCAAGCGTGTCGGGACACAGCTTGTCGGGAGCGTCTGCTTCAACGAAACAAACCCTGGGGCTTGTCGGAGCAGACTGCTCCTCAGCACTCTTTGTGTTGATCCTGGGGACCTTCTTGGCGGCGGCTTCGGGGAGCTCTGCCGGAAAGTAGTCGCCAGTAACCAACTTTCTCTTTTTGCTCTGTCCAGTTGATGGTGTCACGGATGGTTGAGTTAGCTTGAGCACAAAAATCTCTGGTTCCACAGGCAACTTGAGCGCGGCGCATTTTGACAGGCCATCTGCAATGTCGTTCTGAGCTCTCGGAACATGTTCCATTTGCAGGTCGTCAAATTGCTCTTCTAGCTTTCTCACTTCATCAATGTAGGCCTCCATCAACGGACTCTGATAATCTTTGTTTACTTGACGGACGACAAGTTGCGAGTCTCCCCTGACAATGAGTTTCTTGATCCCAAGCTCCGCTGCAATTCTGAGTCCGGCAAGCAACCCTTCATACTCTGCAGTATTGTTTGTTGCTTGCTCCTTGGGAAAGTGCATCTGGACCACATACTTGAGGCGCTCTCCGGTGGGTGCGACGAGTAACACACCCGCACCGGCGCCTTGCCGCGAGAAGGCACCGTCAAAGTACATGATCCATTCTTTGCTTGTCTCCTTGACGGGGATGCTCGTCTCCGGAGTTTCTTCATCAGGTGTTGGCGTCCATTCTGCTATAAATTCCGCCAAGGCTCGGCTCTGGATAGTTGAGGTACTCTCAAACTTGAGGCCAAAGCTTGACAATTCCAGTGCCCACTCAACAATCCTGCCTGTTGCTTCTGGATTCTGCAATATCCTTTTCAATGGAAAGCGAGTGACGACTATGATCTCATGTGCTTGAAAGTAGTGGCGCAGCTTCCTCGAGGCCATGAGAAGGCCGAAAAGCAACTTTTGCACACCAGAGTACCTTGATCTAGCCCCCTGCAGAAGGGAACTGACAAAGTAAACTGGGCGCTGCACCATCTTCTTCTGTTTCTCTTCCGGCAACTGTACAGATCCATCCTTGCCGGGACCAGAGCTTGACGTAGAAGCCCCCTGCTTGTCGCTGGATTCGCTTGCCGCGGCCGCTGGCTCATCATCTACCTCCCTCTCCGCCACTAACGCAGCACTAACCACTTGATTGGTTGCCGCTAGATATAGCAACAACTTTTCTTGTAGCTTAGGTGCGACAAGTGTTGGAGTGGTGGATAGGTACCTCTTCAAATCCTGGAGCGCGGCCTCCGCCTTTGGAGTCCATTTCATCGGACCTGCCTTTTTCAAGATTTTGAAAAATGGCAGGGCGCGCTCCGCGGACTTAGAAATGAACCTACTGAGAGCAGCCACACAGCCGGCAAGCCTCCACACATCCTTGACGCGCTTCGGTGCTTCGATCTGCTCGATGGCCTTGATCTTGTCGGGATTTGCCTCGATCCCCCTCTGGGACACAAAGAACCCGAGAAGCTTGCCAGAAGGAACTCCAAACACGCACTTCTCGGGGTTCAACTTGAGATTGATCTTGCGCAGATTTGCAAAAGTCTCATCCAAATCTTGGATCAAAGTTGCTCTGTCCCTGCTCTTGACCACTATGTCATCCATGTAAGCTTCTACATTTCTGTGTAGCTGTGGCTCAAAAGCATGACTGACTACCCTTGCAAATGTGGAACCAGCATTCTTTAGTCCGAAAGGCATTCGTACAAAGCAGTACGTGCCACATGGAGTAATGAATGCAGTTTTCTCTTCATCCTCTTCTGCCATGAAGATCTGATGATATCCTGAGTAGGCATCAAGAAATGAAAGCAGATCACATCCTGCCGTGGAGTCGACAATCTGGTCAATGCGCGGCAAGGGAAATGGATCTTTGGGACAAGCTTTATTAACATCCGTGAAGTCAATACAAAGCCTCCACTTCCCGTTCGCCTTGCGCACGACTACTGGATTGGCTAACCACGTCGGATGGAGTACTCCTCGGACGAGACCTGCTGCTTCCAACTTCTTGATCTCTTCTGCAATAAACTCTTGGCGTTCCACTGCTTGCTTCCTGACTCTCTGCTTGACGGGCCGCGCGTGAGGGCAGACGGCTAGGTGGTGCTCAATTACTTTCCTGGGAACACCGGGGATGTTCGATGGTTGCCATGCAAACACATCGACATTCGCCCGCAGGAAAGCAACGAGCGCGCTTTCCTATTTAGGATCAAGCGTGGCACTGATGGTGAAGGTACCACCAGTGCCGTCCTCCTTGGCGGCCACTTTCTTGGTCTCTGGTGATGCTGTCTTCGCTTTCTTGCACTTGCCGGTGGAGCTCGATGGTGCGTCCTCGACGGTAGCACAGCACTCCGAAGAGGTGCGCTTGCCGGAGTGGGCATCAGAGCTACTCTTGCCGGACTTGGTCTTCTTCTTCCCCCCAGGAGCTTCAGCGGCAAGTGGTTTGCGCTCTGCTGCGGCTGCTGCTTCCCGGTAGATCTTGTCGGTACAGATAAGTGCATCCTTCTTGTCGCCGTGGACAGAAATGACACTTATCGGACCGGGCATCTTGAGCACGTTGTAGGCATAGTGAGAGGCTGCCATGAACTTGGCAAGCGCTGGACGGCCAAGTATCCCATTGTAGGGCAATGGGAAATCAGCAATGTCAAATGTGACTCTCTCTGTCCTGAAATTCAGCTTGCTACCAAACGTCACTGGCAGTGTAATCTTCCCCTTTGTCTTGCTCCTTCCCGGGTTGATTCCTTGAAAAGTACCAGTTTCTTCGAGCTCGCTGTCGGGGATCTGGAGCTTGTTGAGTACCATGGAAGAGATCAGATTTAGGCCGGCCCCGCCGTCAACCAACATCTTTGTGACCTTGAGGTTGCGGATGGTTGGCGAAACCAACATCGGCAAGCACCCGACCGCAGTGATGCGATTAGGGTGATCCTCAACATCAAAGATGATGGGCGTGCTGGACCACTTCAGGGGTTTGCGCGATTCGACAGACGGTTCTGTTGCATTCACCTCCCGCAGCCACTGTTTGAGTTGGCGGTGCGAGGTGTGCAGAGAAGCACCGCCGTCGATGCACAGAACCTCCATTGCCTTCTGAAACTCCTGCTCGTCAGTCTCATCCTCATCCATCTCATCATCTTCATCTTCGTCTTCGTCCTTGTCGCGGCCACGGGGAGGTATGTCTCCTTGCCGCTGCTTAACCTTGCCGCGGCGCCCTCCCCGGGCGGGACGCTTCTTGCCGGATCCTCCGCCACCTTCCTGGGCCTTCTCCTTGTCGCGACGCTCATACTCAGCTTTCTGTAACTCTGCCATCTGCTCAACCTTCTTGCAAGCTTGGAGGTCATGGCCCTTGGTGCGATGGATCTTGCAGTATTGCTTGCCGGAGCCGTCCTGCTTGTCGGCGGCCACCACAGCCTCGCCGGAGTCGGCAGCCTTGGCCTTGTCGGCGCCGCCTCCGTTGCCGGACTGCTCAACAACTAGCACATCCTTAGCCTTTCTCTTTCTATTATTCCGCCTCCGGTTCCTCTTTGCCGGAGGTGCGTCCGCACTGTCAGATCCTTCTGCTCCTGCATTCTCTCCGGGGAGTTTCCTCCCCTCTTCAGCACGTGCACACTTGTCGGCCAGAGCATATAGCTCGTTGACATCTCTGATCTTGCACATCGCCATCTCCCTCATCCTGCAGTTACGCATGTTCTGATGGAACGCGCTGATAACCGCGGCAGGGTGGACGTCTGGGATGTTGCGTTGCACCTGGCTGAATCTCTGTATGTACTTGCGCAGGGGTTCTCCTTCTTTCTGGGCGAGCAGATGAAGATCACTCTCCTGGCCATGGGGCTTGTGGCCGCCTGTGAAGGTGCCGACAAACTGATGGCACAGGTCCACCCACGAAGAGATGGAGTTGTCCGGCAAGTGCATGAGCCAAGATCTGACGTTGGGCTTGAGCACCAGCGGGAAGTAGTTGGCGAGGATCTTCTCGTTGCGCCCCCCGGCAGCCTGCACCGCGATGGTGTAGACGCTGAGGAACTCTAACGGATGTATCCTGCCATCGTACTTCTCGGGTACGTCTGGCTTGAAGTTCTTGGTGCTGGGCCACTGGACTTGCCGCAGCTCACGAGTGAACGCAGGGCAACCTACCGCGTACGGTAAATCGCCTGGTTCCCCTGGCGCATGCATATCGACAGTGGGCCCAGCGCACTGGTCAGACTGACGTCGTGCATCTCTCCGACGCTCGATGCGAGTGCGAGCGTCTTCGTGTCTTCGTTCTTGAAGAACTTGGCGTTGATCGCGGCGAGCTCACGGGTCCGACGATGCAGTGGAGTCGGTGTCGAGGTTGGCCCGGCGAGTCGGCGATCTTGGCCTTCTTGGCGGGGAGTGCACAGTGGTGGCACCCCCACCAGTCTTGTCGCCATCGGCTTGCGCCTGGGCGTCTTGCCGCGGCTTCGACGTGCTTGGTTGTCGGGGCTTGTCGCCGTTGGCGAAGCTGATAAGGCTCTGGATGGTGATCCTCCAGTCGTCGATCTTGTGCGGCGCTGGAGGATAGTCGAGTAGTAGTTGGGCTCGGGCCAACGCTTCCTCTGGGGTCTTCGGCGGCGGCGGCGAGCGGCGCGAGGAGCGGGATATGCTCGGACTCCCAACTGGGTTGGAAGGAGCAGTACCCCGTCCAGGCGACCGCACCTCACTCGTGCCAGCACGCTGGCGTGCACGCTGGTCTTGAACGCCCCGAGATCCACCAGCTTGTCCTTGCTCCAACGCGAGTATGGTGCTAGGAGCACCATGGCGTTGTCGATCTTGCACTCCCTGGGAAGGGTGCGGCGTATGTACAGACGCAGAAGCTTGCGGGGCCTTGTCCTTGGACCTGGTGACGACGTGAGTCCCACCGTCGGCGCCCGCTCCTCCGCCGGTGTCTACCCCACCGCCCGTTTGCTCCGGCGGCGGTGGAATCGACGTAGACGGAGCGGCCACCTCCGAAGTCTTCTTCTTCGGTGGCATGTCGATGAAGATGTTGGTGTAGCGCGCGCGGAGACCGGATCAGGTTCGCACAACCTCGACGCCCCCTACCTGGCGCGCCAGAGATGTCGTGGTGGAGAACGAGCACCTATGGGGCAGGGCCCCTTTTCGGTCCGGCAGGGAGCAGAGGGCGCGCAAAGAGCAGATCGAGGTCGAGCACGCGAGGGATTTTACCCAGCTTCGGAGCTCCCCGGAGGGATAAAACTCCTACTGCTGCTTTGTGTTTGTATTTTGTTCTTGCTTGAGAGCGTGGGTATGCTGTGGTTTCGAAAGCGTCAAACCGAACCGAACCCCTTCTACGTGCGAATGGGCCTCCTTTTTATAGTCTAAAGGGGTCACCGACAGGTGGCAACGCAGAGAGAGGGGTAAAAACGTAAAAACGCGGGTTGGTACAACTGCTACCAACAGTGCCCCCTACCTAACTCTGACGGCAGGGGACAAGGGCATTTAATGCCTGTCCGGTCGCCCAAACAGTGCAGGAAGCGACCGTTAGGGGCGCCACCGATCGCCACGATGGCCTCCTAGTCATCTTCACTTGCCACCTCGCACCGCTTGGCTGCACAGCTACCGCCACGTGCACCAGGAGCGATCCTGCGGCAACACGTCGTCGGGTGAGCTGGAGCGTGGGCGCAGAGTGGTGGCTTCGCCGTGGCAAGTGCCTTGCCGCGGTCTCTGTCTTGTCGCACCCGCAAGCTTGCCGCTCGTCGGGTCTTGCCGGGACGCGCGGTGCGTCGCGACAAGTTTTCTAGAGTGCCTTGGTTGGCCTTCCCGGCAAGCTCCTCTTGCCGGGGTCTTGTCCTTCCCGGCAAGCTTCTCTTGCTGGGGCCTTGTCTTCTCAGTTAACACTTTGTTCTTGAATGGCAGTAATTTGAATAGTGAAGGGTCTTGGCGGACGCCCGGCAAGCCTTGCCGTGGGACGCTGCGACTGCCCGTGCACAAGTTCGGGGTACTAAGGTACCCCTACTTTAGTGCACCGACAAAATATGTGGCAAAGCATGCACAAACACTCTAGCATCTATCAAGCAATTTGCGATGACTAGGTCATCTATATATGAGTATATTGACTTAGGATTCAAATGAGAACATTTGATCATAGGTCATACTCATTGTTTAAGCACAAGTGGGGTTACCACTTTTACATAAAGCATTATTGTGTTCACACCGTTAGAGTTGCTTTAGCTCAATTCTTAGAGTAAAGCTCCCCCTAGCTGTGATATCCCCCCCCTAAGAGGGATGAACTAACCTTGGGTTTTGTCGATTGATGACTTCGTGTAGGTGTTGAAGATGTGGACGCTCAATGTTTATGTAGATCATTCGGAGCAATCCATTGGAGTGAGTTGCACTTTCAATACCTACACGGGTTAGTCCCACAAGGAACAAACAAGGATATCCATAGACATAGAGTGATGTTCACACAAGATGATGTCCATGAAAGCATTAGGTTACCTTGTCCCTTGTCTTACCAACAAGAGGGTTTGTGACTCCTTGAACTAGTGCAAGATATGGAAGTTGTTTGCACTTGTTCTTACCAAAATGATATGAGTGAAGTGTGTTGGCGGAGTCACCCTCAAGAACTCTCTAGTTCTTCTTCTTCAGGATCCTGCTACGTCTTGAGCTTGCGTTGGTTTTCCTCGAAGAGGAGAGGGTGATGCAGCAATAGTAGCATAAGTATTTCCCTCAGTTTTTGAGAACCAACGTATCAATCCAGTAGGAGGCTCCTCAAAAGTCCCACGCACCTACACAAACAAACTGAGAACTCGCAACCAACGCAATAAAGGGGTTGTCAATCCCTTCACGGACACTTGCGAAAGTGAGATCTAATAAAGATAGTAAGATAAGATAAATATATTTCTGGTATTTTATAATATAGATGAAAAAAGTAAAGATGCAAATAAAAGTAGATTGAAATAAAATATTATAAGAGATAGACCCGGGGGCCATAGGTTTCACTAGAGGCTTCTCTCAAAATAGCATAAGTATTACGGTGGGTGAACAAATTACTGTCGAGCAATTGATAGAAAAGCGCATAGTTATGAGATTATCTAGGCATGATCATGTATATAGGCATCACGTCCATAACAAGTAGACCGACTCCTGCCTGCATCTACTACTATTACTCCACACATCGACCGACTCCTGCCTGCATCTAGAGTATTAAGTTCATAAGAACAGAGTAACGCATTAAGCAAGATGACATGATGTAGAGGGATAAACTCAAGCAATATGATATAAACCCCATCTTGTTATCCTCGATGGCAACAATACAATACGTGCCTTGCAACCCTTTCTGTCACTGGATAAGGACACCGCAAGATTGAACCCAAAGCTAAGCACTTCTCCCATGGCAAGAAAGATCAATCTAGTAGGCCAAACCAAACTAATAATTCGAAGAGACTTGCAAAGACAACTCAATCATACATAAAAGAATTCAGATAAGATTCAAATATTATTTATAGATAAACTTGATCATAAACCCACAATTCATCAGATCTCGACAAACACACCGCAAAAAGAGTTTACATCGAATAGATCTCCAAAAGAGAGGGGGAGAACATTGTATTGAGATCCAAAAAGAGAGAAGAAGCCATCTAGCTAATAACTATGGAACCGTAGGTCTGTGGTAAACTACTCACAACTCATCGGAGGGGCAAGGATGTTGATGTAGAAGCCCTCCATGGTCGATTCCCCCTCCGGCAGAGTGCCGGCGAAGGCTCCAAGATGAGATCTCGCGGATACAGAAGGTTACGGCGGTGGAAATTGTGTTTCGTGGTGCTCCTAGATGTTTTTGGGGTACGTAGGTATATATAGGAGGAAGAAGTACGTCGGTGGCCGCCCGAGGGGCCCACGAGACAGGGGGTGCGCCCTACAGGGGGGCGCCCTCCTATCTCGTGGGAGCCTCGGCAGCTTCTTGGCTTGCACTCCAAGTCCTCTGGATCACGTTCGTTCCAAAAATCACGCTCCCGAAGGTTTCATTCCGTTTGGACTCCGTTTGATATTCCTTTTCTTCGAAATACTGAAATAGGCAAAAAAACAGCAATATGGGCTGGGCCTCCGGTTAGTAGGTTAGTCCCCAAAATGATATAAATGTGTAAAATAAAGCCCATAAACATCCAAAAGGGGTAATATAATAGCATGGAACAATCAAAAATTATAGATACGTTGGAGACGTATCAGATCCACATCATCTTGATGGGAATCCTTGGTTGTAGTCGTACTTGATGAAGTAGAACTGTAGTCTTGGGAACCCACTTGACCAAGGCCTTGGGAGCTTCTTCAAATGCATCAATCTCCTCTTGAAGCTTATCCTTGCCTTTTTGCTTGTGGTCTTGTGGTGGAAGATCATCTTCAGCTTCTGTCCCTTGGAGAGAAGTAGGATCATACTTCTCTTATTGAGGAACAAACTTTGTCTTGGGGTATTGATCTTCTTCCCACTCAACTCCATTGGCATTGAACTTTCGTTCAAAACCAACACCTTGGTTCTTCCGGCGCCTTCCTTTCTTGCGTACAATTTTCTCAAATTGCTTACTTCCGGCAAGGCTCTTCTAAACACCTTTCTCTATAATTCCCTTCAATAAGCTATTTTCTTGCTCAAGTGTAACTTGTCTAAGAGAATCATTAGTGGAATCAAGAGAACTACTAGAAGCAACAACATTGGATTTAGCATGATTGTTGTTACTACTAGAGGAAGAATCTTTCTTACTTTTGTTGCTAGATTTAACTTGTGGCATGTAAGTAGACAAGAGTAAACGCTTGGCAATGTAAGAAGAACTTTTCTTGCGAAGATCATCATTGATTGCCTTTAAAAACTCATGCTCTTGCTCTAGGTTGAGCTTTTCAAAGCGTAACTTCTCATGAGTCTTTAAAAGTCCTCGATGATCTTCCAAGGTTGTTTCATGAGCTAACTTAAGAGTATTTAGTTCTTTAGTTAGACGATTAATCTCCTTCTTATCATTGTCATTCGTTATATCTTGATTAGCATGATTAATAGCAAATTCATCATAGTTTTCATAACTAGAATTATCAACAAGTAAATCATCATCACCTAGCAAGTCATCTTCATCACTATTGAAATCAACATACTCGGGGTGTGATACCTTTGGGCCTTTAGCCATGAAGCATCTTCCAATTCCTTCATTTGGTGAGCCAAATATTGTTGGGGAACGTTGCAGAAAATAAAAAATTTCCTACGGTTTCACCAAGATCCATCTACGAGTTCATCTAAGCAACGAGTGATAGGAGTGCATCTACATACCCTTGTAGATCGCGAGTGGAAGCGTTCAAGAGAACGGGGATGATGGAGTCGTACTCGCCGTGATCCAAATCACCGATGACCAAGTGTTGAACGGACAGCACCTCCGCGTTCAACACACGTACGGAGCGGTTGACGTCTCCTCCTTCTTGATCCATCAAGGGGGAAGGAGAGGTTGAGGAAGAAGGCTCCAGCAGTAGCACGACGGCGTGGTGGTGGTGGAGAGGCAGTACTCCGGCAGGGCTTCGCCAAGCTCTTAACAGAGGAGGAGAGGTGTTGGGGAGGGGAGGGGCTGCGCCTTGGATGTTGTGTGCAGCCCTCCCCTCGCCCCTCTATTTATAGGGGAAGGGGGAAGGGGGCCGGCCCCCTCTAGATGAGATCTAGAGGAGGGCGGCGGCCAAGGGAGGGTGCTTGCCCCCCAAGCAAGGGGGGCGCCCCCACTAGGGTTTCCCCCCCCCCCCCAACCCTAGGCGCATGGGCCCAAGGGGGGGGCGCCCAACCCTCCAGGGGCTGGTTCCCTGCACACTATGACCCATGAGGCCCTCCGAGAGAGGTGGTCCCTCCCGGTGGACCCCCGGAACCCTTCCGGTGGCCCCGGTACAATACCGATATGCCCCCGAAACTTTCTGGTGACCGTATGACAACTTCCCATGTATAAATCTTCACCTCCGGACCATTCCGGAACTCCTCGTGACGTCCGAGATCTCATCCGGGACTCCGAACAACATTCAGTAATCACATACAAGTCTTCCTAATGACCCTAGCATCACCGAACCTTAAGTGTGTAGACCCTACGGGTTCGGGAATCATGCAGACATGACTGAGACAGCTCTCCGGCCAATAACCAACAGCGGGATCTGGATACCCATGTTGGCTCCCACATGTTCCACGATGATCTCATCGGATGAACCATGATGTCGAGGATTTAAGCAACCCCATATACAATTCCCTTTGTCAATCGGTACGTTACTTGCCCGAGACTCAATCATCGGTATCCCAATACCTCGTTCAGTCTCGTTACTGGCAAGTCACTTTACTCGTACTGTAATGCATGATCCTATGACCAAACACTTGGTCACTTTGAGCTCATTATGATGATGCATTACCGAGTGGGCCTAGAGATACCTCTCCGTCATACGGAGTGACAAATCCCAGTCTCGATCCGTGTCAACCCAACAGACACTTTCGGAGATACCTGTAGTGCACCTTTATAGTCACACAGTTACGTTGTGACGTTTGGTACACCCAAAGCACTCCTACGGTATCCGGGAGTTACACGATCTCATGGTCTAAGGAAAAGATACTTGACATTGGAAAAGCTCTAGCAAACGAACTACACGATCTTGTGCTATGCTTAGGATTGGGTCTTGTCCATCACATCATTCTCCTAATGATGTGATCCCATTATCAACGACATCTAATGTCCATAGTCAGGAAACCATGACTATCTGTTGATCAACGAGCTAGTCAACTATAGGCTTACTAGGGACATATTATGGTCTATGTATTCACACGTGTATTACGATTTCCGGATAATAAAATTATAGCATGAATAAAGACAATTATCATGAACAAGGAAATATAATAATAATCCTTTTATTATTGCCTCTAGGACATATTTCCAACAGTCTCCCACTTGCACTAGAGTCAATAATCTAGTTACATTGTGATGAATCGAACACCCAGAGAGTTCTGGTGTTGATCATGTTTTGCTCGCGAAAGAGGTTTAGTCAACGGATCTGCGACATTCAGATCCATATGTACTTTGCAAATATCTATGTCTCCATCTTGAACATTTTCACGAATGGAGTTGAAACGACGCTTGATGTGCCTGGTCTTCTTGTAAAACCTGGGCTCCTTGGCAAGGGCAATAGCTCCAGTGTTGTCACAGAAGAGTTTGATCGGCCCCGACGCATTGGGTATGACTCCTAGGTCGGTGATGAACACCTTCACCCAAATTGCTTCATGCGCTGCCTCCGAGGCTGCCATGCACTCCGCTTCACATGTAGATCCCGCCACGACGCTCTGCTTGCAGCTGCACCAGCTTACTGCTCCACCATTCAACATATACACGTATCCGGTTTGTGACTTAGAGTCATCCAGATCTGTGTCGAAGCTAGCGTCGACGTAACCCTTTACGACGAGCTCTTCATCACCTCCATAAACGAGAAACATGTCCTTTGTCCTTTTCAGGTACTTCAGGATATTCTTGACCGCTGTCCAGTGTTCCTTGCCGGGATTACTTTGGTACCTTCCTACCAAACTTATGGAAAGGTTTACATCAGGTCTGGTACACAACATGGCATACATAATAGATCCTATGGCTGAAGCATAGGGGATGACACTCATCTCTTCTTTATCTTTTGCCGTGGTCGGGCATTCAGCCGAGCTCAATCTCACACCTTGCAATACAGCAAGAACCCTTTCTTGGACTGATCCATTTTGAACTTCTTCAAAATCTTATCAAGGTATGTGCTTTGTGAAAGACCTATGAGGCGTCTCGATCTATCCCTATAGATCTTGATGCCTAATATGTAAGCAGCTTCTCCAAGGTCCTTCATTGAAAAACACTTATTCAAGTAGGCCTTAATGCTGTCCAAAAGTTCTATATCATTTCCCATCAAGAGTATGTCATCTACATATAATATGAGAAATGCTACAGAGCTCCCACTCACTTTCTTGTAAATGCAGGCTTCTCCATAAGTCTGCATAAACCCAAACGCTTTGATCATCTCATCAAAGCGAATGTTCCAACTCCGAGATGCTTGCACCAGCCCATAAATGGATCGCTGGAGCTTGCATACTTTGTTAGCATTCTTAGGATCGACAAAACCTTCCAGCTGCATCATATACAGTTCTTCCTTAAGATGTCCATTAAGGAATGCCGTTTTGACGTCCATCTGCCATATCTCATAATCATAGTATGCGGCAATTGCTAACATGATTCGAACGGACTTCAGCTTCGCTACGGGAGAGAATGTCTCATCGTAGTCAACCCCTTGAACTTGCCGATAACCCTTAGCGACAAGTCGAGCTTTATAGATGGTAACATTACCATCCGTGTCCGTCTTCTTCTTAAAGATCCATTTGTTTTCTATCGCTCGTCGATCATCGGGCAAGTCTGTCAAAGTCCATACTTTGTTTTCATACATGGATTCTATCTCGGATTGCATGGCTTCAAGCCATTTGTTGGAATCTGGGCCCGCCATCGCTTCTTCATAGTTTGAAGGTTCACCGTTGTCTAACAACATTATTTCCAGGACAGGGTTGCCATACCACTCTGGTGTGGAACGTGTCCTTGTGGAACTACGAAGTTCAGTAGCAACTTGATCCGAAGTACCTTGATCATCAACATTAATTTCCTCTCCAGTCGGTGTAGGCACCACATGAACATTTTACTGAGCTGCATTACTTTCCGGTTCAAGAGGTAGTACTTCGTCGAGTTCTACTTTCCTCCCACATACTTCTTTCAAGAGAAACTCTTTTTCCAGAAAGGATCCGTTCTTGGCAACAAAGATCTTGCCCTCAGATCTTAAGTAGAAGGTATACCCAATGGTTCCTTAGGGTATCCTATGAAGACGCATTTTTCCGATTTGGGTTCGAGCTTTTCAGGTTGAAGTTTCTTGACATAAGCATCGCATCCCCAAACTTTTAGAAACGACAGCTTAGGTTTCTTCCCAAACCATAATTCATACGGTGTCGTCTCAACGAATTTAGACGGAGCCCTATTTAAAGTGAATGTAGCTGTCTCTAGAGCGTATCCCCAAAATGATAGCGGTAAATCGGTAAGAGACATCATAGACCGCACCATATCCAATAGAGTGCGATTACGACGTTCGGACACACCGTTACGCTGAGGTGTTCCAGGCGGCGTGAGTTGTGAAACGATTCCACATTTCCTTAAGTGCGTACCAAATTCGTGACTTAAATATTCTCCTCCACGATCTGATCGTAGGAACTTTATCTTTCGGTCACGTTGATTCTCTACCTCATTCTGAAATTCCTTGAACTTTTCAAAGATCTCAGACTTGTGTTTCATTAAGTAGACATACCCATATCTACTCAAGTCATCAGTGAGAGTGAGAACATAATGATATCCTCCGCGAGCCTCAACGCTCATTGGACCGCACACATCGGTATGTATGATTTCCAATAAGTTGGTCGCTCGCTCCATTGTTCTGGAGAATGGAGTCTTGGTCATTTTGCCCATGAGGCATGGTTCGCATGTGTCAAATGATTCATAATCGAGAGACTCTAAAAGTCCATCAGCATGGAGCTTCTTCATGCGCTTGACACCAATGTGACCAAGGCGGCAGTGCCACAAGTATGTGGGACTATCGTTATCAACTTTACATCTTTTGGTATTCACACTATGAATATGTGTAACATCACGTTCGAGATTCATTAATAATAAACCATTGACCATCGGGTCATGACCATAAAACATATCTCTCATATAAATAGAACAACCATTATTCTCGGATTTAAATGAGTAGCCATCTCGTATCAAACGATATCCAGATACAATGTTCATGCTCAAACTTGGCACTAAATAACAATTATTGAGGTTTAAAACTAATCCCTAGGTAAATGTAGAGGTAGCGTGCCGACAACGATCACATCGACCTTGGAACCATTCCCGGCGCGCATCGTCACCTCGTCCTTCGCCAGTCTCCGCTTATTCCGCAGCTCCTGTTGTGAGTTACAAATATGAGCAACGGCACCGGTATCAAATACCCAGGAGTTATTATGAGTACTGGTAAGGTACACATCAATTACATGTATATCAAATATACCTTTAGTGTTGACGGCCTTCTTGTCCGCTAAGTATTTGGGGCAGTTCCGCTTCCAGTGACCCTTCCCTTTGCAATAAAAGCACTCAGTCTCAGGCTTGGGTCCATTCTTTGACTTCTTCCCGGCAACTGGCTTACCGGGGGCTGCAACATCCTTGCCGTCCTTCTTGAAGTTCTTCTTACCCTTGCCCTTCTTGAACTTGGTGGTTTTATTGACCATCAACACTTGATGTTCTTTCTTGATTTCTACCTCTGCCGACTTCAGCATTGAAAATACTTCAGGAATAGTTTTCACCATCCCCTGCATATTGTAGTTCATCACAAAGCTCTTGTAGCTCGGTGGGAGCGACTGAAGGATTCTGTCAATGACCGCCTCGTCCGGGAGGTTAATGTCCAGCTGGGACAGGCGGTTGTGCAACCCAGACATTTTGAGTATGTGCTCACTGACAGAACTATTTTCCTCCATCTTACAACTATAGAACTTGTCGGATACTTCATATCTCTCGACCCGGGCATGAGCTTGGAAAACCATTTTCAGCTCCTCGAACATCTCATATGCTCTGTGTTTCTCAAAACGCTTTTGGAGCCCCGGTTCTAGGCTGTAAAGCATGCCGCACTGAACGAGGGAGTAATCATCAGCACGTGACTGCCAAGCGTTCATAACGTCTTGGTTCTCTGGGATGGGTGCTTCACCTAGCGGTCCATCTAGGACATATGCTTTCTTGGCAGCTATGAGGATGATCCTCAGGTTCTGGACCCAGTCCGTATAGTTGCTGCCATCATCTTTCAGCTTGGTTTTCTCTAGGAACGCGTTGAAGTTCATGTTGACATGAGCGTTGGCCATTTGATCTACAAGACATATTTGCAAAGGTTTTAGACTAAGTTCATGATAATTAAGTTCATCTAATCAAATTATTTTAATGAACTCCCACTCAGATTAGACATCCCTCTAGTCATCTAAGTGTTACACGATCCGAGTCGACTAGGCCATGTCCGATCATCACATGAGACGGACTAGTCATCATCGGTGAAGATCTCCATGTTGATCGTATCTTCCATACGACTCATGTTCGACCTTTCGGTCTCTGTGTTCCGAGGCCATGTCTGTACATGCTAGGCTCGTCAAGTTAACCCTAAGTGTTTTTGCATGTGTAAAACTGTCTTACACCCGTTGTATGTGAACGTAAGAATCTATCACACCCGATCATCACGTGGTGCTTCGAAACGACGAACTTTAGCAACGGCGCACAGTTAGGGGAGAACACTTTCTTGAAATTATTATAAGGGATCATCTTATTTACTACCGTCGTTCTAAGTAAACAAGATGCACAAACATAATAAACATCACATGCAATTATATAGTAGTGACATGATATGGCCAATATCATATAGCTCCTTTGATCTCCATCTTCGGGGCTCCATGATCATCTTCGTCACCGGCATGACACCATGATCTCCATCATCGTGTCTCCATCAAGTTGCTCGCCAACTATTACTTCTACTACTATGGCTAACGTTTTAGCAATAAAGTAAAGTAATTACATGGCGTTAAATCATTGACACGCAGGTCATACAATAATTAAGACAACTCCTCTGCCAGTTGTCATACTCATCGACATGCAAGTCGTGATTCCTATTACAAGAACATGATCTCATACATCACAATATATCATTCATCATTCATCACAACTTTTGGCCATATCACATCACAAGGCAATTGATGCAAAAACAAGTTAGACGTCCTCTAATTGTTGTTGCATATTTTACGTGGCTGCAATAGGGTTCTAGCAAGAACGTTTTCTTACCTACGAAAAAGCCACAACGTGATTTGTCAACTTCTATTTACCCTTCATAAGGACCCTTTTCGTCGAATCCTCTCCAACTAAAGTGGGAGAGACAGACACCCGCTAGCCACCTTATGCAACTAGTGCATGTCAGTCGGTGGAACCTGTCTCACGTAAGCGTACTTGTAAGGTCGGTCCGGGCCGCTTCATCCCACAATACCGCTGAAGCAAAATAAGACTAGTAGCGGCAAGAAAGTTGACAACATCTACGCCCACAACAAATTTGTGTTCTACTCGTGCAATAGAGAACTACGCATAGACCTAGCTCATGATACCACTGTTGGGGAACGTTGCAGAAAATAAAAAATTTCCTACGGTTTCACCAAGATCCATCTATGAGTTCACTTAAGCAACGAGTGATAGGAGTGCATCTACATACCCTTGTAGATCGCGAGCGGAAGCGTTCAAGAGAACGGGGATGATGGAGTCGTACTCGTCGTGATCCAAATCACCGATGACCAAGTGCCGAACGGACAGCACCTCCATGTTCAACACAGGTACGGAGCGGATGACGTCTCCTCCTTCTTGATCCAGCAAGGGGGAAGGAGAGGTTGAGGAAGAAGGCTCCAGCAGCAGCACGACAGCGTGGTGGTGGTGGAGAGGCAGTACTCCGGCAGGGCTTCGCCAAGCTCTTAACGGAGGAGGAGAGGTGTTGGGAAGGGGAGGGGCTGCGCCTTGGATGTTGTGTGCAGCCCTCCCCTCGCCCCTCTATTTATAGGGGAAGGGGGAAGGGGGCCGGCCCCCTCTAGATGAGATCTAGAGGGGGCGGCCAAGGGAGGGGGCTTGCCCCCCAAGCAAGGGGGCGCCCCCACTAGGGTTTCCCCCCCAAACCTAGGCGCATGGGCCCAAGGGGGGGCGCGCCCAGCCCTCCAGGGGCTGGTTCCCTGCCCACTACGGCCCATGAGGCCCTCCGAGAGAGGTGGTCCCTCCCGGTGGACCCCCGGAACCCTTTCGGTGGCCCCGATACAATACCGATATGCCCCCGAAACTTTTCGGTGACCGTATGACAACTTCCCATATATAAATCTTCACCTCCAGACCATTCCGGAACTCCTCGTGACGTCCGGGATCTCATCCGGGACTCCGAACAACATTCAGTAATCACATACAAGTCTTCCTAATGACCCTAGCGTCACCGAACCTTAAGTGTGTAGACCCTACGGGTTCGGGAATCATGCAGACATGACCGAGACAGCTCTCCGGCCAATAACCAACAGCGGGATCTAGATACCCATGTTGGCTCCCACATGTTCCACGATGATCTCATAGGATGAACCACGATGTCGAGGATTTAAGCAACCCCGTATACAATTCCCTTTGTCAATCGGTACGTTACTTGCCCGAGACTCGATCGTCGGTATCCCAATACCTCGTTCAGTCTCGTTACCGGCAAGTCACTTTACTCGTACCGTAATGCATGATCCCGTGACCAAACACTTGGTCACTTTGAGCTCATTATGATGATGCATTACCGAGTGGGCCCAGAGATACCTCTCCGTCATACGGAGTGACAAATCCCAGTCTCGATCCGTGTCAACCCAACAGACACTTTCGGAGATACCTGTAGTGCACCTTTATAGTCACACAGTTACGTTGTGACGTTTGGTACACCCAAAGCACTCCTACGGTATCCGGGAGTTACACGATCTCATGGTCTAAGGAAAAGATACTTGACATTGGAAAAGCTCTAGCAACGAACTACACGATCTTGTGCTATGCTTAGGATTGGGTCTTGTCCATCACATCATTCTCCTAATGATGTGATCCCGTTATCAACGACATCTAATGTCTATAGTCAGGAAACCATGACTATCTGTTGATCAACGAGCTAGTCAACTAGAGTCTTACTAGGGACATATTATGGTCTATGTATTCACACGTGTATTACGATTTCCGGATAATACAATTATAGCATGAATAGAGACAATTATCATGAACAAGGAAATATAATAATAATCCTTTTATTATTGCCTCTAGGGCATATTTCCAACAAATATGTCATAGGAGTTGGTTGACACAAGTGCTAGACCGGCAACACCTTCATCTTGAGTATATTCGGAGTCAAAGTGATAACTTCTTTCGGAGTGATGGTCGGAATCGGAGCCGGATACCCATTCACCAATGTGAGCTTGATGTCTTCGTTTTATGTAGCTCTTTGATGATTTGTCCTTCCTTTCCATATCCTTGCTTCTCCGAGAGATTCTTCGTTCATAATATCATCTCTACTCCTTCTCTCTCTTGGTGGTGATTCTTCTCTTCTACTTCTTCTTTTAGGTGAATCTTCTCTCCTTTTGTAGGGAGCTGTACACTCATTGGAGTAGTGTCCGTGTCTTCCACAATTGTAGCAATTATGTTCACGACTCGAAGATCTTTTGTCATTGTAGGACCTTGACTTGGAACTTCTTTCCTTGCTTCTACTCTTGTAGAACTTGTTGAAGTTCCTCACCATTAGGCTCAATTCTTCATTGAAGGTTTGTTTCTCACTTGATGATGTAGGAGCATCACATGAGGCTTTGTAAGCACCACTTGACTTGTTGTGAAGCTCTTCTTTATCCTTGAGTGACATCTCATGAGCAACAATTCTTCCAATGACTTCCGTTGGCTTGAGATCTTTGTAGTTGGGCATCATTTGGATCAATGTGCACACGGTATCATAATTTCCATCCAAGGCTCTTAGGATCTGATGATGAGTCTATCGGTCATCTCTTCACTTACTAAGCCGGCAATCTCATTTGTGATGAGAGCAAGCCTAGAGTACATTTCAGCGACACCTTCACCATCCTTCGTTTTGAACTTGTCAAGTTGGCTTTGAAGCACATCCAATTTAGATTCCTTGATGGAGTCAGTACCTTCGTGCATATCAATCAAAGTATCACAAATTTCCTTTGCATTCTCAATACGGCTAATTTTGTTGAATTCTTCGGGGCACAATCTATTGAAGAGAATATCACAAGCTTGAGCGTTGTACTGCAACATATTCAACTCTTCCGCGGTAGCTTCACGGTTCGGTTCTCTCCCATCGAAGAATTCACCTTGCAAGCCAATACACACAATAGCCCAAATGGCGGGGTTATGTCCAAGAATATGCATTTTCATCTTATGCTTCCAACTAGCAAAATTAGTACCATCAAAGTAAGGACCTCTGCAGTGGTAATTTCCCTCGCTAGACGCCATACTCTCCTAGGTTGTGAAACCAAGGCTATGATCACCAAAAGCTATGGAAATCAAGGCAAATGGAGACCCTAGCTCTGATACCACTTGTAGGATTGGAAGTATGTCTAGAGGGGGTGATTAGACTACTTGACCAAATAAAAATCTAGCCTTTTCCCAATTTTAAGTCTTGGCAGATTTTAGCAACTTAGCACAAGTCAAGCAATCAACCTACACATGCAATTCTAAGAGTATAGCAGCGGAATGTAAAACATTACACATGAAGGTAAAGGGAGGAGTTTGGAGGGAGCAAACACAATGTTGACACGGATATTTTTGGCGTGGTTCCGATAGGTGGTGCTATCGTACATCCGTTGATGGAGACTTCAACCCATGAAGGGTAACGGCTGCGCGAGTCCACGGAGGGCTCCACCCACGAAGGTTCCACGAAGAAGCAACCTTGTCTATCCCACCATGGCCATCGCCCATGAAGGACTTGCCTCAATAGGGTAGATCTTCACGAAGTAGGCGATCTCCTTGCCCATACAAACTCCTTGGTTCAACTCCCCAATCTTGACGGAGGCTCCCAAGCGACACCTAACCAATCTAGGAGACACCACTCTCCAAAAGGTAATAGATAGTGTGTTGATGATGAACTCCTTGCACTTGTGCTTCAAATGATAGTCTCCCCAACACTCAACTCTCTCTCATAGGATTGGATTTGGTGGAAAGATGATTTGAGTGGAAATCAACTTGGAGAAGGCTAGAGATCAAGATTCATATGGTAGGATTGGAATATCTTGGCCTCAACATATGAGTAGGTGGTTCTCTCTCAGAAAATGAATGATGGAAGTGTAGGCATGTTCTGATTGCTTTCTCCACGAATGAAGAAAGGGTGGAGGGGTATATATAGCCTCCACACAAAATCTAACTGTTACACACAATTTACCAAACTCAGTGGGACCAAATCAGAAACCTCGGTCGGGCCGATTTAGTTCATAATGTGACCGTTAGGCATTTCGGTGGGACCGACATGTCAACTCGGTGGGCCCGATTTCATTAGGGTTAGGGCATAACATAATCTCGGTGAGACCAATTACACAAACTCGGTGGGACCGACTTTGGTAATAAGCTAACCAGACAGTTCGTCATGCAAACTTGGTGGGACCGATTCGCTCATCTCAGTGAGACCGAAACGTTATGAAAGGGAAACACAAAGTTTGCATTGCGAACTCGGTGGGACCGATCGCTCATCTCGGTTAGAGCAAAATGTTATGAAGGGAAACAGAGAGTTTGCAATCCCATCTCGGTGAGACCGAGATCCCTATCGGTGAGACCGAAGTGACTAGGATTTCTGGCAGTGGCTATGTCAAATGAACTCGGTGGCGCCGGATAGAGCAAATCGGTGGGGCCGAGTTTGACTTTTGGTTTGGGACATATGTGGATATGAGAAAGTGGTTGAGGGCCTTTGGAGCATATCACTAAGCATTTTGAGCAAGCAAGCCATTAAGCAACACCTCATCCCCTTTTAATAGTATTGGCTTTTCCTGTGGACTCAATGTGATCTTGGATCACTAAAAGTAAAATGTAGAGACTTGAGCTTTAGAGCTTGAGCCAATCCTTTGTCCTTAGCATTTTGAGGGGTCCACATTCCTAATACATGCCATGCCAATCATTGAACTTTCCTGAAATATTCTTCTTGAAATAGCATTAGTTCAATGAGCGATATGTTGTTAATCATTACCAAAACCACCCATGGATAGTTGCACTTTCACCCGGGGTTTCAAGATTATATTGCATGGAGTTACACAAAAAAATGGTATCTTCACTATGAGGTCAGCCTATCATCTGCAGATGGCACTAAATGCAGCAAAACGGGGTCGGCCGGGGCCTTCTTCGGCTGCTCTGACACATCACGGATGGCTGTCCTTGTGGGATACATCAGCTCTAGGAAAAGCAAAAATTCACATGTGGCGTATGATGAAGAATGGACTGGCTACGGGAGCAGAATTGCTACGACGACGAATCAAGGCAGGTGTGTTATGTGTTGCTTGTGGACGCGAAGAAACCAGTTACCATCGTTTTGGGGGGTGTCCGCACTCGGTGTGCTTTTGGAACTAGCTTAGCTCGGAGTTGGGAGTCTTGGTGGCCAACCCACCACGCAACAACGATTCCCAGAGCAAGTTGGCTAGTTGGTTGCTGGAGTGGTTTGCACAGGCACCGGACCTTGAGGAATCTGCAATGGTACAAGCTGTGTATGGTTTGTGGCTAGCGCGTAATGATGCGAGAGATGGGCAAAAGATTTCTGTAGCACATGAAATATCCCGTACAGTGGCTGCATATGTCAAAGAATGGGGAGAGATCCATACGAAGGAGGGTGAAGTCGAAGTTGCCAAGGGAAACAGTCGCGTGGGAAGCACCGGAAACCGGTTGGATCAAAGCCAATACGGACGGCTTGGTGTCCAAACATCGAGAGAAGGGGGTGCTGGCGTTGTCCTTCTTGACCATGCGGGTGCCTTCCGGGCGGCCTCCTGCCACTCCATTGCAATAGCATCCGATCCGGAGATGGTGGAACTTCTGGCGTGCAAGAAGGCGATCGAGGTGGCGAGAAGAATTGGAGTTCTGAAGATCCATCTCGAGTGCAATTCGTTAGGTGTGATTTCCATGCTTAATAACCAAGAAAAGAACCTTTCTTTCGTTGGACCAACTGTCGAAGAAGTCAAGGCGACACTGAAGAGTTTTGATGCTTTTAGAGTTTCATGGGTTAGCCATAGCACAAACGTTGAACTAAACTCTGTATGGCTCTCAGCACCACTAGACTGCATTTTGCACATTGTTCCAGATGAGATTCCGGCTCTCGTTTAATTAATAAAGCGGCGGCAGTTTTACCCTAAAAAAGAAAGAATTGTGTGCTGACAACAACACACACGGTATCCAGTTTAAAGAAACACACGGTATAAAAATTGAACAGTGTCATGTCCAAAAATGAAAAACGTGTGCACTTGTTAATTACCTCATCACATGTGTATTCACACAACGGAGTGCTCATTTCTGGCTGTACAGGTTGAAGGGTGCCAGAGGCTAGCGGAAGAGTGTTAGAGGGTTGCTCGCGCCGCGGCGGGGGAAACTGCGGCCGGAGCACGCCACCGCTAGCCCTCTCTTCCGCTCCCTCCCCCTCCCTCCCCCGTACCCTTCACGTCCCCTCCCCGAGCGAGGCGACCGGGGGCTCCTTCATTGATCCCCTCCAGCATTCCCCCCTCGCTCCTCCCCCCGACGCCAGAACCAGCGAGCGTCGGCGGTGGGTCTGCCTTTCCCGCGCCCCCTCCCCCCTGCTTGGGCGATGGTGGCTGGCGACAGTCGCATACTTTTTGACTTTTTGCGGTCGCATCGTCTTCTTCAATAACACCCCAAATTTTGCCCGTTCCTTTTATTTGGATTTCACTTGAAATTATTTGGATTTGCATGTGAACTTTGAATTTGAATCTTTTCTGGAAAGGTCAATTCAACTAGAACATCAAAAGAAAGAGGTGGGTTTACTTATTCACCATTTAACAAAATGGCAAAGTAGAATATTCAGAATAATTAATTAATTAATGCAATGTTGTGATGATCAGGCAACACTCTCAATTTGGTAGCTGAAATATATGTAAGGTCTGATCCTTTCACCCGCTCTTGATTTGGTAGCTTAAAAAGCTGGATTTTCAACACCATGAAGACAATATTGCGACAAAGCTCCCTCCTTGGCAAGGGAAGAATATCACAACAGCGGTCGGACCTTGCTTGTTAAATCTATCCACACCTTGCAGACTATGTACCATATCACTCTGCTAGTTGTTCCACCGCCTTGTTCTTAAGAGCGTCGCGGGGTGGAATGGGCATTTTTATGGTCAGCATTTGACAACACCTCTGAAATGAAATGCAAGGTTAATTGGAAGAACGTCTGTCACCATACCCATCTGGGGGGGGGGGTCGGCGTGTTCAACCTCCAAAAAAATGCCCAAGTTTGTCGTTTGAGATGGTCATGGGTTGGCAGGAGAACCCGTAGAACCCATATGATGATGTGGATATGAATTTGTTTTACGCCAAAGTCTGTCGTTTGAGATGGTCATGGGTTCGCAGAGGTGAATGCATATGCATGGGCGTCGTGCGATGCTAATATGGCTCGGTGTGCCCACTGTGCGAGGTAGCAGGACGGATCCATCATCGATATCACGTCCACCACCACCACCGTGAAGGTTCCGGATTCCGACGAGGAAAAGTAGGGCATGGGATACGGCAGTGCGTTGAGTCCCATGAGCGGGTGTGTGTACCATGTCCTACTCTATCTCGCCAGCGACCAGAGCAACACTTCGAAGGGCGCAGCCGGCCGTCGGACATGTGCACGGCAGAGAAAGACGAGCTCCGCGTGGAGAAGGTTTTACATTGCATGTAATAGTATGGATTTAAGGTTTCTTAGTTGAGGTATCTGGTTGTGGATGAGATAATTTGAGGACTAACCGGTAACTCGGATGTTCAAGGTCTTGCACAGGAGTTGGACATACCGGCCAGCCGCCTAATCTAATCGGCGGGAACAAAGTGAATGCAACTTGCTTTCCGAGCCATGGAAAAGCCTGTTCGAGTCCAATCACCACAAAGTTTACTCCGAGGCGTCAACATGATAGTCAAGCTTAGAAATCCAGGGCCAGATGGATTTCTGGCAGAGTTTTATAAAAAATGCTGGCATATTATTAAAGGGGACTTGATACCGATGTTTCATGATTTATTCTCTGGACAGCTTCAGTTGTTTCATCTGAATTCTGGAATGACAACTCTGCTTCCTAAGAAAACAGAGGCTGTGAGAATTGAGCAGTTCAGGCCGATCTGTCTTCTTAACGTTAGTTACAAAATTTTCACCAAGGTTGGGACTAATAGGCTCACGCAGATTGCGCATTCTGTGGTGCAGCCTTCCCAAACTGCTTTCATGCCGAATAGAAACATCCTAGAAGGGGTTGTGGTCCTTCATGAAACGCTCCATGAAATTCACACGGAAAAACTAGATGGAGTTGTTTTCAAGGTGGATTTCGAGAAAGCGTACGATAAAGTCAAATGGTCATTTCTTCAACAGGCCTTGCGTATGAAAGGTTTTGATCAAACCTGGAGACGCCAGGTAGAATCTTTCACGCAAAAAAGGAGTGTTAAAATTAAAGTGAATGATGACATAGGTCATTATTTCCAGACACATAAGGGACTGAGACAAGGAGATCCGATGTCTCCTATTTTGTTCAACATTGTAGTCGATGTGTTGGCGATTCTAATAGGAAGGGCTAAGGAGGCTGGTCAGGTAGGTGGCCTGGTGCCCCATCTAGTTGATGGAGGTGTTCCTATCCTATAGTACACCGATGATACTATCATCTTTATGGAGCATGACTTGGCAAAAGCGAGAAACATGAACCTGGTGTTATGCTTATTCGAATAATTGACCGGGTTAAAGATTAACTTTCTAAAGGCGAATTGTTCCGTGTTGGAAGAGCCAATGAGGAAAAAGAGGCTTACAGGCAATTGTTTAGGTGCGAATTAGGGCTTTACCTTTTACGTATTTAGGTATACCAACCTTTTACGTATTTAGGTATACCAATTCACCATCGTAAGCTGACAAACAGAGAATGGAAGTGCATTGAGGATCGATCGACTTGAGAAGAAACTGAGCTGGTGGAAGGGCAAGCTCATGTCATACGGAGGCCGGTTAATTCTTATTAATTCGGTTCTCATGAGTATGCCTATGTTTCTCTTGTCTTTTTTCGAGGTTCCAGTTGAAGTTCGGAAAAGGCTGGACTTCTGTCGTTCCCGATTCTTCTGCTAGAGTGATGAACTAAAACGAAAATACAGACTCGCCAAATGGGATATTATTTATAGACCAAAAGTCCAAGGGGGTCTTGAAATTGAAAATCTTGAAGTCAAGAACAGATGTCTTCTCAGTAAGTGGCTGTATAAGTTATCTGTAGACACGGAGGCCACATGGGCGCAGATTCTCCATAGTAAGTACCTTCACTCCAAAACTTTGTCCCAGGTGACAGTGAGGCCGACGGACTCGCCTTGTTGGAAAGGACTGATGAGATTTAAATCATTTTTTATCAATAGGACAAAGTTTATAATCGAAAATGGTACCACCACGAGATTCTGGGAGGATACTTGGCTAGGGGAAACACCCCTCGCGCTTCAATATCCGTCCCTTTATAGCATTGTTCAATGAAGTGACGCTTACGTTGCAACAGTACTTCAGTCCATCCCTCTCAATATTCAATTCAGGAGGACGCTAGCCGGAAATCGTTGGGAAGCTTGGCTCCATCTAGTGAGTAGACTAATGGAGGTTCAGCTTTCTCAACAGCCCGATCAGCTGCGCTGGAAGCTTACTAGGACGGAAGAGTTTACAATTAAATCGATGTATCTCGATGTTATCAATTCTAATTCCATTCCTAGTTTCAAATATGTTTGGAAAGTCAAAGTTCCTTTGAAAGTTAAAGTGTTTACGTGGTTTGTACATAAACAAGTCATTTTAACTAAGGACAATCTGGCAAAGCGCAACTGGACAGGACCTACAAGGTGTAGTTTTTGTGATCGGGATGAATCTATCAAACACCTCTTTCTTGACTGCCCATTGGCAAAAAAAATATGGCGGACGGTTCACATAGCTTTTAACATTACTCTTCCGAATTCTGTCAGCACGTTATTTGGGACGTGGCTTAACGGGATAGATTCCGAAACAGCCACACACATTCGCGTAGGAGTATGTGCTGTATTGTGGGTTGTCTGGAACTGCAGAAATGATTTGGTTTTTAACAGAACAACAAAAATTCATTTTTTGCAGGTTATCTTCCGAGCCACTGCGTTGATCCGTATGTGGTCGCTACTCACTTCGACGGAGGCCAGGGAGCGTTTGGTTACTGGATCTATCCGGTGGAAGATGGTAGCACGGGCTATTTTCAACCGGTTTGGATGGCGGTCATGTAATTGGATAGGCAATTAGTTTTCCTATCTTTCTTATGCCAGCCGGTTGTGGCTTTATGTCTACTTATTTTTTATATTATGTTCTCTGTGAGCTTTTTTCCCTTTTCGTTCAGACTTTAAGACCTTTGTTGAACCTATTTGCTTATTATTTAAGTTGGCCGTATGCATCATTCTGACGCAGAGGCCGGGGAGACCCCTTTTCGAAGAAAAAAAACTACTCCGTCGGTTCACAACTAGGAGTATAAGGATGTGGTAGATATGTTTTATTGTATTTGTTCACTCATTTCAGTTCGTATTTAGTCCATACAAAAATATCCAATACATCTTATATTAGAACGTGGAGGGAGTAGCTTAAATACAAACAATTGGAGTTGGCGAAATTGCACGGTATCACAGAAAACCCGTAATATATAGATATGTTTTATTGTGTTTGTTCGCTCATTTCAGTTCGTGTATCATACTAAAATATTATTTGAACGGGGAGGGAGTAGCTTAGAAACAAACAATTGAAGTTGGCGATCAAATCCACAATTGAAGTTGGCGAAATTGCACCAGTTATGGGTTTCACAGAAAACGCAAAAACTATAGCTTAGACATTCACAGCCATGGTCTTCCGAATCCAAACTTTACATCCGACGGCACAGCTGCCAAGTACGAAGGATTAACCTGGAAGAAAAATTTACACTACCCTGCAACGTAGTTTATGATGGTTATCATGTAACTACATCTAGAAAGAGATTTGATGGATTACAGAACCCCGTGACTGAATCAGCCCAAGGCGGCGGCCAAAATTTTCGCACTGAAGGTTGTCAAACTGTACCCAGTGCCAGTAAGTTGCATCTAATACTACTTTCAGAAAGGAGGCAGAACAAGTGCGTAACAGCATTGAGTGTTACTTTAATTTGCTTCACGAGTTAGGCATTCCAACTTCTGTCCCATGCAGTCGTCATCTTTCACTGATGCCATGTTTGGGATAATCTGCCAAAAGATATGCAACAGATATCAGAATTGCAACAAATATCCTAGTTGCAAGTTTGAAATTTCATTTTATCATGTAAGATCGGATGGAAACAATGCACATGTAAACCAGCAGATATGACAACTATGGTTCTGATATACAAGCTGGTGCACACAGGATAAGTTGATGGTCTACACCAAATTTCAGCAGCAAACTACCTAAAGGCACGAGGCACTGTTTGATTTCTACACCAAATTTCGGCAGCAACTAACAAAAGGCCGGAGGCACTGTTATTACGTGCCATATAGAGTTAGTGTGAAAATCAACTGCAGCGTTGGGTAAGAATCCATAGCTTGAAACTCAAATGAGCTTATTCCATGGGCTGGGGTTTTTGTGCCAACATCATATTTCAAGTGCTTGTGCTAAAAGGTTGGTTAGCACAAAACAATGGCACACTTTTGAACGAAAGAATACATGTTATAAAAATCACATTACCTGATCCTTGTACTCTGACAACTGAAAAATGGCTTATCCAAAATAATCAGGTGGTGGTTGTTTAACTTCCTTCTCTATCAGTAGAGTCTTCAATGTTTCCATGATATCAAAGCGTGGGTCTAGCTTGCGTTGCCACCCCTACAGTAGAATGAATAGCCATGGTAAGTATAATATCCATCTTCCTAATTCCTGTAAGGGCATACGGATACTATGCACAGTGTATTGTAGCTTGTAGTATAGCATAGAAAAGGGTGGTCAGCAACCAAACTGACTAGGACCCTGTAAACTAGTTCTATTTCCTTAGGTAAGTTCAAATTAAGCATAAAACATACTCCCTCCGTCCCATAATATAAGAGTGTTTTTGACACTAGTGATGATGAAAAACAAATCAACCCTGGAAGTTACTACCTCTGGTTGAAAATACACGATGCAGAGTCTTTGTGAGGATTTTTTCACAATATAGTTTTTACTCCCTCCGTAAACTAATATAAGAGCGTTTAGATCACTACTTTAGTAATCTAAACGCTCTTATATTAGTTTACAGAGGGAGTATGTATTTTCACAATTTTATATAATGGTCAAAGTAGCATGAAGCCAACTGTGCCCAACTGCCCATGTCTATATCATCTTTCTTGAATAAAGAAAGTATTTAAAAATTAATTTGTCAAATGAGGAAAACAACGAAGATCGTTATAAAGACGTCAAATTCCCTTCTGTACACAGTATAATAACCGAAACATAGCAGGTATTATATTGATATCAATTTAAAGTTTTACAACAGTGCATTACCTCAAGAACCAAAATGGTCACCATTACAGTACAGATGTTGCCATCAATGTTGACTTTGTGGCGACGAACTGTGTCGAGCAATTGATGCATGCATTCGACAGGATGAAATACGTCTCCCTCCGGTGTTCCCCAGAACGTAAATGTCTTATCCAATTCCTACCATTACCAGTAATAAAATATTAGTACTGTCATTCAAGGGAAAAAATGTGTAGAAACATCAGGATTGTGCAATCTGTAGTATAGCAGAATATTTCAGAATTCAAGACAAAACCCTCATAAGACTAGATAAAAAGTACAGGTTCCTATCAATGCGTGAAAACTGATTCTTCGCCCAATTATTTATCCCCTGGTCAATGCATGCAGCTACCAGAGAAGGACCATTAGGCCCAGATTTAATTAACATAGAAACAACTAATCAACACAATTTTCTCAAAAAAAAAACTAATAATAGTGATTAGCAACTTTGAGCTCCGAATCTGAGGCCAAACATAGTCATATTGAGTTGCACAAGCCTGTTATTGATTGGGAGATACTAGGAGGAATGGACACAAAATTGAAGCTAGACTGCTTGGTTGGAAAATACGTCATGCAAGTAGATAATAAAAAATACAAAAGCTAGTACTGAAGCCAACATATCTGGACTGCGCTGCATCTAAGCTGACGGAAGAAAGGCATGGACCTAAAATGCCTGAGCTAACAAGAGGGCAAGGATCCTTCAAAATCCCTTATATTGCCATAGGTCAGGCAAGAGTAACCCCAGCAAACCAGTTAAATATTGTGTTAACACACCCCAAATCCTACTATTAGATGACATATTCTTTAGCATATAAATAATTTCGAACTCTCCATGAAAATGCATGATAGTATATAATCATAATGTCTGTATATGCAGGGACCCAGATGTTATGTACAAGAACGAATACATGTAGATATAATATATGATGGATGACATCTGATGGCCATAATGAAGGTAGCTGCACTTAAACATCGCATATCAAGTAAAGAATTATCAAATCTGATTAAGATCTAAATATTGCCTACATGTTTCATGCTTTACCTCAGTAAAGGCTGCTGGATTTGGACAGCTCTGGTTTTCTGATAATCGTAACGTACACTTAGCAGCCGTACGACCATCTCTGATAGCAACCGCCTTGAAGAATTGTTTTAAGTTATCACGGTCAGCTACTGAGAGCTCAGCAGTCATGCCAACATCAAGAAAAACAATATGGGGCTTAGATCTGAAAAACGTTTTCCTCTTATTCTTGCTCTCGTTTAGACGGACAAGAATGTTTCCCGGGTGCATATCCGCGTGAATAAAATTGTCCTCCTGTAGAAACAGGGAAGAATGATAAAGAAGAATTCAGTGGCTGAATTATACTGGGAATATATCAGATAAACAATTAACAACAGATCATACTTCTAAGGCTAACCATGGTGCGAATATGGCTATACCAATCGCCAGTAAACCACCACTCAGGGGAAAAGAGAAAAATAGGAAACAAATAAAAGACGTGCATACCAGAAGCATCTTCAAGAATGCATATGTTCCAATGTGGGCAAGGTCCTTCTTCATCCGAGAATTTCCTTCAGTTTCATCCACAAAGCGGGCAACACTTTCTCCATTCTCAAATGACTCGATAAGGACAGCTGGATGGACAAGTGGGTACAATGGTTCTGGGAATGAAACATGTCTCCATCTACGGAAGTTGTGTCTGAAACGATGCAAATTAGAAGCTTCCCTAGAAAGGTCAACTTGAGACATCATGAAAACTGCAAACTGGCGGACGCTCTCATCCAGCCTTAGCCAGCTCAATCCAGGGACGGCATTCGAAACTTTTGCCATAAAATTGATGAGTAAGAAGTCCTTCTTGATTGATTCCCCCACACCAGGATGCCTCACCTTAACTGCAACATGCTTTACAGGATGTTGATCTCTTTTCTTTTTTTTTGGTCAAGTTCGAGTCAGGACGATCTTTTAATGTGGCCCGATGTATTTGTGCAATGCTTCCAGAAGCTACAGGATTCTCTTCAAAAGTTTCAAATATTTCAGATAGCTTACGGCCAAATGCCTTCTCAATAGAAGCTTTGCTGTAAGCAAAGCCATGCACCGGAGCTCCGCTGTGAAGCTTTGCAAGCTCAACACAGAGATCACTTGGGAAAAGATCAGGGCGAGTTGCAGCCCATTGACCCCACTTAATGAATGCTGGCCCCGCCTTTTCAAGGGTACGACGTACAAGAGAAAGCCACCTTCTTCTAAATTCTATACTTAAACTATCAGCAAATGGAGCTAATGCAGTTGCAGGGAAGAACAGGAATGCCAAATGAACTGCTCTTATAAACAAAGTGATACCCTCCCAGACTGACCTAGCCATGGCTGACAGCAACTCGCCAGTATCTCGTGTCCTCATGACAATGCCTTCCATTTTGGGCATGTATGGCCGTGAGTCTGCCAGGACAGGCTGCGACAATGCCATCTTCCCAAAAGCTAAAGCCACGACCCCAGGGATGATATGTGATCTCGTTAAGGACAGAGTTAGCGCACAGGCTGCTCGGCTCAGCAACGGGAATCGGGGACCACTATACGAGTAGATATGACTGGGCCGCTTCAACGTCAATTGGCCTTGTTGTCTTGCGGATGAATTTGACACTGCCCCAGAGAGGGAACCATAGCCTCTGGAAAACCTTTTTCTATAGTTGTGATCCTCAACTTTCTTTCTGACAATGTCCTTGTAATGTGAGAACATTCTAGAGAAGACGGGTGGGATATTTCGCCTTGTTGACAAGCCATTGTCCCTCACTGTTGCGTAGTAACCACTGGCGTGACTCGACTGGGACAAACGGGCTGCCCGCCTATTTGTTCCGGTTGTCAACAGCCTGCTCACAAATGTAAGAGCACAACATCAAATATTGCAAGTTTCCAAGCTTATCTGACACTTACAGGGTGAAATTTAAAACTCAATTTGTACAGCACAAGCAATGTGGTTCGGGTAATCCCCCAAAATACTAGCCATTTTATTTATCCAGCATATATGGAATCAAATTGCAAACTCCGACAATGCATTCATTCGTGAAGCATCAAAGTTTCAAACTAATTATCTAGGCCAATGTAACGGTATGGACACATGTTCAGGCATAGTATGTGGCAGAATTGACATATTTAAGCTAGATTTGAAGCCCAATTGATCACAGTAATAACAAACCCCAAATTCCAAACTACAAACAGCTTCCGATTCCACGCGAGCAACTCACAATAAAATATATTCGTACTCAGTTGAGCGCATTGTACCATATATAAATCGGCAAACGGATTCAGCAAAGCCGTGTCGTTTTCAGTCTGAAAACTCCCCAAGAAGATCCACCTTCCCCTCTACAAGAACCGCCGACATAAACGGAGAGACGAGAAGGAAGGAAGAAGAAGAAGCGCACCTCTCGCCAACCGACAGTAGGCGCAGCATCGGGTTCACCGCACCAGGTCGCCGGAGAGCATGCCACCCACCGCCAAAACCCCAGGAGAGCCCGCCCACGCAAGGGGGCGCGCGCGCGAGGGCGGACCAGACCGAACCCGCGGAGGGCGGGGTGGAGAGGGGACTCGGAACCGGAGCCGCGATCCGCGGGGCCGAGGGAGGCGCGGCGCGGCGGCGGCGGGAGGGATTGGAACTGAGATGCGACGGTGTGGGGTTCGGAGGCGACGACGGCTCTGCTTTTGCTTCCCCTCTCCTTGCGATATTTGTTTGTTGTCCACGCTGGTGCCTCCTCGGTCCTTTCTTGGAGAAGAGGGCATCCACGATGGTTTATTCGCCCGCTCCAAGTCGCCAGGGGCACGCGCGCCCGTGGCCGACCTGAACTCGTTGTCGATGTAACGGTCGTAGGGTTCGGGTCGGAAGGAAATTCAGCCCACGGCCGACTTGCTTCAAGGAACAGGCCTGGTCGTAACGAGGACGTTGTGATGTGAGTAGTTGGCAACTTGGTTTGTGTCTCAGAAGAAAAAAAAACTGGCAACTTGGGCATTGGACTACGATGCAATTTGGAGGCTAGGAAGCAAACTCGTGTTTGTAAATAAAGTCAAAAGAGCCGTGTACGCTGTGCTAAATTATTGAAAACTCGCCCGTGTGCTGACTGCGTTGTTTTTCTTTATGGAAGAAAAGAAGGCAGTGGATAAACAAACTAACAGTCGATAATGTGCAAGCCAATTTATAACTTGGATAAATATCGGAAGGTATCAAAAATCAGCCCACCCATGGTTACAAACACTTAACCACTCCGGGGTCCGCAGCCGCCGCTGCTCACAGCCTTTGCCTCCACTACTCCCTTCCTCGCTGTCGTCGTCGGAGGCAGCCGGGATAATGCCCAACGGCGGATTGTGGTGGCGAGGATGTATGGTGCCTCAACATGATGCCTCCAACCCGTTCCTCGGATCTCTGGTCCCGAAGTTGCCATCTCCACTATGGTAGGCGTGTGCTGACCCTTCGACGGCTTCTCGCACTCGTCGCTGTCAAGGGGAGGCCCCAGATGGATCCGACGTGGATGTTGCGGCTTGGCGGGCGGCGGCACCATAGACTAATCTATCTTGCTCATGATCTGGTCATGTCAGCCCCTTGGCTGACGGGCCTAGGCAGGGCTATCTCCAATTAGATGGCAGTCGCTGGTGATGTGCTCCATCGTCGGTGTTGGTCCATATGGTGACCACTCCAGCCTGCGGTGGTGGCCTTGTCGTGGATTGCGGGGCCACCAAAAGGTCTTTGCGAGGGTTCCTCTATCTAGATCTGGTGGTTGCTCAACGGTGAGATGGATGAATACTTGACATAGAGGATATGATGGTGTAGTAGCGGCAGTCGGTTTTCTAACGCATGTAACTGCTAGGATCACGGAAAAGTGCTGGCAACAACACATGATTGACTTCGATGGCGGTGTTTCTCGAGTACCCAGTCTCGAGCTCCATGATGAAAACCAAGGCTTGGCCCTAGTTGGTTATATTTGGCATTGGCGATGTTTTTGTATCGTTACCTTGTTGAAGGCATTGACTAGATATGCTCATACCAGTTCTTCAAGGTGAAAACTAAGATTCGATCTGGCCTTTGGTGGTTGGATCCGGTGATGGTGACACTCCTTTCCTGAAGGCGTCGTTGTTGACGAATTTCATTGTCCTTGTGGTGTTATGGGATGATTGGTGTGGATATGGTCATTGTTATATTTTGTCAATTGCAGATTTGATCACTTTGTTTTTTTCCTCTCGCTTAGGCATAGTTTTGGTCTTATATGATTTTGCTATTTGTCAGCCTTTGTGTGTATGCGCGCGTGTTTCCTAACTGTGCATAGTCTGGATGTATGCTCATTGTGTTTGTATTGCTTCATTTTGAGTAAATAAAATTCGCCCTTTGTTGAAAAACAAACACTTAGCTATATATTTTAAATATTCCAGCCAAAGTTGTTCCTATCAAGGTAGTCAAAATTTGAAAATCGTCTGGTGTAGCCAAAAATTGTACAAAATGAAGCTTCCTTCGAACCGGAGAAAAATTTCTCCAGACACATTTTAAAGACCATATTTTACAGATAATACCCCGTCCTACAACAGGTGAAAAATTTTGTATCACTGAACAAAGCAAGATATAAAAGAAGGAAACCATCACAAAAAGTGAATTAGAAAATAGAAAAGATTAACCTTTATACAAACGTCCACTCTTTTAAGCTCGGTGTTGGCAAGCCAGCCAAAAAACCAACAATGCCACCTATAATGCATACAAATTTTAGTTCATGAAACAACAAAAATTTGAATGAAAATACTCTAGCAAAAATATAGAATCTTTTGCATTTATATTGTGGTGATGGTTTCTTTATACACGATATTTTGAGTAATATCTATTGCATCCTGTCACCCTTAGTCGTAAAAAGTAGCACGCATGAGGAATGGAATTAGAAATGCATTAGCAACCAAAATCAAGTCCAATTCTTACAGTCTAAAGGTACTAAGCTGGATACTCAAAGACACATAATTTTCTTTCATTTTCTTATCCTGTGGTGTCCTGCAGAAAAAGTTGCTAGGTATTGATACGTTTCCAACGTATCTATAATTTTTGATTGTTCCATGCTATTATATTACCCCTTTTAGATGTTTATGGGCTTTATTTTGTTGGAAATATGCCCTAGAGGCAATAATAAATGGTTATTATTATATTTCTTTGTTCATGATAATTGTCTATTATTCATGCTATAACTGTGTTATCCGAAAATCGTAATACACGTGTGAATACATAGACCACAACAAGTCCCTAGTGAGCCTCTAGTTGACTAGCTCGTTGATCAACAGATCATGGTTTCTTGACTATGGGCATTGGATGTCATTGATAACGGGATCACATCATTAGGAGAATGATGTGATGGACAAGACCCAATTCTAAGCATAGCTCAAAGATCGTGTAGTTCGTTTAGCTAGAGCTTTTCAATTGTCGAGTATCATTTCCTTAGACCATGAGATTGTGCAACTCCCAGATACCGTAGGAGTGCTTTGGGTGTGCCAAATGTCACAACGTAACTGGGTGACTATAAAGGTACACTACGGGTATCTCCGAAAGTGTCTGTTGGGTTGGCACGAATCGAGACTGGGATTTGTCACTCCGTATGATGGAGAGGTATCTCTGGGCCCACTCGGTAATGCATCATCATAATGAGCTCAATGTGACCAAGTGTCTGGTCACGGGATCATGCATTACGGTACGAGTAAAGTGACTTGCCGGTAACGAGACTAAACGAGGTATTGGGATACCAACGGTCGAGTCTCGGGCAAGTAACGTACCGATTGACAAAGGGAATTGAATACGGGGTTGATTGAATCCTCGACATCGTGGTTCATCCGATGAGATCATCGAGGAGTATGTGGGAGCCAACATGGGTATCCAGATCCCGCTGTTGGTTATTGACCGGAGAGGAGTCTCGGTCATGTCTACATGTCTCCCGAACCCATAGGGTCTACACACTTAAGGTTCGGTGACGCTAGGGTTGTAGAGATATTAGTATGTAGCAAACCCAAAGTTGTTCGGAGTCCCGGATGAGATCCCGGACGTCACGAGGAGTTCCGAGAGGTGAAGAATTATATATAGGAAGTGTTGTTTCGGCCATCGGGAGAGTTTCGGGGGTCACCGGTATTGTACCGGGACCACCGGAAGGGTCCCGGGGGTCCACCGGGTGGGGCCACCTATCCCGGAGGGCCCCACGGGCTGAAGTGGGAGGGGAACCAGCCCCTGGTGGGCTGGTGCACCCCTCCCCCCCTTGGGCCCCCCTGCGCCTAGGGTTGGGAACCCTAGGGGAGGGGGCGCCTCCACTTGCCTTGGGGGGCAAGTTCCCCCCTTGGCCGCCGCCCCCCCCCCCCCTAGGAGATCCCATCTCCTAGGGCTGGCGCCCCCCCTTGGGGACCCTCTATAAAGAGGGGGGAGGGAGGGCAACCACACCCTGCATCTTGGCGCCTCCCTTTCCCCTTGCTACACCTCTCCCTCCCGCAGACGCTTGGCGAAGCCCTGCCGGATCCCTGCTACATCCACCACCACGCCGTCGTGCTGCTGGATCTTCATCAACCTCTCCTTCCTCTTTGCTGGATCAAGAAGGAGGAGACGTCACGCTGACCGTACATGTGTTGAACGCGGAGGTGCCGTCCGGTGATTTGGATCACGACGTGTACGACTCCCTCAACCCCGTTCTCTTGAACGGTTCCGCTCGCGATCTACAAGGGTATGTAGATGCACTCCCCTCTATCGTTGCTGGATGAACTCATAGATTGATCTTGGTGAACGTAGGAAATTTTTTATTTTATGCAACATTCCCCAACGGTGGCTGAGGGAGTCCTGGACTAGGGGGTGTCCGGATAGCCGAACTATCATCATTGGCCGGACTCCAAGACTATGAAGATACAAGATTGAAGACTTCGTCCCGTGTCCGGATGGGACTTTCCTTGACGTGGAAGGCAAGCTTGGCAATACGGATATGTAGATCTCCTACCATTGTAACCGACTCTGTGTAACCCTAGCCCTCTCCGGTGTCTATATAAACCAGAGGGTTTTAGTCCATAGGACACATAACAATCATACCGTAGGCTAGCTTCTAGGGTTTAGCCTCCTTGATCTCGTGGTAGATCTACTCTTGTACTACCCATATCATCAATATCAATCAAGCAGGAGTAGGGTTTTGCCTCCATCGAGAGGGCCCAAACCTGGGTAAAAACATCGTGTCCCTTGTCTCCTGTTACCATCCGCCTAGACGCACAGTTCGGGACCCCCTACCCGAGATCCGCCGGTTTTGACACCGACAGTGGCATCATGAGCTAGTTCTATGCGTAGTTCTCTTTGCACGAGTAGAACACAATTTGTTGTGGGCGTAGATGTTGTCAACTTTCTTGCCACTACTAGTCTTATTTTGCTTCAGCGGTATTGTGGGATGAAGCGGCCCGGACCGACCTTACACGTACGCTTACGTGAGACAGGTTCCACCGACTGACATGCACTAGTTGCATAAGGTGGCTAGCGGGTGTGTGTCTCTCCCACTTTAGTTGGAGCGGATTCGATGAAAAGGGTCCTTATGAAGGGTAAATAGAAGTTGGCAAATCACGTTGTGGCTTTAACATAGGTAAGAAAACGTTCTTGCTAGATCACCTATAGAAGCCACGTAAAAACTTGCAACAACAATTAGAGGACGTCTAACTTGTTTTTGCAGCAAGTGTTTTGTGATGTGATATGGCCAAAGTTGTGATGAATGATGAATGATATATATGTGATGTATGAGATCATGTTCTTGTAATAGGAATCACGACTTGCATGTCGATGAGTATGACAACCGGCAGGAGCCATAGGAGTTGTCTTTATTTTTTGTATGACCTGCGTGTCATTGAAGAACGCCATGTAAACTACTTTACTTTATTGCTAAACGCGTTAGACATAGAAGTAGAAGTAGTCGTTGGCATGACAACTTCATGAAGACACGATGATGGAGATCATGGTGTCACGCCGGTGACGAAGATGATCATGGAGCCCCGAAGATGGAGATCAAAGGAGCTATATGATATTGGCCATATCATGTCACTATTATGATTGCATGTGATGTTTATCATGTTTTTCATCTTGTTTACTTAGAACGACGGTAGTAAGTAAGATGATCCCTCATAATAATTTCAAGAAAAGTGTTCCCCCTAACTGTGCACCGTTGCGAAGGTTCGTTGTTTCGAAGCACCACGTGATGATCGGGTGTGATAGATCCTAACGTTCGAATACAACGGGTGTAAGCCAGATTTACACACGCAATACACTTAGGTTGACTTGACGAGCCTAGCATGTACAGACATGGCCTCGGAACACGGAAGACCGAAAGGTCGAGCATGAGTCGTATAGAAGATACGATCAACATGAAGATGTTCACCGATGTTAACTAGTCCATCTCACGTGATGATCGGACACGGCCTAGTTGACTCGGATCATGTTTCACTTAGATGACTAGAGGGATGTCTATCTAAGTGGGAGTTCATTAAATAATTTGATTAAGATGAACTTAATTATCATGAACTTAGTCTAAAATATTTACAATATGTCTTGTAGATCAAATGGCCAACGCTCATGTCCACCTGAACTTCAACGCGTTCCTAGAGAAAACCAAGCTGAAAGACGATGGCAGCAACTATACGGACTGGGTCCGGAACCTGAGGATCATCCTCATAGCAGCCAAGAATGATTATGTCCTAGAAGCGCAGCTAGGTGAAGTACCAATCCCAGAGAACCAAGACGTTATGAACGCTTGGCAGTCTCGTGCTGATGATTACTCCATCGTTCAGTGTGGCATGCTTTACAGCTTAGAACCGAGGCTCCGAAAGCGTTTTGAGCAACACGGAGCATATGAGATGTTCGAGGAGCTGAAAATGGTTTTCCAAGCTCATGCCCGGGTCGAGAGATATGAAGTCTCCGACAAGTTCTTTAGCTGTAAGATGGAGGAAAACAGTTCTGTTAGTGAGCACATACTCAAGATGTCTGGGTCGCACAACCGCTTGACTCAGCTGGGAGTTAATCTCCCGGATGACGCGGTCATTACAGAATTCTCCAGTCGCTCCCACCAAGCTACAAGAGCTTTGTGATGAACTTCAATATGCAGGGGATGGAAAAGACCATTCTTGAGGTATATTAAATGCTGAAATCAGCAGAGGTAGAGATCAAAAAGGAACATCAAGTGTTGATGGTGAATAAAACCACTAAGTTCAAGAAGGGCAAGGGTAAGAAGAACTTCAAGAAGGACGGCAAGGAAGTTGCCGCACCTGGTAAGCCAGTTGCCAGGAAGAAGTCAAGCAATGGACCCAAGCCTGAGACTGAGTGCTTTTATTGCAAGGGAAGTGGTCACTGGAAGCGGAACTGCCCCAAGTACTTAGCGGACAAGAAGGCCGACAAAACCAAAGGTATATGTGATATATATGTAATTGATGTGTACCTTACCAGTGCTCGTAGTAGCTCCTGGGTATTTGATACCGGTGCGGTTACTCACATTTGTAACTCAAAGCAGGAGCTGCGGAATAAGCGGAGACTGGCGAAGGATGAGGTGACGATGCGCGTCGAGAATGGTTCCAAGGTCGATGTGATCGCCGTCGGCACGCTACCTCTACATTTACCTACGGGATTAGTTTTGAACCTCAATAATTGTTATTTAGTACCAGCTTTGAGCATGAACATTGTATCAGGATCTCTTTTAATTCGAGATGGCTACTCATTAAAATCCGAGAATAATGGTTGTTCTATTTATATGAGTGATATGTTTTATGGTCATGCCCCACTGGTGAATGGTTTATTCTTAATGAATCTCGAGTGTAATGTTACACATATTCATAGTGTGAATACCCAAAGATGTAAAGTTGATAACGATAGTCCCACATACTTGTGGCACTGCCGCCTTGGTCACATTGTTGTCAAGCGCATGAAGAAGCTCCATGCTGATGGAATTTTAGAGTCTCTAGATTATGAATCGTTTGACACATGCGAGCCATGCCTCATGGGCAAGATAACCAAGACTCCGTTCTCCGGAACAATGGATCGAGCAACCAACTTATTGGAAATCATACATACTGATGTGTGCGGTCCAATGAGCGTTGAGGCTCGCGGAAGATATCGTTATGTTCTCACTCTCACTGATGACTTGAGTAGATATGGGTATGTCTACTTGATGAAACACAAGTCTGAGACCTTTGAAAAGTTCAAGGAATTTCAGAATGAGGTAGAGAATCAACGTGACCGAAAGATAAAGTTCCTACGATCAGATCGTGGGGGGAATATTTAAGTCACGAATTTGGTACGCACTTAAGAAAATGTGGAACCGTTTCACAACTCACGCCGCCTGGAACACCTCAGCGAAATGGTGTGTCCGAACATCGTAATCGCACTCTATTGGATATGGTGCGATCTATGATGTCACTTACTGATTTACCGCTATCATTTTGGGGATACGCTCTAGAGACACCTACATTCACTTTAAATAGGCACCGTCTAAATCCGTTGAGACGACACCGTATGAATTATGGTTTGGGAAGAAACCTAAGCTGTCGTTTCTAAAAGTTTGGGGATGCGATGCTTATGTCAAGAAACTTCAACCTGAGAAGCTCGAACACAAGTCGGAAAAATGCGTATTCATAGGATACCATAAGGAAACCATAGGGTATACTTTCTACTTAAGATCCGAAGGCAAGATCTTTGTTGCCAAGAACGGGTCCTTTCTGGAGAAAGAGTTTCTCTCAAAAGAATTAAGTGTTGGGGAACATAGTAATTTCAAAAAAAATCCTACGCACACGCAAGATCATGATGATGGCATAGCAACGAGAGGGGAGAGTACTGTCCACGTACCCTCGTAGACCGTAAGCGGAAGCGTTATGACAACGCGGTTGATGTAGTCGTACGTCTTCACGATCCGACCGATCCAAGTACCGAACGTACGGCACCTCCGAGTTCAGCACACGTTCAGCTCGATGACGATCCCCGGGCTCCGATCCAGCAAAGCGTCGGGGATGAGTTCCGTCAGCACGACGGCGTGGTGACGATGATGATGTTCTACCGGCGCAGGGCTTCGCCTAAACTCCGCGACGATATGACCGAGGTGGAATATGGTGGAGGGGGGCACCGCACACGGCTAAGGAACGATCCGTAGATCAACTTGTGTGTTCTAGGGTGCCCCCTGCCCCCGTATATAAAGGAGCAAGGGGGGTGCGGCCGGCCCTAGGAGGAGGCGCGCCGGAGGAGTCCTACTCCCACCGGGAGTAGGACTCCCCCCCTTTCCTAGTTGGATTAGGACTTGGGGGGAGGGAAAGAGGAAAGGGGGGCGCCGCCCCCCTTCCTTGTCCTATTCAGACTAGGGGGGAGGGGGCACGCGGCCTGCCCTGGCCGGCCCTCCTCTTCTCCCTCATGGCCCACTAAGGCCCATTAACCCCCGGGAGGGTTCCGGTAACCCCCCGGTGTTCCGGTAAAATCCCGATTTCACCCAGAACTATTCCGATGTCCAAACATAGGCTTCCAATATATCAATCTTTATGTCTCGACCATTTAGAGACTCCTCGTCATGTCCGTCATCACATCCGGGACTCCGAACAAACTTCGGTACATCAAAACTTATAAACTCATAATAAAACTATCATTGTAACGTTAAGCGTGCGGACCCTACGGGTTCGAGAACTATGTAGACATGACCTAGAACTATTCTCGGTCAATAACCAATAGCGGAACCTGGATGCCCATATAGGCTCCTACATATTCTACGAAGATCTTTATCGGTCAAACCGCATAACAACATACGTTGTTCCCTTTGTCATCGGTATGTTACTTGCCCGAGATTCGATCGTCGGTATCCAATACCTAGTTCAATCTCGTTACCGGCAAGTCTCTTTACTTGTTACGTAATGCATCATTCCGTAACTAACTCATTAGCTACACTGCTTGCAAGGCTTATAGTGATGTGCATTACCGAGAGGGCCCGGAGATACCTCTCCGACAATCGGAGTGACAAAACCTAATCTCGAAATACGCCAACTCAACATGTACCTTTGGAGACACATGTAGTACTCCTTTATAATCACCCAGTTACGTTGTGACGTTTGGTAGCACCCAAAGTGTTCCTCCGGTAAACGGGAGTTGCATAATCTCATAGTTACACGAACATGTATAAGTCATGAAGAAAGCAATAGCAATATACTAAACGATCAAGTGCTAGGCTAATGGAATGGGTCATGTCAATCACATCATTCTCCTAATGATGTGATCCCAGTAATCAAATGACAACACATGTCTATGGTTAGGAAACATAACCATCTTTGATTAATAAGCTAGTCAAGTAGAGGCATACTAGTGATGTTGTGTTTGTCTATGTATTCACACATGTATTATGTTTCCGGTTAATACAATTCTAGCATGAATAATAAACATTTATCATGATATGAGGAAATAAATAATAACTTTATTATTGCCTCTAGGGCATATTTCCTTCAGTCTCTCACTTGCACTAGAGTCAATAATCTATATTACATAGTAATGATTCTAACACTCATGGAGTCTTGGTGCTGATCATGTTTTGCTCGTGAGAGAGGCTTAGTCAACGGGTCTGCAACATTCAGATCCGTATGTATCTTGCAAATTTCTATGTCTCCCACTTGGACTTGGTCCCGGATGGAATTGAAGCGTCTCTTGATGTGCTTGGTCCTCTTGTGAAATCTAGATTCCTTTGCCAAGGCAATTGCACCAGTATTGTCACAGAAGATCTTCATTGGTCCCGATGCACTAGATATGACACCTAGATCGGAAATGAACTCCTTCATCCAGACTCCTTCATTTGCTGCTTCCGAAGCAGCTATGTACTCCGCTTTACATGTAGATCCCGCCACGACGCTTTGTTTAGAACTGCACCAACTTACAACCCCACCGTTTAATAAAAATACGTATCCGGTTTGCGATTTAGAATTGTTCGGATCAGTGTCAAAGCTTGCATCGATGTAACCATTTACGACTAGCTCTTTGTCACCTCCATATACGAGAAACATATCCTTAGTCCTTTTCAGGTATTTTAGGATGTTCTTGACTGCTGTCCAGTGATCCACTCCTGGATTACTTTGGTACCTTCCTGCCAAGCTTATTGCTAAGCATACGTCAGGTCTGGTACACAGCATTGCATACATGATAGAGCCTATGGCTGAAGCATAGGGAACATCTTTCATTTTCTCTCTATCTTCTGCTGTGGTCGGGCATTGAGTTTGACTCAACTTCACACCTTGTAGCACGGGCAAGAACCCTTTCTTTGCCTGATCCATTTTGAACTTTTTCAAAATTTTATCAAGGTATGTGCTTTGTGAAAGTCCTATTAAGCGTCTTGATCTATCTCTATAAATCTTGATGCCCAATATGTAAGCAGCTTTCACCGAGGTCTTTCATTGAAAAACTTTTATTCAAGTATCCCTTTATGCTATCCAGAAATTCTATATCATTTCCAATTAATAATATGTCATCTACATATAATATTAGAAATGCTACAGAGCTCCCACTCACTTTCTTGTAAATACAGGCTTCTCCAAAAGCCTGTATAAAACCATATGCTTTGATCACACTATCAAAGCGTTTATTCCAACTCCGAGATGCTTGCACCAGTCCATAAATGGATCGCTGGAGCTTGCACACTTTGTTAGCACTTTTTGGATCAACAAAACCTTCCGGCTGCATCATATACAACTCTTCTTCCAGAATCCATTCAAGAATGCAGTTTTGACATCCATTTGCCAAATTTCATAATCATAAAATGCAGCAATAGCTAACATGATTCGGACAGACTTAAGCATCGCTACGGGTGAGAAAGTCTCATCGCAGTCAATCCCTTGAACTTGTCGAAAACCTTTCGCAACAAGTCGAGCTTTATAGACAGTTACATTACCATCAGTGTCAGTCTTCTTCTTAAAGATCCATTTATTCTCAATGGCTTGCCGATCATCGAGCAAGTCAACCAAAGTCCATACTTTGTTCTCATACATGGATCCCATCTCAGATTTCATGGCCTCTAGCCATTTTGCGGAATCTGGGCTCATCATCGCTTCCTCATAGTTCGTAGGTTCATCATGATCAAGTAACATGACTTCCAGAATAGGATTACCGTATCACTCGGGTGCGGATCTTACTCTGTTAGACCTACGAGGTTCAGTAGAAACTTGATCTGAAGTTTCATGATCAATATCATTAGCTTCCTCACTAATTGGTGTAGTTGTCACAGGAACCGGTTCTTGTGATGAACTACTTTCCAATAAGGGAGCAGGTACAATTACCTCATCAGATTCTACTTTCCTCCCACTCACTTCTTTCGAGAGAAACTCCTTCTCTAGAAAGGATCCAATTTTAGCAACGACAATCTTGCCCTCAGATCTGTGATAGAAGGTGTACCCAATAGTCTCTTTTGGGTATCCTATGAAGACACATTTCTCCGATTTACGTTCGAGCTTATCCGGTTGAAGTTTCTTCACATAAGCATCGCAGCCCCAAACTTTAAGAAACGACAACTTTGGTTTCTTGCCAAACCACAGTTCATAAGGCGTCGTCTCAACGGATTTTGATGGTGCCCTATTCAACGTGAATGCGGCCGTCTCTAAAGCATAACCCCAAAACGATAGCGGTAAATCAGTAAGAGACATCATAGATCGCACCATATCTAGTAAAGTACGATTACGATGTTCGGACACACCATTTCGTTGTGGTGTTCCGGGTGGCGTGAGTTGCGAAACTATTCCGCATTGTTTCAAATGTAAACCAAACTCGTAACTCAAATATTCTCCTCCACGATCAGTTCGTAGAAACTTTATTTTCTTATTACGATGATTTTCCACTTCACTCTGAAATTCTTTGAACTTTTCAAATGTTTCAGACTTGTGTTTCATTAAGTAGATATACCCATATCTGCTCAAATCATCTGTGAAGGTGAGAAAATAACGATACCCGCCGCGAGCCTTAACATTCATTGGACCACAAACATCAGTATGTATGATTTCCAACAAACCAGTTGCTCACTCCATAGTTTCGGAGAACGGCGTTTTAGTCATCTTGCCCATGAGGCACGGTTCGCAAGTACCAAGTGATTCATAATCAAGTGATTCCAAAAGCCCATCAATATGGAGTTTCTTCATGCGCTTTACACCGATATGACCTAAACGGCAGTGCCACAAATAAGTTGCACTATCATTATCAACTCTGCATCATTTGGTTTCAACACTATGAATATGTGTATCACTACTATCGAGATTCAATAAAAATAGACCACTCTTCAAGGGTGCATGACCATAAAAGATATTACTCATATAAATAGAACAACCATTATTCTCTGATTTAAATGAATAACCGTCTCGCATCAAACAAGATCCAGATATAATGTTCATGCTCAACGCTGGCACCAAATAACAATTATTTAGGTCTAAAACTAATCCCGATGGTAGATGTAGAGGTAGCGTGCCGACCGCGATCACATCGACTTTGGAACCATTTCCCACGCGCATCGTCACCTCGTCCTTAGCCAATCTTCGCTTAATCCGTAGTCCCTGTTTCGAGTTGCAAATATTAGCAACAGAACCAGTATCAAATACCCAAGTACTACTGCGAGCATTAGTAAGGTACACATTAATAACATGTATATCACATATACCTTTGTTCACTTTGCCATCCTTCTTATCCGCCAAATACTTGGGGCAGTTCCGCTTCCAGTGTCCAGTCTGCTTGCAGTAGAAGCACTCAGTCTCAGGCTTAGGTCCAGACTTGGGTTTCTTCTCTTGAGCAGCAACTTGTTTGTTCTTCTTCTTAAAGTTCCCCTTCTTCTTCCCTTTGCCCTTTTTCTTGAAACTGGTGGTCTTGTTAACCATCAACACTTGATGCTCCTTCTTGATTTCTACCTCCGCGGCTTTTAGCATTGCGAAGAGCTCGGGAATAGTCTTGTCCATCCCTTGCATATTATAGTTCATCACGAAGCTCTTGTAGCTTGGTGGCAGTGATTGAAGAATTCTGTCAATGACACTATCATCAGGAAGATTAACTCCCAGTTGAATCAAGTGATTATTATACCCAGACATTTTGAGTATGTGTTCACTGACAGAACTATTCTCCTCCATCTTGCAGCTATAGAACTTATTGGAGACTTCATATCTCTCAATCCGGGCATTTGCTTGAAATATTAACTTCAACTCCTGGAACATCTCATATGCTCCATGACGTTCAAAACGTCGTTGAAGACCCGGTTCTAAGACGTAAAGCATGGCACACTGAACTATCGAGTAGTCATCAGCTTTGCTCTGGCAGACGTTCTTAACGTCGTCAGTTGCATCAGCAGCAGGCCTGGCACCCAGCGGTGCTTCCAGGACGTAATTCTTCTGTGCAGCAATGAGGATAATCCTCAGGTTATGGACCCAATCCGTGTAATTGCTACCATCATCGTTCAACTTTGCTTTCTCAAGGAACGCATTAAAATTCAACGGAACAACAGCACGAGCCATCTATCTACAACAAACATAGACAAGCAAAATACTATCAGGTACTAAGTTCATGATAAATTTAAGTTCAATTAATCATATTACTTAAGAACTCCCACTTAGACAGACATCTCTCTAGTCATCTAAGTGATTACGTGATCCAAATCAACTAAACCATGTCTGATCATCACGTGAGATGGAGTAGTTTCAATGGTGAACATCACTATGTTGATCATATCTACTATATGATTCACGTTTGACCTTTTGGTCTCCATGTTCTGAGGCCATATCTGTATATGCTAGGCTCGTCAAGTTTAACCTGAGTATTCCGCGTGTGCAACTGTTTTGCACCCGTTGTATTTGAACGTAGAGCCTATCACACCCGATCATCACGTGGTGTCTCAGCACAAAGAAATTTCGCAATGGTGCATACTCAGGGAGAACACTTCTTGATAATTAGTGAGAGATCATCTTAAAATGCTACCGTCAATCAAAGCAAGATAAGATGCATAAAGGATAAACATCACATGCAATCAATATAAGTGATATGATATGGCCATCATCATCTTGTGCTTGTGATCTCCATCTTCAAAGCACCATCGTGATCACCATCATCACCGGCGCGACACCTTGATCTCCATCGTAGCATCATTGTCGTTACGCCATCTATTGCTTCTACGACTATCGCTACCGCTTAGTGATAAAGTAAAGCAATTACAGGGCGTTTGCATTTCATACAATAAAGCGACAACCATATGGCTCCTGCCAGTTGCTGATAACTTCGGTTACAAAACATGATCATCTCATACAATAAAATATAGCATCACGTCTTGACCATATCATATCACAACATGCCCTGCAAAAACAAGTTAGACGTCCTCTACTTTGTTGTTGCAAATTTTACGTGGCTGCTACGGGCTTAGCAAGAACCGTTCTTACCTACGCATCAAAACCACAACGATAGTTTGTCAAGTTAGTGCTATTTTAACCTTCGCAAGGACCGGGCGTAGCCACACTCGATTCAGCTAAAGTGAGAGAGACACACACCCGCCAGCCACCTTTAAGCACGAGTGCTCGTAACGGTGAAACCAGTCTCGCATAAGTGTACGCGTAATGTCGGTCCGGGCCGCTTCATCTCACAATACCGCCGAACCAAAGTATGACATGCTGGTAAGCAGTATGACTTGTATCGCCCACAACTCACTTGTGTTCTACTCCTGCATATGACATCTACACATAAAACCAGGCTCGGATGCCACTGTTGGGGAACGTAGTAATTTCAGAAAAATTCCTACGCACACACAAGATCATGATGATGGCATAGCAACAAGAGGGGAGAGTATTGTCCACGTACCCTCGTAGACCGTAAGCGGAAGCATTATGACAACGCGGTTGATGTAGTCGTACGTCTTCACGATCCGACCGATCCAAGTACCGAACGTACGGCACCTCCGAGTTCAGCACACGTTCAGCTCGATGACGATCCCCGGGCTCCGATCCAGCAAAGCGTCGGGGATGAGTTCCGTCAGCACGACGGCGTGGTGACGATGATGATGTTCTACCGGCGCAGGGCTTCGCCTAAACTCCGCGATGATATGACCGAGGTGGAATATGGTGGAGGGGGGCACCGCACACGGCTAAGGAACGATCCGTAGATCAACTTGTGTGT
>NC_041383.1:247715477-247757548 GCF_002162155.2 Triticum dicoccoides | reverse complement strand
GGGGGGGGGGGGTGCGGCCGGCCCTAGGAGGAGGCGGGCCGGAGGAGTCCTACTCCCACCGGGAGTAGGACTCCCCCCCCTTTCCTAGTTGGATTAGGACTTGGGGGAGGGAAAGAGCAAAGGGGGGCGCCCCCCCTTCCTTGTCCTATTCGGACTAGGGGGAGGGGGCGCGCGGCCTGCCCTGGCCGACCCTCCTCTTCTCCCTCATGGCCCACTAAGGCCCATTAACCCCGGGGAGGGTTCCGGTAACCCCCCGGTGTTCCAGTAAAATCCCGATTTCACCCAGAATTATTCCGATGTCCAAACATAGGCTTACAATATATCAATCTTTATGTCTCGACCATTTCGAGACTCCTCGTCATGTCCGTGATCACATCCGGGACTCCGAACAAACTTCGGTACATCAAAACTTATAAACTCATAATAAAACTGTCATCGTAACGTTAAGCGTGCGGACCCTACGTGTTCGAGAACTATGTAGACATGACCTAGAACTATTCTCGGTCAATAACCAATAGCGGAACCTGGATGCCCATATTGGCTCCTACATATTCTACGAAGATCTTTATCGGTCAAACCGCATAACAACATACGTTGTTCCCTTTGTCATCGGTATGTTACTTGCCCGAGATTCGATCGTCGGTATCCAATACCTAGTTCAATATCGTTACCGACAAGTCTCTTTACTCATTGCGTAATGCATCATTCCGTAACTAACTCATTAGCTACACTGCTTGCAAGGCTTATAGTGATGTGCATTACCGAGAGGGCCTAGAGATACCTCTCCGACAATTGGAGTGACAAAACCTAATCTCGAAATACGCCAACTCAACATGTACCTTTGGAGACACCTATAGTAGTCCTTTATAATCACCCATTTATGTTGTGACATTTGGTAGCACCCAAAGTGTTCCTCCGGTAAACGGGAGTTGCATAATCTCATAGTTACAGGAACATGTATAAGTCATGAAGAAAGCAATAGCAATATACTAAACGATCAAGTGCTAGGCTAACGGAATGGGTCATGTCAATCACATCATTCTCCTAATGATGTGATCCCATTAATCAAATGACAACACATGTCTATGGTTAGGAAACATAACCATCTTTGATTAATAAGCTAGTCAAGTAGAGGCATACTAGTGACGTTGTGTTTGTCTATGTATTCACACATGTATTATGTTTCCGGTTAATACAATTCTAGCATGAATAATAAACATTTATCATGATATAAGGAAATAAATAATAACTTTATTATTGCCTCTAGGGCATATTTCCTTCATTAAGTGGGAGGAAAGTAGATCTTGATGAAGTACTACCTCTTGAAACGGTGAGTAGCACAACTCAGGAAAATGTTCCTGTGGTGCCTGCACTGACAAGAGAGGAAGTTAATGATGATGATCAAGATACTTCGAATCAAGCTCCTACTGAACTTCGAAGGTCCACAAGGACACGTTCCGCACCAGAGTGGTACGGCAATCCTGTCTTGGAAATCATGTTGTTGGACAACGGTGAACCTTCGAACTATGAAGAAGCGATGGCGGGCCAGATTCCAACAAATGGCTTGAAGCCATGCAATCTGAGATTGGATCCATGTATGAAAACAAAGTGTGGACTTTGACAGACTTGCCCGATGATCGGCGAGCGATAGAAAACAAATGGATCTTTAAGAAGAAGGCGAACGCAGATGGTAATGTCACCATATATAAAGCTCGACTTGTCGCTAAGGGTTATTGACAAGTTCAAGGGATTGACTACGATGAGACTTTCTCTCCCATAGCGAAGCTGAAGTCCGTCCGAATCATGTTAGCAATTGCCGCATACTATGATTATGAGATATGGCAAATGGACGTCAAAATGGCTTTCCTTAATGGTCACCTTAAGGAAGAACTGTATATGATGCAGCCGGAAGGTTTTGTCGACCCTAAGAATGCTAACAAGGTATGCAAGCTCCAGCGCTCCATCTATGGGCTGGTGCAAGCATCTCGGAGTTGGAGCATTCGCTTTAATGAGATGATTAAAGCGTTTGGGTTTATGCAGACATATGGAGAAGCCTGCGTTTACAAGAAAGTGAGTGGGAGCTCTGTAGCATTTCTCATATTATATGTGGATGACATACTTTTGATGGGAAATGATATAGAACTCTTGGACAACATAAAGGCCTACTTGAATAAGTGTTTTTCAATGAAGGACCTTGGAGAAGCTACTTACATATTAGGCATCAAAATCTATAGAGATAGATCGAGACGCCTCATAGGTCTTTCACAAAGCACATACCTTGATAAGATATTGAAGAAGTTCAATATGGATCAGTCCAAGAAGGGGTTCTTGCCTGTGTTGCAAGGTGTGAAATTGAGCTCGGCTCAGTGCCCGACCACAGCAGAAGATAAAGAAGAGATGAGTGTCATCCCCTATGCCTCAGCCATAGGGTCTATCATGTATGCCATGACCTGTACCAGACCTGATATAAACCTTGCCGTAAGTTTGGTACGAAGGTACCAAAGTAATCCTGGCAAGGAACACTGGACAGCGGTCAAGAACATCCTTAAGTACCTGAAAAGGACTAAGGACATGTTTCTCGTATATGGAGGTGACGAAGAGCTCGTCGTAAAGGGTTACGTCGACGCTAGCTTCGACACAGATCTAGATGACTCTAAGTCACAAACCGGATACGTGTATATTTTGAATGGTGGGGCAGTAAGCTGGTGCAGTTGCAAGCAAAGCGTCGTGACAGGATCTACATGTGAAGCGGAGTACATGGCAGCCTCGGAGGCAGCGCATGAAGCAATCTGGGTGAAGGAGTTCATCACCGATCTAGGAGTCATACCCAATGCGTCGGGGCCGGTCACACTCAACTGTGACAACACTGGAGCTATTGCACTTGCCAAGGAGCCCAGGTTTCACAAGAAGACCAGGCACATCAAGCGTCGCTTCAACAACATCCATGAAAATGTTCAAGATGGAGACATAGATATTTGTAAAATACACACGGACCTGAATGTAGCGGATCCGTTGACTAAACCTCTCCCTAGGGCAAAACATGATCAACACCAGAACGCAATGGGTGTTCGATACATCACAATGTAACTAGATTATTGACTCTAGTGCAAGTGGGAGACTGTTGGAAATATGCCCTAGAGGCAATAATAAATGGTTATTATTATATTTCTTTGTTCATGATAATTGTCTATTATTCATGCTATAACTGTGTTATCCGGAAATCGTAATACACGTGTGAATACATAGACCACAACAAGTCCATAGTGAGCCTCTAGTTGACTAGCTCGTTGATCAACAGATAGTCATGGTTTCCTGACTATGGGCATTCAATGTCATTGATAACGGGATCACATCATTAGGAGAATGATGTGATGGACAAGACCCAATTCTAAGCATAGCTCAAAGATCGTGTAGTTCGTTTAGCTAGAGCTTTTCAATTGTCGAGTATCATTTCCTTAGACCATGAGATTGTGCAACTCCCGGATACCGTAGGAGTGCTTTGGGTGTGCCAAACGTCACAACATAACTAGGTGACTATAAAGGTACACTACGGGTATCTCCGAAAGTGTCTGTTGGGTTGGCACGAATCGAGACTGGGATTTGTCACTTTGTATGATGGAGAGGTATCTCTGGGCCCACTCGGTAATGCATCATCATAATGAGCTCAATGTGACCAAGCGTCTAGTCACGGGATCATGCATTATGGTACGAGTATAGTGACTTGCCGGTAACGAGACTAAACGAGGTATTGGGATACCGACGATCGAGTCTCGGGCAAGTAACGTACCGATTGACAAAGGGAATTGAATATGGGGTTGATTGAATCCTCGACATCGTGGTTCATCCGATGAGATCATCGAGGAGTATGTGGGAGCCAACATGGGTATCCAGATCCCGCTATTGGTTATTGACCGGAGAGGAGTCTCGGTCATGTCTGCATGTCTCCCGAACCCGTAGGGTCTACACACTTAAGGTTCGGTGACGCTAGGGTTGTAGAGATATTAGTATGCAGCAAACCGAAAGTTGTTCGGAGTCCCGGATGAGATCCCGGACATCACGGGGAGTTCCGGAATGGTCCGGAGGTGAAGAATTATATATAGGAAGTGCTGTTTCGGCCATCGGGAGAGTTTCGGGGGTCACCGGTATTGTACCGGGACCACCGGAAGGGTCCCGGGGGTCCACCGGGTGGGGCCACCTATCCCGGAGGGCCCCACGGGCTGAAGTGGGAGGGGAACGAGCCCCTGGTGGTCTGGTGCGCCCCCCCTTGGGCCCCCTTGCGCCTAGGGTTGGGAACCCTAGGGGAGGGGGCGCCTCCACTTGCCTTGGGGGGCAAGTTCCCCCCTTGGCCGCCGCCCCCCTAGGAGATCCCATTTCCTAGGGCTGGCGCCCCCCCTTGGGGACCCTATATAAAGAGGGGGGAGGGAGGGCAGCCGCACCCTGCATCTTGGCGCCTCCCTTTCCCCTTGCTACACCTCTCCCTCCCGCAGACGCTTGGCGAAGCCCTGCCGGATCCTTGCTACATCCACCACCACGCCGTCGTGCTGCTGGATCTTCATCAACCTCTCCTTCCTCCTTGCTAGATCAAGAAGGAGGAGACGTCATGCTGACCGTACGTGTGTTGAACGCGGAGGTGCCGTCCGTTCGGCGCTAGGATCTCCGGTGATTTGGATCATGACGTGTACGACTCCCTCAACCCCGTTCTCTTGAATGCTTCCGCTCGCGATCTACAAGTGTATGTAGATGCACTCCCCTCTCTCGTTGTTGGATGAACTCATAGATTGATCTTGGTGAACGTAGGAATTTTTTTATTTTATGCAACGTTCCCCAACATATTTTACACATTTATATCATTTTTGGGACTAACCTATTAACCGGAGGCCCAGCCCATATTGTTGTTTTATTGCCTGTTTCAGTATTTCGAAGAAAAGGAATATCAAACGGAGTCCAAACAGAATGAAACCTTCGGCAGTGTTATTTTTGGGAAGAATATGATCCTGGACACTTGGAGTTCAAGTCAGAAGATCCTCGAGGAGGCCAGGAGATAGGGGGACACCCCCCCTCTACTGGGCGCGCCCCCCTGTCTCGTGGGCCCCTCGAGCACCTCCCGACCGACTTCTTTCGCCTATATAAGCCTATGTACCCTAAAAACATCGAATATCAAGATAGATCGAGAGTTCCGCAGCCGCAAGCCTCTAGAGCCACCAAAAACCTCTCGGGAGTCCGTTCCGGCACCCTGCCAGAGGGGGAACCCATCACCGGTGGCCATCTTCATCATCCCGGCGCTATCCATGACGAGGAGGGAGTAGTTCACCCTCGGGGTTGAGGGTATGTACTAGTAGCTATGTGTTTGATCTCTCTCTCTCTCGTGTTCTCTCTATGGCACGATCTTGATGTATCGCGAGCTTTGCTATTGTAGTTGGATCTTATGATGTTTTCCCCCTCTACTCTCTTGTGATGAATTGAGTTTCCCTCTTGAAGTTATCTTATCGGATTGAGTCTTTGTTTGAGAACACTTGATGTATGTCTTGCCATGTTTATCTGTGGTGACAATGGGATATCACGTGCCACTTGATGTATGTTTTGGTGACCAACTTGCGGGTTCCGCCCATGAACCTATGCATAGGGGTTGGCACACGTTTTCTTGACTCTCCGGTAGAAACTTTGGGGCACTCTTTGAAGTACTTTGTGTTGGTTGGATGAATCTGAGATTGTGTGATGCATATCGTATAATCATGCCCACAGATACTTGAGGTGACAATGGAGTATCTAGGTGACATTAGGTTTTTGGTTGATTTGTGTTTTAAGGTGTTATTCTAGTACGAACTCTTGAATAGATCGATCCGAACGAATAACTTCGAGGTGGTTTCGTACCCTACCATAATCTCTACGTTTGTTCTCCGCTATTAGTGGCTTTGGAGTGACTCTTTGTTGCATGTTGAGGGATTGTTATGTGATCTATCTATGTTATTATTGTTGAGAGAACTTGCACTAGTGAAAGTATGAACCCTATGCCTTGTTTCCTATCATTGCAATACAGTTTACGCTCACTTTTATCCTTAGTTACCTTGCTGTTTTTATTATTTCAGATTACAAATACCTTTATCTATCATCCATATTGCACTTGTATCACCATCTCTTCGCCGAACTAGTGCAGCTATACAATTTACCATTGTATTGGGTGTGTTGGGGACACAAGAGACTCTTTGTTATTTGGTTGCAGGGTTGTTTGAGAGAGACCATCTTCATCCTATGCCTCCCACGGATTGATAAACCTTAGGTCATCCACTTGAGGGAAATTTGCTACTGTCCTACAAACCTGTGCACTTGCAGGCCCAACAACGTCTACAAGAAGAAGGTTGTGTAGTAGCCATCAGGTATCGTATCATAATTAACCTAACTTTATATAGAATATAGAATGAACAAAAAATGCTACGTTTTGTATTGCTCACAACGTTATAATGGTAGGATGTGTGTGCGTGCGTTCACATGGGTGAGTGTAACTGAGCATCTGTGTTGTACCGTCTTGGCACTAGTACTTGCATTTTTCTAGATTTATTTCAGGCTCTCTAGATAGCATTATAGGGGTAGGGTGTTTGTGCGTGCATGCGTTCATAGGGGTGAGTGTAGGCGAGCATCCTTGTCATAGATTTGTCACGACAGATGTCCTAATGTGAGGACTTAGTCGTGAGCTAACGCATCTACGTAGTAGCTTGAGAGGGGCTGAGTAGAACGAGAGACGCGAGGTTTTTTTACTTAGGTTCGGCCCCTCATGGTGGAGGTAAAAGCCTACATCTTGCTTTACTGATATTGATCATGGTGCTCACGATTACAATGGTGCTCTTTGGCTACTTCTCTCGAGAGAGCTATTGACTTGTTTGTCTCCAAACTCCTCTCTCTTGGGGTGCCCTGCCCCTTATTATATAAGTTTGAGGGGCGGGATATATATATGGAGTCCTAGTAGGATTAAGACTATTGGGATTTTTATTTCTGTGCCCCTGGTTCGTTAGTTGTACTCTTTCATCCCCACTCTGTTAACTTTTGCTCACTTTTCCCCACTCCCTTGCCCGAAACCCTCAGAACAGGTTACAATGGACGTTGCCATCGGGTCAATGCCTTTGATCGTTAACTCTGACGAGTGGGACCGCGTAGGGCCGAGTACACCTTTAACCGTTTACCCGTATAGTGGTTTCGTCTGCTGACCGTACAATGGTATTCATATACGTGGGCGCATGCAACTGATTGTAGTCGTGGGGTAGCACATGTCCATGGGACATGCCCGAAACATCCCATCGTATAAAGAGGGTCAACCACCTCCATCGCCCCTACCATTTTCCCCCAAAATCCCCTCCCTGCCGCATCGTCTTCCTCTCCCCCACCGGCGTCATCTCGCTCTCCTCCACTGCCTCCACCGCACCATCTCGCTCTCCCCCACCGCATCCTCTTCCTCACCTTCATCGCCTCCATCTGTCCGATGGCCGAAGCTCGTGGCGACGCCGGCGCAGCGACCGAAGATGTGGTGGAGCTGCAAGGCGCGGTGACCGCGGATGTCGGCGCCGTCCACGGTGTTGCGGGGAAACTCGCAACCATTGTGGATGTGGAGAAGGAGGTGGTGGGCTCCGCCTCAGCGCTGCAGAAGGTGACTGCGTCACTCATATCAGAAAAAATATAAAACATGCGCACAATGTTGTCTTATGTGACATGTTACCAACCAAAAATCATAAGGTCTATGGTAATTTCCATGAGAAAACCTTCACACATATTGCGCACAATGTTGTCTTATGTGACATGTTACCAACCAAACATCATAAACTTGGTCTATGGTAATTTCCATGAGAAAACCTTCACACATAACCAAGTTTATGATTTTTGGTTGGTAACATGTCACATAAGACAACATTGTGCGCAGGTTCTATATTTTTTTGATTTTTTTAAATTAATGGTGCTCATTTGACCTCGATCGTGCCAGTTAGGGTTTTTTTTCATGAAAATGACCATAGACCAAGTTTAGTATTTTTCCTCGTTAGGGTGTCTTATAAAATGACAAACGGCGGAGGTTTCATATTTTTTTGATTTTTTTTAAATTAGTTATGTTCAGTCAAAGTCTTCGAAACCCCGTTGATCAGCTCAAAACCCCTCTGGACCCCGCGGGGTTTCGCCTAACCCTAGCTCCCAATGTCAGCCGTCCGATCATACCCTGGCGCCAAGCGACAACCCTCAGATGTGGTCTTGTAGAAGGAATTCGGTGGGCAGGCTGCATGCAGGCTCCGCGCCGTTGGATCACAAGGACGGCTCCGCATCGTTGGATCGTGGGGCGATCCATGAGAGGCGATCCTATTGGTTGGGCTTGGCTGCTCACCCACCACTGACTCCGCGAGAAAAAACATTGTTATTGGGCCCAGAAGGAAACCAAACTCTGGTTGGACCGTCGAATTGCGTCGTTTTTTTGCATCGTTTGCTCTGTTTTTTGTGAACGTGCTGGCTCTGTTTTTTGCATCGTTTTAAATTACACAACAATTGACATTGCGTAGCAAAATTTAGTTCTTTCTGTTATATTCAAATGCAAAATGACCAAATTTATAAGGGCCAAATTTATTTTTATCATGCAAAATGGCCACAAACTATTCAAAAATTGTCTCTTTTTGTTCATATAGTATATATGACCATGGATTCCCACGCGTGCAATTAGCTTCTTTTTCTTCTTCTTTTCAAACCACTGTTTCCCACACGTGTACACTCCCGATGCTGCCGTGGGTTTGAAAACGGGCTACTTCACATTTGACCCCGTTATTGTCACGGCCAAATAACACGTAGCACTATGGCTATTTAAGCCACCATCTGCCTCTTCCATCCCTCATCCATCTCCCATCCTCTCCGCCATCTGCCCTTCTTGCTCTTCGACCCCTTCTCCTTCTTCTAGCACATCCCTCGGCCATGCAGTACACCGGACCAACCTACCGCTTCCCATCCACCATGCTGGAGAGGCTCTACCCTCCTGGCGTGTATGTTGAGCACACACTACGTGTGTGGGTGATATCAAGGTGGAGGACCGCAAGGAACTTCACCGAGTTCTTCCTCGCGTCCGGCTACCACCACCTCCCGCGGGGATCTCCAAGGATGTTTCGTGTCGAGGAGGTCATCCAAAACGGGGTGGTGGTTTCTCTCCTTGCACACTTCACCAACACATTCGACGCCTTCTACCTCCTCGGCCGGGTGTTTTGGTGTGGCTGCGAATTCATCGCTTTCACCACCCACAACATGTTCACGGAGTACAACAACATCTTCCCCAACGCATTGTGCATGCACACTCTTCCGTACCCCATCGACCACGCCCCAGAGGAGCAGTGAAGGGCGACCGGAGGAGGAGCGAGGTGGAGAAGGCGGCGGCTAGGGTTCTAAACCCTCTATCTTTGAGTCTATGTTATGTTAAGTTGTCGGGATTGAACTATGTTGGAGATTCTATGGGCTTGTTGGCCCTTTTATTAAGTTCTAGGGCTAAGTTCTATTATTAAGTTTTCTATCTATTCTATTATTATCCCTAAGTTCTTCCTAGTTTGATATGTGATCGTGCTATGGGCTTGTTGGCCATGTCTACATATTGGGACTACATATTTGTTGATTGTTTTCTTAGAGAGATTGCACTTCGTTAGTAACTGATGACCCACAAGTATAGGGGATCTATCGTAGTCCTTTCGATAAGTAAGAGTGTCGAACCCAACGAGGAGCAGAAGGAAATGATAAGCGGTTTTCAGTAAGGTTTTCTCTGCAAGTACTAAAATAGTAGGTGATAGATAGTTTTGTGATAAGATAAATAGTAACGAGAAAAAAGTAAATAAAGTAAATAAAGTGCAGCAAGGTAGCCCAATCCTTTATGTAGCAAAGGATAAGCCTGGACAAATTCTAATAATGAAGACGGATCTCCCGAGGACACATTGGGAATTATCGTCAAGCTAGTTTTTATCACGTTCATAAGATTCACATTCGGTACTTTGATAATTTGATATGTGGGTGGACCGGCACTTGGGTACTGCCCTAACATGGACAAGCATCCCACTTATGATTAACCCCTATTGCAAGCATCCACAACTACAAAAAGTAGTATTAAGGTAAACCTAACCACATCATTAAACATATGGGTCCATATCAACCCCTAACGAAGCAACGCATAAACTAGGGTTTAAGCTTCTGTCACTCTAGCAACCCATAATCTACTTGTTACTTCCCTATGCCTTCCTCTAGGCCCAAATAATGGTGAAGTGTCATGTAGTCGACGTTCACATAACACCACTAGAGGAAAGACAACATACATCTCATCAAAATATCGAACGAATACCAAATTCACATGACTACTAATAGCAAGACTTCACCCATGTCCTCAGGAACAAACGTAACTACTCACAAAGCATGTTCATGTTCATAATCAGAGGGGTAATAATATGCATAAAGGATCTGAACATATGATCTTCCACCAAGTAAACCAAATAGCATCAACTACAAGGAGTAATCAACACTACTAGCAACCCACAGGTACCAATTTGTGGTTTTGATACAAGATTGGATACAAGAGATGAACTAGGGTTTTGAGAGGAGATGGTGCTGGTGAAGATGTTGATGGAGATTGACCCCCTCCCGATGAGAGGATCGTTGGTGATGACGTTGGTGATGATTTCCCCCTCCCGGAGGGAAGTGTCCCCGGTAGAACAGCTCCGCCAGAGCCCTAGATTGATTCCGTCAAGGTTCCGCCTCGTGGCGGCGGAGTTTCGTCCCGTAAGCTTGCCCACGATTTTTTCCAGGACAAAACCCTTCATATAGCAGAAGATGGACGTCGGAGGCCCACCAGGGGGCCCAGGAGATAGGGGGTGGTGCCCTACAGGGGGGCGCCCCCTGTCTCCTGGACAGGGTGTGGGCCCCTGGCCTATTTCTTTTGCTCATAAATTCTTATAAAATCCAAAAAGTTGTTTCATGGAGTTTCAGGATTTTTGGAGTTGTGCAGAATAGGTTTCCAACGTTTGCTCCTTTTCCAGCCAGAATTCCAGCTGCCGGCATTCCCCCTCTTCATGGTAAACCTTGTAAAATAAGAGAGAATAGCCATAAGTATTGAGATATAATGTGTAATAACAGCCCATAATGCAATAAATATTGATATAAAAGCATGATGCAAAATGGACGTATCAACTCCCCCAAGCTTAGACCTTGCTTGTCCTCAAGCGGAAGCCGAAATCGAAAAATATGTCCACATGTTTAGAGATAGACGTGTCGATAAAAATAAAATACGGACATGAGGGAATCATGATCATTCTAATAACAGCAACATATATAGATTTTTATCATATGATTTCCTTTGTTCAAGTAATAAACAATTCACAATGTCAAGTATGGTTCAAAAACTTCATTGGGAACTAACAAACTATAATCTCAGTCATTGAAGCAATTGCAATTTATCGTAACATCAGAAAGAGTCAATAATAAAGCTTTTCAGCAAGCTCACATACTCAACTATCTCGTAGTCTCCTATAATTGTTAACACTCACGCAATACTTGTGGTTATAGAGTTTCAGCCGGACACTGATAAAGATAGGGGCTTATTGTGTTGCCTCCCAACGTATTCACCTTAAGGTGATGTGAACAATAATAGCCTATGCCAACTTACATCCAATTGGATATATGTATCATGATCTTTCAAACACGAAGAGCTTGCCAAAGGATAAAAATAAAAATAAAAAGGAAAAGGTGAGGATCACCTTGACTCAAGCATAAAGTAAAAACATAAAGTAAAAGATAGGCCCTTCGCAGAGGGAAGCAGAGGTTGTCATGCGCGTTTAGGGTTGATGCATAAAATCTTAGTGCAAAAGAACATCACTTTATATTGCCACTTGTATGTGGACCTTTATTATGCAGTCTGTCGCTTTTATTACTTCCACAACAAGTTCGTACAAAGTTTATTTTCTCTGCACTAATAAGTCATACATATTTAGAGAGAAATTTTTATTGCTTGCACCGATGACAACTTACTTGAAGGATCTTACTCAATCCATAGGTAGGTATGGTGGACTCTCATGGCAAAACTGGGTTTAGGGATATTTGGAAGCGCACGTAGTATCTCTACTTGGTGCAAGGAATTTGGCTAGCATGAGGGGGAAAGGCAAGCTCAACATGTTTGGAAGGTCAATGAAAATATACTTTAACTGAGATGTCGGAAAACATAAACCACTACGTTATCTTCCTTGTCCAACATCAACTCTTTTAGCATGTCATACTTAATGAGTGCTTCACAGTCATAAAAGGTGTCCGAGATAATATATTTATATCTAAACCCCTCTTTCCTTATCACTTCCTATTAATTGCAACGATGACCAAGGCTACGTTCATCAATTCTCAACAATTTTTATGCCTCATACTTTCTATGTGTGAAGTTATCACTATCCATAAGATCAATATGAACTCTTTTGTTCTTTATACTTCTTCAAGATCATAGCAACATAGCAAAGCCCTTGACTCAACACTAATCTTTATTATAGATAGCACACGGACTCGATTACATGAAGAGATCACAAAGCAAAACTCAAAACTACTTGATATCAAACTTCGAACTAATAGATCAAGATACTACTAAAAGGATCGAACTAAATAAAGCGGTAAAGATAGGAGTGTGATGGTGATACGATACCGGGGCACCTCCCCCAAGCTTGGCAGTTGCCAAGGGGAGTGCCCATACCCATGTGATTATTTCTTCGGAGGTGGTGAAGTAGGAGTTGTTGATGATGTAGGCTTGTCATCCGTCTTCCAAGGCATAGGCTCTCCATCATAAAAGGATGATCGAGTCTCTGGGATCCTTAAATCTGCAGCCAAACTCATTCGCTTGAATCTATATTCATACTCACAGTTCTGATTTTGCAGGTCGTAAATCTGGGCTTGGAGGTGCTCGATTTTCTCTTGAAGCTTGAAGATGGTCTCCCCAACGACTTTGGCATCTAGCTTGTGATTGTTGGCGAACTCCGTGATCATCATCTGGTTGGCGTTGAGTCCACGCTCCACCATCCCTTGACACTTGAAAACTTCTTGCTCCATGGCTTCGAGCTTTGTCTCAAAGCTCCCAGTACGCCTTGGTCCCTCCACATCGCGGATGTGCAGCACCCCCTCATGCATCTCAATGGTTTGAGGGTGATGCAGCACCTCCGCGAGATAGGGGTTGATAACCCTCTCGAAAAACTTGTCCTTGGGAGCGCTTGGAGACGACATGATGATCTAGATCTGAAACAGAAACAGCTCGAAACGAAAACAGAGGATATTTGCGTGATACGTTGGTCAAAACCTTCGAGAGTATATATAATGAATTATTACCGACCAAAATACGTAACATACAAGAAAACGGAGTCCGGGAGGCACACGAGGTGCCCACGAGACAGGGGGCGCGCCCTACAGGGGGGGCGCGGCCTCCTCTCTCATGGGAGCCTCGTGTCCCTTTCGGACTACTTCTTTCTTCCTAAAATTCTTAAATAATCCAAATTTGATAAAAATTGCCATTAGAGTTGTTTTGGAGTCGGTTTACTTGCCGTACCACGTACCTATGCCTTTTCGGAGTTTGGAACGTTCTGGAAAGTGTCCCTTATGTATTCCTCAGGGGTTATGGTTTCAATAATATTAGTTTCAACATTGATAGGATTACCTAAAATATAATGTTTAATTCTTTGACCGTTTACCACCCTCGGATTTGTGCCTTCGAAGTTGTTGATTTTTATAGCACCAGAACGATAGACCTCCTCGATAACGTAGGGACCTTCCCATTTTGAGAGAAGTTTTCCTGCAAAAAATGTTAAACGAGAGTTGAATAATAACACATAATCTCCTACGTTAAACTCACGCTTTTGTATCCTCTTATCATGCCAGCGTTTGACTTTTTCTTTGAAAAGCTTGGCATTCTCATACGCTTGGGTTCTCCATTCATCAAGTGAGCTAATATCAAACAACCTCTTCTCACGGGCAAGTTGGAAGTCATAAGTGAGCTCTTTAATAGCCCAATATGCTTTATGTTCAAGTTTAAGAGGAAAATGACATGCTTTTCCATAAACCATCTTATATGGAGACATACCCATAGGATTTTTGTATGCAGTTCTATAGGCCCATAATGCATCATCAAGTTTTTTGGACCAATTCTTTCTAGATCTATTCACAGTCTTTTGCAAAATTAATTTGAGCTCTCTATTGCTCAACTCTACTTGACCACTAGACCGCGGGTGATAAGGAGATGCGATTCTATGATTGACATCATACTTAGCAAGCATCTTACGGAAAGCAACATGAATAAAGTGTGAACCACCATCGGTCATAAGATATCTAGGGACTCCAAACCTCGGAAAAATAACTTCTTTAAGCATTTTAATAGAAGTGTTATGATCAGCACTACTAGGTGGAATGGCTTCTACCCACTTAGTAACGTAATCAACAACAACTAAAATATGTGTATAACCATTGGAGGCAGGAAAAGGTCCCATATAATCAAAGCCCCAAACATCAAACGGTTCAGTAACAAGAGAATAATTCATAGGCATTTCTTGACGTCTACTAATGTTACCTATTCTTTGACATTCATCACAAGATAAGACAAACTTACGAGCAACTTTGAAGAGAGTAGGCCAATAAAAACCAGATTGTAGTACCTTGTGTGCAGTTCTATCTCCAGCGTGGTGTCCTCCATAGGATTCAGAGTGACACTTGCGTAGGATTTGTTCCTGTTCATGCTCAGGCACACAACGTCTAATAATACCATCTACTCCTTCTTTATAAAGGTGTGGATCATCCCAGAAGTAATGTCTTAAATCATAAAAGAACCTTTTCTTTTGCTGGTATGTGAAACTAGGCGGTATATATTTAGCAACAATGTAATTAGCATAATCAGCATACCAAGGAGCAGTACGAGAAGCATTGACGACCGCTAATTGTTCATCAGGAAAGCTATCATTAATAGGCAGTGGGTCATCAAGAATATTCTCTAACCTAGACAAGTTATCTGCAACGGGGTTCTCAGCTCCCTTTCTATCAATAATATGCAAGTCAAATTCTGGGAGCAAGAGAACCCATCTAATGAGTCTAGGCTTAGCATCTTTCTTTTCCATAAGATATTTAATAGCAGCATGATCACTGTGAATAGTAACTTTTGAATCAACAATATAAGGTCTAAACTTATCACATGCAAACGCAACCGCTAAGAACTCTTTTTCAGTAGTAGCATAATTTCTCTGGGCAGTATCAAGAGTCTTACTAGCATACTAGATAACATTCAATTTCTTATCGACTCTTTGCCCTAAAACAGCACCTACAGCATAATCGCTAGCATCGCACATAATTTCAAAAGGTAAATTCCAATCAGGTAGCTGAACAATAGGTGCAGTGATCAAAGCTTTCTTAAGTGTTTCAAATGCTTCTACACAATCATCATCAAAGACAAAAGGAATATCTTTTGCAATAAATTAGTGAGAGGCCTAGAGATTTTGGAGAAGTCCTTAATGAACCTCCTATAAAAACCGGCATGACCAAGGAAACTTCTTATACCTTTTATGTCCTTGGGACATGGCATCTTTTCAATAGCATCAACTTTGGCTTTATCAACTTCAATACCTCTCTCGGAGATCTTGTGCCCCAAGACAATGCCTTCATTAACCATAAAGTGACACTTTTCCCAATTAAGGACGAGACTAGTGTCTTCGCATCTCTGCAAAACTCGATCAAGGTTGCTCAAACAATCATCAAAAGAGGATCCATAGACAGAGAAGTCATCCATGAATACCTCACAAATCTTTTCACAAAAATCGGAAAATATAGCCATCATGCATCTTTGAAAGGTAGCAGGCGCATTACATAAACCAAAGGGCATACGTCTATAAGCAAAAGTACCAAAAGGGCAAGTAAAAGTAGTTTTAGATTGATCCTGCGCGGACACAAGTATTTGAGAGAAGCCAGAATAACCATCTAGAAAGCAAAAATGTGTGTGTTTTGATAGCCTTTATAGCATTTGATCAATGAAAGGTAAAGGGTAATGATCTTTCTTAGTAGCTTTATTTAACTTATGGAAATCAATTACCATCCTATAGCCTGTAATAATTCTTTGCGGGATCAATTCATCTTTATCATTAGGAACAACGGTAATACCTCCCTTTTTAGGGACACAATGGACAGGGCTACCCATTCACTATCAGCAACGGGAGAAATAATACCTGCCTCAAGGAGTTTTAGTATCTCCTTTCTTACCACTTCCTTCATTTTGGGATTTAATCGTCTTTGAGGATCTCTAACTGGTTTGGCATCTTTCTCCACTGAGATTTTGTGTTGACATAATGTGGGACTAATGCCCTTAAGATCATCCAGAGTATATCCAATAGCAGCTCGGTGCTTCTTTAGAGTTTTCAATAATCTTTCTTCTTCTTTCTCTGAAAGATTAGCACTAATAATAACAGGATATATTTCTTTTTCATCAAGATAAGCATACTTAAGATTATCAGGTAATGGTTTGAGTTCAAACACGGGATCACCCTTGGGTGGAGGGGGATCCCCAAGAATTTCAACGGGAAGGTTATGTTTCAGCATAGGTTCCTGTTTAAGGAACACTTCATCTATTTCTTCCCTTTCCTTCATAAACATATCGTTTTCGTGGTCTAGCAAATATTGTTCTAACGGATCAGTTGGAGGAACAACAATGGAAGCAAGACCAATAATTTCATCCTTACTAGGTGGTTCCCTTTCACGAGGTTGTCTACTAAACTTAGCAAAATTGAACTCATGAGACATACCATCTATGCCAACAGTGACGATATTCTTTTCACAATTAATCTTAGCACTAGCAGTATTCAAGAAGGGTCTACCAAAAATAATGGGACAAAAATCATCTTGTGGGGAACCAAGAACAAGAAAATCAGCAGGGTATTTAATCTTCCCACACAAGACTTCAACATCTCTAACAATCCCAATAGGTTTAATGGTGTCCCTATTAGCAAGCTTAATAGTAACATCAATGTCTTCTAATTCAACATGTGCAATATCGTGCATAATTTCTTTATAAAGGTCATAAGGTATCGCACTAGCACTAGCACCCATGTCACATAAACCATGATAACAACGATCTCCTATTTTAACAGAAATAACAAGCGTGCCTACAACAGGTCTACGTGTCTTAGTATCGGGTCTAGCAATATTAGCAGTTTCACCGAAGAAAGAGATAACATGCCCATCTAAGTCCTCATCCAAGAGATCTTTAACCATAGCAATACTAGGTTCAACATTAATTTGCTCAGGAGGTGTATAAGTCGTAGTATTACTCTTACAAACAACAGTCGAAGCTTTAACATGATCTTTTATCCTAACAGGAAAATGAGGTTTTTCAACATAAGCAGTAGGAATAATAGGATCACTATATGTAATAGTCTTTTCTTCAACTGTAATAGGTGCAACTACTTTCACTTCAACAGGAGGATTATATTTAAACCACTTTTCTTTAGGGAGATCAGCGTGAGTAGCAAAAGTTTCACAAAAAGTAGCTACTATCTCAGACTCAAGTCCATACTTAGAGCTAAATCCACGGAAAGCATCGGTATCCATAAAAGATTTAACACAATCAAACTTAGGTGTCATACCTGACTCCTTACCATCGTCGGAACCCCAATCTTCAGAGTTGCGTTTAATTATTTCCAATAAGGCCCATTTGAAATCAATAGTCTTCAACATATAGGAACCAACACAGGAAGTATCGAGCAGGTTGCGATTATCAAGAGAAAGCCGAGCATAAAAATTCTGGTAATCATTTCCCGAGAGAGCTCATGATTGGGGCATGAATACAACACTGACTTAAGCCTCCCCCAAGCTTGAGCGATGCTTTCTCCTTTGCGAGGCCATAAATTATATATGTAATTACGATCACGATGAATAAGATGCATAGTATAGAACTTCTGGTGAAATTCCAACTTCAATCGCTTATAATTCCAAGATCTCGTATCATCACATAGCCTATACCATGTCATTGCATCTCCCTTCAAAGATAAAGGGAAGACCTTCCTTTTGACAACATCATCGGGAATACCTGCAAGCTTAAATAGTCCACAAACTTCATCCACAAAGATAAGGTGTAAATCGGGATGCAATGTTCCGTCTCCTGCAAAAGGATTAGCTAGCAGCTTTCTATCATACCCGAAGGAATCTCAAAGTGAATATTTTCATAAAGTTCAGTAGGTTGAGGAGCATCTCTTTGCTCTTCTGGTTGGGGTGAAGATACCCCAAACAAGCCCCTCAAAGGATTAGTTTCCATAGTGACAGGTAACAGAAAGTTTCAGCAAACTATATAAATGTTTCCTTACCAAGTTCCACTCACCAAAAGCGCTACACTCCCCGTCAACGGTGCCAGAAAAGAGTCTTGATGACCCACAAGTATAGGGGATCTGTCGTAGTCCTTTCGATAAGTAAGAGTGTCGAACCCAACGAGGAGCAGAAGGAATGATAAGCGGTTTTCAGTAAGGTTTTCTCTGCAAGTACTGAAGTAGTAGGTGATAGATAGTTTTGTGATAAGATAAATAGTAACGAGCAAAAAGTAAATAAAGTAAATAAAGTGCAGCAAGGTAGCCCAATCCTTTATGTAGCAAAGGATAAGCCTGGACAAATTCTAATAATGAAGAAGGAGCTCCCAAGGACACATTGGGAATTATCGTCAAGCTAGTTTTCATCACGTTCATAAGATTCGCGTTCGGTACTTTGATAATTTGATATGTGGGTGGACCGGCACTTGGGTACTGCCCTAACATGGACAAGCATCCCACTTATGATTAACCCCTATTGCAAGCATCCGCAACTACAAAAGGGAGTATTAAGGTAAACCTAACCACAACATTAAACATATGGGTCCATATCAACCCCTAAGGAAGCAACACATAAACTAAGGTTTAAGCTTCTGTCACTCTAACAACCCATCATCTACTTATTACTTCCCTATGCCTTCCTCTAGTCCCAAATAATGGTGAAGTGTCATGTAGTCAACGTTCACATAACACCACTAGAGGAAAGACAACATACATCTCATCAAAATATCGAACGAATACCAAATTCACATGACTACTAATAGCAAGACTTCACCCATGTCCTCAGGAACAAATGTAACTACTCACAAAGCATATTCATGTTCATAATAAGAGGGATAATAATATGCATAAAGGATCTGAACATATGATCTTCCACCAAGTAAACCAAATAGCATCAACTACAAGGAGTAATCAACACTACTAGCAACCCACAGGTACCAATTTGTGGTTTTGATACAAGATTGGATACAAGAGATGAACTAGGGTTTTGAGAGGAGATGGTGCTGGTGAAGATGTTGATGGAGATTGACCCCCTCCCGACGAGAGGATCGTCGGTGATGACGTTGGTGATGATTTCCCCCTGCCGGAGGGAAGTGTCCCCGGCAGAACAGCTCCGCCAGAGCCCTAGATTGATTTCGTCAAGGTTCCGCCTCGTGGCGGCGGAGTTTCGTCCTGTAAGCTTGCCCATGATTTTTTCCAGGACAAAACCCTTCATATAGCAGAAGATGGACGCCGGAGGCCCACCAGGGGTCCCAGGAGATAGGGGGCCGCGCCCTACAGGGGGGCGCCCCCTGTCTCCTGGACAGGGTGTGGGCCCCCTGGCCTATTTCTTTTGCTCATAAATTCTTATAAAATCCAAAAAGTTGTTTCGTGGAGTTTCAGGATTTTTGGAGTTGTGCAGAGTAGGTTTCCAACATTTGCTCCTTTTCCAGTCAGAATTCCAGCTGCCGGCATTCCCCTTCTTCATGGTAAACCTTGTAAAATAAGAGAGAATAGCCATAAGTATTGAGATACAATGTGTAATAACAGCCCATAATGCAATAAATATTGATATAAAAGCATGATGCAAAATGGACGTATCAGTAACCACGTAGTGCATGCAGCCACAACGAACCCTTCTCTTTTTTTACACAAGCCACAAATATGTAGCCACCTAGCTAGCTAGAAGAGAAGAACCAGCAGCAGCGACCGTCGCTGCATCCGTGGCGGCTAGCGTGCAACAAAGATGCCGAGTCAGTGCATCATGGCGGCACGCATTGGCCCATGCATGCTCGGTCGGTGCATGTAGGCTCGGTCAGCGCATCGTGGCGGCGCGCATCAACGCATGCAGGCAGGTTTTGCTGGGTGCATGCATAGTAGGCTTCTGTCGTGGCGGCGCGCGCAGGTGTTTAATGCAAGGGATGACCCAATGAAACCATGGCCCAACGGTCCAACAACGACACCACCCAAAAGCCCCACTTGTCAGGTCCAACGAATGACACAGTCCAGCACGGCCCCACTCGCCCGAGTTCACGGTCAAGCCATTGACCCGACGGCAACGTCCGTTGTGACCAGTTCTGAGGGTTTCGGGCAAGGGAGTGGAAAAAGTGAGCAAAAGTTAAGAGCGCGGGGATGAATGAGTAGAGCTAAGGAACCAGGGGCACATATGTAAAAATCCCAAGACTACTCTAGTACAAGCGGAATCCTAGTCTTGCTTTCTTTGTAAAGGAATATTCCTTATGCCTTTCCTCTTAAGCCGGCCTACCATAACATGAGCCGGCCTTCCATGAGCCGCCTTCCATGAGATGCCTTCTAGGCCATCGGGTCTTTTCGCTCCTCTGACCCGCCTACCAGGTTATCAATGAGTTGCCAAAACTAGGCGGGTCACTAGTGAGTCGCCGGGTGAGGCGGGTCACCAGTGAGTCACCAAGTCCGGCCGGGTTACACCGTAGGGTATATCCCCAACATTCGCCTCCTATTTATGTTGGATTTATCCATGTTAAATTGATCCTGCAAAATAAACACAAGAACAAATTTGACAAGTTGTGCTCCAAACTAAAAGTTTTTCTGAGCCGGCACCTGACCATCCTTAAGTCCTTGTCATGTCCTTATTTTGGAAAGTCTGAGTCAATAGGCTAGCTTCATAGTCAATTTGCTTGTAGAAAAATATTATAAAAAAATCCATTTGAGTCGGCCTTCAACGCTCTGACTTAATAAAAATATTGGATTTAAGATGTCCTTCTGGAGTTGAACCAGTTTTTGAATGCTCCGGCTTAATGATGCTAGAGCTTGTCAAGTTGTGATCCTCAAAATTTTTTGGATCATGATTGACAATGTTGGGTCATGATTGTTGCTGACACCGGGTCATGTCATTGACTTCCCTAAGTTATCCAGGCCAAAACTGAGAATATGATACCTGGTTTGTTAAAAAAACTGAGAACTTGAAGATATTCGTCCTTGATATGCATATCGCCTGTAGCCCCAGAGTCTTAAGAAGAGAACATAGTGATAGCTTAAGACTTGCTTTAAAATGCTGCAGCTTTAGAGAAATCTGGGTTTGTAAATGTAAACCGCCAAGCATAAGCTGAACCCTATTTGATAGAAGCAATTAGTAGCCCACAAGGGCCGACTCATCACTATGTGATGGGTCAGGTCTTCAATGAGGCGAGTTAAAATGACTTCGCATTATCCCCAAGTGCCATGGTGCATGCTTGCAGTGACATGGGACTTGCATACTCGATGTAATCTTGATTTGAATAATGTAGCCCCCAAGTGCCGAGTCGTATGCATGCAGTGACTCGGGACTAAATAAAACCATATCCATTATCCGAATGATGTTGCTGAAAGCTCTTGCATATCAAATATTGAACCATGCTCTCTATTGTGAGCAAGTATTCTTGGATGAAGAAATAATAGCCATTGCTCTCAAGCGGCTTTGAAAACCTCAATCATAATACTGGTTATTGATAACCATAATAAAAATCCAGCCATGTTGGCTATTAAATATTTGAATAATATAATCCGGTACAAAAATCTCAATCACAACATGTTGTCTGTTGACAAGTAAATCCAGAGTTAAGTACTCAGTGGCTCTTGGCTAATGGCGACTTAATGCGCATTCATTGTAATCCGGGATTTTTGTAACCTGATGGTTTATAGCCTTTGTAAAAATCAAGAACTGATAACCCTTTTGAAACAACAATTTTAATCTTGTATGATGGGCTTGAACTTAATCATTTATGTGAGTCATAGCTCTGCATCTCCTGCACAAAGTTTAAACAACATATGCCCTGGCGACTTAACGTCAAAAGCCAGGGCGGGTAACAACCCAAACATAATAGTCTTATGCAATTATGGAAAAGACTAGAATTAAGGCATTCAAAGCCAAAATATACCGGTGACTTAAAGTCAAAAGCCAGGGCGGGTTATCAAACCTCGCATATTCTTATAACAATTAAAAACATACATGTAAAATTGGCTCATACTGCCTGCTTACATTGCCATATCCAGTGAGGGTGACAACCCAAAGATTCATAAGCGCATGATTCCAATTGCGCAATCCAAAGTATACCAGCGACTTAACGTCAAACGCCAGGGCGGGTTATCAAACCCCAAATATTCATACAATTATTGAAAGACATACTTGTAGATTGACACCATGATGATGCCTGATACGTCTCCAACGTATCTATAATTTTTGATTGTTCCATGCTATTATATTACCCTTTTTGGATGTTTATGGGCTTTATTTTACACATTTATATCATTTTTGGGACTAACCTACTAACCGGAGGCCCAACCCATATTGCTGTTTTATTGCCTGTTTCAGTATTTCAAAGAAAAGGAATATCAAACGGAGTCCAAACGGAATGAAACCTTCGGCATCGTGATTTTTTGGAAGAATATCATCCGGGAGGCTTGGAGATCAAGTCACAAGACCCTCGAGGAGCCCAGGAGATAGGGGGCGCCCCCCTACAGGGCGCGGCCCCCTGTCTCGTGGACCCCTCAAGCACCTCCCGACCGACTTCTTTCGCCTATATATGCCTACGTACCCTAAAAACATCAGAAATCAAGATAGATCGGGAGTTCCGCCGCCGCAAGCCTCTGTAGTCACCAAAAACCTCTCGGGAGCCCATTCCGGCACCCTGCCGGAGGGGGAACCCATCACCGGTGGCCATCTTCATCATCCCGGCGCTCTCCATGACGAGGAGGAAGTAGTTCACCCTTGGGGCTGAGGGTATGTACCAGTAGCTATGTGTTTGATCTCTCTCTCTCTCTCTCTCGTGTTCTCTCTCGTGTTCCCTCTATGGCACGATCTTGATGTATCCCGAGCTTTGCTATTGTAGTTGGATCTTATGATGTTTCTCCCCCTCTACTCTCTTGTGATGAATTGAGTTTCCCCTTTGAAGTTATCTTATCGGATTGAGTCTTTTATGAGAACACTTGATGTATGTCTTGCCGTGCTTATCTATGGTGACAATGGGATATCATGTGCCTCTTGATGTATGTTTTGGTGACCAACTTGCGGGTTCCGCCCATGAACCTATGCATAGGGGTTGGCACACGTTCTTGACTCTCCGGTAGAAACTTTGGGGCACTCTTTGAAGTACTTTGTGTTGGTTGGATGAATCTGAGATTGTGTGATGCATATCGTATAATCATTCCCACGGATACTTGAAGTGACAATGGAGTATCAAGGTGACATTAGGGTTTTGGTTGATTGTGTCTTAAGGTGTTATTCTAGTACGAATTCTTTTATAGATCGATCCGAAAGAATAACTTTGAGGTGGTTTCGTACCCTACCATAATCTCTACGTTTGTTCTCCGCTATTAGTGGCTTTGGAGTGACTCTTTGTTGCATGTTGAGGGCTTGTTATATGATCTATCTATGTTATTATTGTTGAGAGAACTTGCACTAGTGAAATTATGAACCCTAGGCCTTGTTTCCTATCATTGCAATACCATTTACGCTCACTTTTATCATTAGTTACCTTGCTGTTTTTATTATTTCAGATTATAAAAACCTTTATCTACCATCCATATTGCACTTGTATCACCATCTTTTCGCCGAACTAGTGCACCTATACAATTTACCATTGTATTGGATGTGTTGGGGACACAAGAGACTTTTTGTTATTTGGTAGCAGGGTTGTTTGAGAGAGACCATCTTCATCCTACGCCTCTCACGGATTGATAAACCTTAGGTCATCCACTTGAGGGAAATTTGCTACTGTCCTACAAACCTGTGCACTTGCAGGCCCAACAACGTCTACAAGAAGAAGGTTGTGTAGTAGACATCAAGCTCTTTTCTGGCGACGTTGCCGGGGAGGCGAGTGCTTGAAGGTATATCTTTAGATCTTGCAATTGAATCTTTTTGTTTCTTGTTTTATCACTAGTTTTTTTATAAAATAAAACTACAAAAAAAATGGAGTTGAGTTTGTCTCATATGCTTCGTCTTTTTAATATCTTTCATGAGTTTGATGGAAAGGAAAATTGTGCTCAAGTGCTAGAAGAAGAATGCTTTAAAATGCTTGGTACTAAATCTTTGAATGATGAGCATGATTGCAATGTTGTGAATATAAACTCCTTGAATATCCTTAGTACTAATGATGATTGCTCTATTCATGATGAAAATATATCTTATGAGCATGTCAACTTTTGTGGAGTGCATGTTTGCATGAACACACCAAATAGAGAAGATATATATTGCAAGAGGCATAAGTATTTAGAAACTAAGAAGTTGCAAGAAAGACTAGATAAGAGTTGGGAGAATTTAAGATATCTTTCCCGTTGTGAATTTTGCAATAAACAAGATCATTTACATCTCCAATGCAAATTGTTTCATGACCGAATCGTGTCCAAAAATTGTGATGATTTGATCTCCCTTTCTCATTACAATGAACTTAGATTGCTTTTGGGTTGTGAAGAGTTGAAATGTTTAACTAAGCCTATTCCAAAATTTAGTCTTATGCATTTCCTTGATATTGATCTAGAAAAGATTTATATGTTTTGTGCGGAGAATTGCATTGAAAATCCTTATATTGCCAATTACCTAAAGAAAATAAAGCAAATAGAAGATGATAAGAATACTAATGAAAGGGAAGAGACTTCCCAATCTCCTCCTATTATTTCTTATGATGAATCAGGTAACGAGGAGGAGCTTTCTATTCAACCAATCTCGTCAATAAGGAGCTCAAAGAGGAAGGTTGAACCCACACATAATGTGAAGAAGAAAAAGAAAAGAAGGAGCAACAAAGGTAGAAAGGTATCCCTCCCAAATGATGTTGCTCCTACTACTCATTGTGATGATGATAATTGCTATACTATTGGTGCTATCAATATTTTTAATGATGAGAGTGATTATGATTATGATATAAAAGGGCCCAAGCTTGGGGAAGCTATGTTTGATGAGGATGAAATATTTGAGAATATATTTGCTGAAATTAATTTTTGTCCCAAGCTTGGGGATGCTATGCTTGATGAAGATGATATTTTTAGCATCCCAAGTTTTGATATGCAAAGTTGTTATGATGATAGCATGCCTCATACTTATGATGATTATATTGATGAAAGTGGGTTTGGAAGAGTGTCAACTTTAGGAATTAGTGATCCCACTATTTTGGAGGATGTTGAATTTTATTGTGATGAATATGAAAGTGGATTTGGAAGAGTGTCAACTTTATTTAGTGATGATTCCACTATATTGGGAGAGGTTTCAATCGATTATGATGAGAACGAAGTTGCTACTTATGATGATTATTGTGATGAAATTTATGCTATAAAAAGTAGTGATTATTATATTTACAAATCTTGTCATGATTACCCTTTTTCTGAACATTACTCTTTTAGTGTGGAAACAATTTTTAGTGTTCAAGTCCTTTATGATACTCCCACTATTCCGAATGAGAAGAATTTTGCTTATGTGGAGACTAGTAAATTTTCTATGCAAGTAGATCATGAAAAGAATGCTTAGGTGCTGGTTATATTGTTGAATTTATTCATGATGCTACTGAAAATTATTATGAGGGAGGAATATATGCTTGAAGGAATTGCAATAATGCCAAGTTTCCTCTCTATGTGTTGAAAATTTTGAAGCTATGCTTGTTTTACCTTCCTATGCTTGTTGATTATTGTTCCCATAAGTTGTTTGCTCACAAAATCCCTATTCATAGGAAGTGGGTTAGGCTTAAATGTGCTAGTCATATGCTTCATGATGCTCCCGTTATGTTTCAATTCTTATCTTTTACGTGAGCATCATTGCCATCATCATGCCTAGCTAGAAAGGCATTAAAGAAAAAGCGCTTGTTGGGAGACAACCCAATATTTATCCTTACTGTTTTTGTGTGTCCACATGATTATTCTACTGTAGTAATCATGTTTTATAGCTTTTTTCAATAAAGTGCCAAGTAAGACCTTTAGGATAGCTTACAGTGATAGTTGTGTTGATCCTGCTGAAAATCAGAAACTTTTGCACCCAGTAAATTATTTTTTTAATTCACAAAAACATGCTTTTGATCTGATTATTTTTGATCCGGATTGGTACACAAATTTCTTAGGACTTCCTAATTTGGTAATATTTTTGGAGTTCCATAAGTATACGTTTGATACAGATTACTACAGACTGTTCTGTTTTTTACAGATTCTGTTTTCTATGTGTTGTTTGCTTATTTTGATGAATCTATGAGTAGTATTGGAGGGTATGAACCATATATATGTTAGAATACAGTAGATATTACACCAATATTAATTTAGAATGAGTTCATTACAGTACCTAAGTGGTGGTTTTATTTTCTTATACTAACGGAGCTTACGAGTTTTCTGTTGAGTTTTGTGTTGTGGAGTTTTCAAGTTTTGGGTAAAGATTCGATGGACTATGGAATAAGGAGTGGCAAGATCCTAAGCTTGGGGATGCCCAAGGCACCCCAAGGTTATATTCAAGGACAACCAAGAGCCTAAGCTTGGGGATGCCCCGGAAGGCATCCCCTCTTTCGTCTTCGTTCATCGGTAACTTTACTTGGAGCTATATATTTATTTACCACATGATATGTGTTTTGCTTGGAGCGTCATTTTATTTTGTTAGTGTTTGTTTTCTGTTAGTTAGATTAATGTTTTGCATCTTTAGTTTCAATAAAAAAGGTCAAGGATAGCCTTTACCATGCTTATTTTGCTAGTATACATGTTGCTGTTTGAAAACAGAATGTTTACCGCTGTTGCAAAAATTCCCTAGAAAAGTCAGAGAATGATATAATGTTGAAATTTTTTGCATAATGAGCTCCGATAAATTTATTACAGTGGGAATGTTAGTTCATAATTTTTGGAGTTAGGGAAGTATGGTGAATCTTGCATTATTTACAGACTGTACTGTTTTGGCAGATTGCTGTTATGCTTGCATTGTTTGCATATGTTTGCTTGTTTAATGATTCTATTTGAGGATAGGAGTATTAAATATGCAGAGGCATTTAGTATTAAATGTTTAATAATAATTTAAGTGATTTGTTACAGTAGAAAATGATAAGGTTTTGCATTGGTTTATACTAACCTCTCTCACGAGTTCTTGTTGAGTTTGGTGTGAATGAAGCTTTTGATAAAAAGAGAAACCATGATATGAGAGGAATTAAGGAGACACAAAAGTTCAAGCTTGGGGATGCCCATGGCACCCCAAGATAATATTTCAAGAAGTCTCAAGCATCTAAACTTGGGGATGCCCCGGTAGGCATCCCACCTTTCTTCTTCAACAATTATCGGTTAGTATCGGTTGAGCCTAAGTTTTTGCTTCTTCACATGAGTTGTGCTATCCTTGCATTGTCATTTTATTTTGTTTTTCTTGCTGTTTGAATACAATACCAAGATCTGAAATTCCTTAATTTTAGAGAGTCTTCACATAGTTGCACAATTATTCGAGTACTCATTGATCTTCATTTATATCTTTCGGAGTAGTTTGTCATTTGCTCTAGTGCATCACTTATATCTTTTAGAGCACAGCGGTGGTTATATTTTGTAGAAATTGCTAGTCTCTCATGCTTCACTTATATTATTTTGAGAGTCTTTTAGAACAGCATGGTATTTGCTATGGTTACAAAGTTGTTCCTAGAATGTTGAGCATCCAAGTTGGGTATAATAAAAACTATCATAGGAAGTGAATTGGATGCTATGATCAATTTGATACTTGATAATTGTTTTGAGATATGGAGGTAGTGATGTTAAAGTCATGCTAGTTGGGTGATTATGAATTTAAAGAATGCTTGTGTTGAAGTTAGCAAGTCCGTAGCATGCACGTATGGTTAAAGTTGTGTAACAAATTTGAAACATGAAGTGTACCTGGCTTGTGCATCCTTATGAGTGGCGGTCGGGGACGAGCGATGGTCTTTTCCTACCAATCTATCCCCCTAGGAGCATGCGCGTAGTACTTGATTTTTGATGACTTCTAAATTTTTGCAATAAGTATATGAGTTCTTTTGACTAATTTTGAGTCCATGGATTATACGCACTTTTATCTTTCCACCATTGCTAGCCTCTTCGGTACCGTGCATTGCTCTTTCTCACCTTGAGAGTTGGTACAAACTTCGCCGGTACATCCAAACCCCGTGATACGATACGCTCTATCACACATAAACCTCCTTATATCTTCCTCAAAACAGCCACCATACCTACCTATTATGGCATTTCCATAGCCATTCCAAGATATATTTGTTGGAAATATGCCCTAGAGGCAATAATAAATTAGTTATTATTACTATATTTCCTTGTTCATGATAATCGTTTATTATCCATGCTATAATTGTATTGAGAGGAAACTCAAATACATGTGTTGATACATAGACAACACTATGTCCCTAGTAAGCCTCTAGTAGACTAGCTCGTTGATCAATATATGGTTACGGTTTCTTGACCATGGACATTGGATGTCGTTGATAACGGGATCACATCATTAGGAGAATGATGTGATGGACAAGACCCAATCCTAAGCCTAGCACAAAGATCGTGTAGTTCGTATGCTAAAGCTTTTCTAATGTCAGGTATCATTTCCTTAGACCATGAGGTTGTGCAACTCCCGGATACCGTAGGAATGCTTTGGGTGTACCAAACGTCACAACGTAACTGGGTGGCTATAAAGGTGCACTACGGGTATCTTCGAAAGTGTATGTTGGGTTGGCACGAATCGAGACTGGGATTTGTCACTCCGTGTGACAGAGAGGTATCTCTAGGCCCACTCGGTAAGACATCATCATAATGTGCACAATATGACCAAGGGGTTGATCACGGGAGGATGTGTTACGGAACGAGTAAAGAGACTTGCCGGTAACGAGATTGAACAAGGTATCGGGATACCGACGATCGAATCTCGGGCAAGTAATATACCGGTAGACAAAGGGAATTGAATACGGGATTGATTGAATCCTCGACATCGTGGTTCATCCAATGAGATCATCGTGGAACATGTGGGAGCCAACATGGGTATCCAGATCCCGCTCTTGGTTATTGGCCGGAGAGTTGTCTCGGTCATGTCTACGTGTCTCCCGAACCCGTAGGGTCTACACACTTAAGGTTCGATGATGCTAGGGTTATAGGGAATAGATATACGTTGTTACCGAATGTTGTCCGGAGTCCCGGATGAGATCCCGGACATCACGAGGAGTTCTGGAATGGTCCGGAGGTAAAGATTTATATATGGAAAGTTGTTGTTCGGGTTCCGGGAAAAGTTCGGTTTTTTCTGGTATTGTACCGGGAAGCTTCCAGAAGGTTTCGGAGGATTCCAGAGGGGTCCGGAGGTCCGGAAAATGTTCCACCACGTCCAATACAGCAGCATGGGCTGTAAGGGGGCGCCCTATCCTTAATGGGCCAGGGGCACCAGCCCCCCAAGGCCCATGCGCATGGGAGAGGGGAAACCCTAAGGGGGAGGGCCTCCACTTTACTTGGGAGCCACTCCTCCCCCCTTGGCCGCCGCCCCCAACCCTAGATGAGATCTAGGGGGCCGGCCCCCTCTCTCTCCCACCTATAAATAGTGGAGGGGTGGGAGGGCAGCCGCACCCAAGTCCTGGCGCAGCCCTCCCCCTCTCCCAAGTCCTCCTCCTCTCCCGCGGTGCTTGGCGAAGCCCTGCAGGATTGCCACGCTCCTCCACCACCACCACGCCGTCGTGCTGCTGCTGGACGGAGTCTTCCCCAACCTCTCCCTCTCTCCTTGCTGGATCAAGGCATGGGAGACGTCAACGGGCTGCATGTATGTTGAACGCAGAGGTGCCGTCCGTTCGGCACTAGGATCATCGGTGATTTGGATCACGACGAGTACGGCTCCATCAACCCCGTTCACTTGAACGCTTCTGCTTAGCGATCTACAAGGGTATGTAGATGCACTCCCCTGTCCCTCGTTGCTAGATTACTCCATAGATTGATCTTGGTGATGCGTAGAAAATTTTGAATTTCTGCTACGTTCCCCAACAATATTGCCATGCAACTTTCCACCATTCAGTTCATCATCATCATGACATACTTTACTTTTGCCATATTGCCATTGCATGATCATGTACATATTTGCGGCAAAGCCACCATGCATTATTTTTCATACATGTCACTCTTGATTCATTGCACCATCCCGGTACACCGCCGGAGGTGTTCATATAGAGTCATATCTTTGTCTAGTTTCGAGTTGTAATTCATATGTTGTAATCAATAGAAGTGTGATGATCATCATTATTAGAACATTGCCCCAAAAAAAGAAAAAAAAAGAAGAAAGGCCAAAAGAAAAAAAGAAAGGCCCAAAAAAAAGAAAAAAAAAGAAAATAATAAAAATAAAAAGAAATAAATAAAAAGGGCAATGTTACTATCTCTTTTTCCACACTTGTGCTTAAAAATAGCACCTTGTTCTTCATGTAGTGAGTCTCATATATTGTGCTTCAAAGTGGCACCTTGTTTTTCATATAGTGAGTCTCATAAGTTGTCTTTTTCATACTAGTGGGAATTTTTCATTATAGAACTTGGCTTGTATATTCCTACGATGGGCTTCCTCAAATGCCCTAGGTCTTCATGAGCAAGCAAGTTGGGTGCACACCCACTAGTTTTCTTTTGTTGAGCATTCATTTATAGATCTAGTGCATCCATTGTATGGCAATCCCTACTCCTCATGTTGACATCAATTGATGGGCATCTCCATAGCCTGTTGATTATCCTCGTCAATGTGAGACTCTCTCCTTTTTTGTCTTCTCCATACAATCCCCATCATTATATTCTATTCCACCCATAGTGCTATATCCATGGCTCACGCTCATGTATTGCGTGAAGGTTGAAAAAGTTTGAGATTATTTAAGTATGAAACAATTGCTTGGCTTGTCATCGGGGGTATAGAAGTTGGGAACATCTTTGTGTGACAAAAATGAAGCATAGCCTAACTATATGATTTTGTAGGGATGAACTTTCTTTTGCCATGTTATTTTGAGAAGACATGATTACTTTGATTAGTATGCTTGAAGTGTTACTATTTCTTTTATCAATATGAACTTTTATTTTGAATCATTTGGATCTGAACATTCATGCCACAATAAAGAAAATTACATTGAGAATTATGCTAGGTAGCATTCCACATCAAAAATTCTGTTTTTATCATTTACCTACTCGAGCATGAGCAGGAATTAAGCTTGGGGATGCTTGATACGTCTCCAACGTATCTACAATTTTTGATTGTTCCATGCTATTATATTACCCTTTTTGGATGTTTATGGGCTTTATTTTACACATTTATATCATTTTTGGGACTAACCTACTAACCGGAGGCCCATCCCATATTGCTGTTTTATTGCCTGTTTCAGTATTTCGAAGAAAAGGAATATCAAACAGAGTCCAAACGGAGTGAAACCTTCGGCATCATGATTTTTTTGGAAGAATATCATCTGGGAGGCTTGGAGATCAAGTCAGAAGACCCTCGAGGAGCCCAGGAGATAGGGGGCGCCCCCCCTACAAGGCGCGCCCCCTGTCTCGTGGAGCCCTCGAGCACCTCCCGACCGACTTCTTTCACCTATATATGCCTACGTACCCTAAAAACATCAGAAATCAAGATAGATCGGGAGTTCCGCCGCCGCAAGCCTCTGTAGCCACCAAAAACCTCTCGGGAGGCCGTTCCGGCACCCTGTCGGAGGGGGAACCCATCACCGGTGGCCATCTTCATCATCCCAGCGCTCTCCATGACAAGGAGGGAGTAGTTCACCCTCGGGGCTAAGGGTATGTACCAGTAGCTATGTGTTTGATCTCTCTCTCTCTCTCGTGTTCCCTCTATGGCACAATCTTGATGTATCTCGAGCTTTGCTATTGTAGTTGGATCTTATGATGTTTCTTCCCCTCTACTCTCTTGTGATGAATTGAGTTTCCCCTTTGAAGTTATCTTATCGGATTGAGTCTTTTATGAGAACACTTGATGTATGTCTTGCCGTGCTTATCTGTGGTGACAATGGGATATCATGTGCCTCTTGATGTATGTTTTGGTGACCAACTTGCGGGTTCCGCCCATGAACCTATGCATAGGGGTTGGCACACGTTCTTGACTCTCCGGTAGAAACTTTGGGGCACTCTTTGAAGTACTTTGTGTTGGTTGGATGAATCTGAGATTGTGTGATGCATATCGTATAATCATGCCCACGGATACTTGAAGTGACAATGGAGTATCTAGGTGGCATTAGGGTTTTGGTTGATTTGTGTCTTAAGGTGTTATTCTAGTACGAACTCTTTTATAGATCGATCCGAAAGAATAACTTTGAGGTGGTTTCGTACCCTACCATAATCTCTACGTTTGTTCTCCACTATTAGTGGCTTTGGAGTGACTCTTTGTTGCATGTTGAGGGCTTGTTATATGATCTATCTGTGTTATTATTGTTGAGAGAACTTGCAGTAGTGAAAGTATGAACCCTAGGCCTTGTTTCCTATCATTGCAATACCGTTTACGCTCACTTTTATCATTAGTTACCTTGCTGTTTTTATTATTTCAGATTATAAAAAAACTTTATCTACCATCCATATTGCACTTGTATCACCATCTCTTCGCCGAACTAGTGCACCTATACAATTTACCATTGTATTGGGTGTGTTGGGGACACAAGAGACTTTTTGTTATTTGGTAGCAGGGTTGTTTGAGAGAGACCATCTTCATCCTACGCCTCCCACGGATTGATAAACCTTAGGTCATCCACTTGAGGGAAATTTGCTACTGTCCTACAAACCTGTGCACTTGCAGGCCCAACAACGTCTACAAGAAGAAGGTTGTGTAGTAGACATCAATGCCTTGATAATTATAATCCGGAGCGGGTATTAACCCGTAGGCATGAAATATCATGATTTTGATTGCTCAAGGCAAAATATCCTGGCAACTTAAAGTCCGCTATCAGGGCGGGTTATTAACCGAATACGCTCAAGTATGAGTCATAGAATTAAGACTACATGGCCTGAATTGTGAAAACCATACGTTCACATGAAAGAAGGATATGAATCCAAAATTGTCAAAAAAACAGAAATCCAGAAAAAACAAGGCTTTCATAGGCCGCCAAGCCTAAAACTCAAGTGCTTTCATGGGCCGCACAGCCACTGAGTTAATCCTAGCTCACTGTAAGCCGGTCCTCACATGACAAACCGTCATTTTAACCTTAACAAGTTCAGGGTCTTATTTAAAGATTGACTGTCAAGAGTACGGCGGGTCATTCCAGGATTACCTAGGCGGAGTAACAACGGCATACATGCAGGATAACCCGAAATTTGGTGTTTACACCTGGCTAGAAATCCAATCAAGAGGGTAAGCATAGCTATGCTCATTGAGCAGGAAGCCCCCAAGTGACAAATAAGATAACAGGTAGGCCGGATCAAGAGGGTAAGCGTAGCTATGTTCATTGAATAGGAAGCCCCCAAGTGACCAATAAGACGGCATGCAAGCCGAATCAAGAGGGTGATCATAGCTATGTTCATTGAACAGGAAGCCCCCAAGTGACCCATAATATGATAAGCCAATAAGGCAGGATACTCATGTTTGAACCGTGCATCATGGTAGCAAGTTCTCTTTGGCAACCTTTAATACTTTTTTTAGAACTCGAACTTGCGAGAAATGGATTATTCTTGAACCGGATGTTAAGCCGGATATTGGGAGCTCAAGACTTTGTAGGAGACAGATTTCCCTTAAGCCTAAATCTCTTCTTACAACCCGGAAATTTTCTTTTGAGTTGGAACTTTCTGATTGCTCGACATTTTTAAGACGGAAATTTTCTGACGGTCTTTAAATTTGCACCAATGTGGCAGTAGCCTCTGGGACCGGGTTATTTCCTCTCCAATGACCCGGGGTTCTTGAATCTGGCAAAATTTGCTAAGTCATCTCATCGTAGCCCCTGAGTCTTAAGACGACTCGAGGAGTTGTCTTGAGATTCTTCATTCTTGGCCATATCATAAGATGTATATACTTGGTGTTTAATAACACGATGTGAATCCACAAAAAATAGAGTCTGACCTCGGCGGGTTATAATTGACCCCGTATGATTTGTATCAGTAATCCGGCTAGTGGTTCATCCCAGCTGGTTGTCGAAGTTTAGACAAACCGCACTGGCGACGACTTGTGTGCCTATCCATTGAGCCATTCGGTGGAGGTAGAGGCTGATAAAATATCATGACTTTCTTCAGAGTTGTTGGAATAAACCGAGCAGCAGGAGTGGCAACTTGCGTACGCTCATTAAACAGGTTGTGCACACGGGTGTGGCCCAGTGTGTTGATGTAGACCAGACCACGAGAGCGGATGGTAAAGACGACTGCATCATTAGAGGCGGCATAGACGCGGGCGAGTCGGCCGCGGGTACGAACAGATGAGTCGGTCGTGGCACTGTAAGCCGGTGCAGACGAGCGAGTCAATCGCAGGCACGGTAAGCTGCGGACGGACGAGTCATCCGTGTCATGTTGACGTAAATTGGGCCGCAGAGGCGGCGGCTTGCTCATTTATTAATCGAGCATCATGGCACAATCAGATGCTAGTGCATGATAATGATGGCGCGAGCTATATATCTATGACACGACCATCGCTCTTGCAGTGAACAATTGTCCTGCATCAAAAATATCGCAAACCAGAGTGCTTGTTCTTTAAAGAAATAAAAACATATCAATAAAAATTGACTGGACAGAATTCACTAATTTATCATAGACGATGGATGACCATGTGTCACGTCCACCGAATGTCGAGATTCGCCATAGTATTTCCAATTTTCTTGGCTAGGATGTTGTGGCAATATTCACGCACCATCCGTTGACACCACGTACAGTACCAAATTGGAGATCTAGCAAGAAAAGCTCCAACAGCATTTCAGTTCTTTACTGAGAAAGCCAGGCTCTTTCCACCATATGTGTGAAGCGACAGGTAGTCTTTAGTCTCTTGTACTTAGAAGCGGATGCGACAGTGGGGCGCCGACGACTTAGCAAGGCGGCGATGTTGGCCTTGATGCGGAGCCGCGGGTCACAGCGGCAGAAGTGGCTGGAGGAGAGCCGTTCAGCCGGGCCGGCTCAGCGCGGCTGCGGGTGAAGACGCCTGTAGTGAGGCGGGTCAATAGCAACATCGGCTCACATTTTACTGTGTTGGCACTCGTCCTCACGTTTTCCTAAATTTATTTAAGGGGCTTTGTCAGTCAATCTCAATATGTTGTGCCGGCTCAGTATCTCGAAGGTTCTCGCGTGGGATGCACGTGTATGCGAGCCCCGACGTAGAAGTTTAGGCAGTCCCTTCTAAACCGTGTACACGTATGTACAACTATATGCCAAAAAATACGGCCACGTACGTACGTACGAGCAGAGTCTCAAACGCCTACTCACTCATACGTATGGCCATGGCTCGTGTACATGGAGATACAACAGACGGCAGCAACGGCGTCCTTTTCATCGGAAGCCAACCGGAGCGGAGAAACTGTGTCGTGTTCATCGGGAGGCAACCGAATGCGTCGTGTTCATCGGGAGCCAATCGGCTTGGACGGAACAGCCGAAACAGGGTCTGGCTTACCGAAGTATGGAGGAAACGGCCTTCTATTCAACCGGCTATGGTCGAAACAGGATCCTGTTCATCGGGAGTGGTCTGGCGTACCGCAAAATAGAGGAAACAGACTTCTGTTCGAGTTCCTACAGTCGAAACGGGGTCCTGTTGAAACGGAGGAAATGAACTTGTATTGGAGTGCCTACGGTCAAAATGGGGTCCCGTTCAATGGGAGGGGTGTGGCATACCACAAACGGGACTCCACAAGCTACTATTCATCCACCGTCTACTGCCTCGCTCCAGCCTCCACGGGCTACTGTTCATCCACTGTCGACTTCCTCCAGCCTCCACCTGCTACTGTTCATCCACCGCGTCTTCCTCCTGCCTCCACCAGCTACTGTTCATTCATGGGCTACTGTTCATCCAGTCTCCCCCGGCTACTATTCAACCAGCCCTCCATGGGGTCCTGTTCATCCACCCCCAACCAGCTCGGGCGTGGCAACCTCCTCAATCGGGGTCCTGTTCATCCAGCGGCAACGGCCTCTACTAGCACGGGGTCCTGTTCATACAACCCCCACCGGACTGTTCATCCAACCCGCAACAACGGTCACTGTTCATCAAGAGGCAGCAGGTTCGATCGGTTTCAGTTAGCAGCAATAGCGAAGGAATCTCTCGGGTTCAGCTAACAACTAAGGAATCGATCGCTCGGGTTCAGTAATGTAGCTAGTGCAATCGCTCAGATTCAGTAAGCGAATGCCTCACTCGGATTCAGTTAGAGCCCAATGCCTCGCACACACGCGCGTACGTGTATGAGAGAAACGCGCAAACCTCTGTGCGTCGCTCGGCCCCGACCACCCACCATAACCGGGAACTCCCGAAATTTTCCTCGCCCTCGCTTCTACCATGATTTTTTCCGTCATGGACAACCCAAAGAATGTCATGCAGGTGCGTCCCCGGCCCGCCCAGAACGAAAAACCCATTTTCTGTCATAGAAGTAGGAGCCGACCACATCTATGATGATACAATTATCGTCATAGAAGTGTCATAAGCATGACAGGAAAAAAATTCGTTTGACCCATAATGTCACAGATATGTCTTTTTTTGTAGTGCTTGCACTATGCCCCGGTTGTCTGTCTCAGCGACAACACCCACCTCGATTGCAAGATGGACACCCTACCTGTACGCCAGCAGCTTGGCTTACCCCGATTTAGCGGCTCCTGAAAAAAATGACACGTTCCAACCACGAATGTGCCATGGTAGTCGTGCACGACTCCCCCATTGCCACTGAAACCATCGGGCTTTGTCATTGCGGCGATATTCATCTTGATCTAGCCTAGGTCAAGGGGAGGCCATAGATCTGACACTTGTACCGAGTTTTTTTTTGTAACAGAGGCAAAAGATTTGTCTCATCTATTCATTAGGCAGAAGAGAGTTGTCCGGTTAATTAACGGGAAACCGGGCTAAAACCGTCACAACCGCTGAGCGGCACATATAAGATACTCCACACACGCCACTCTAAAGAGGGCTTCGTCGAGACAACATGCATGCTCATCGTCATCACTCCTCCCCTAGAAGGCGTCTTCGCCATTCCTAAACTCCGAGCAAACGAATCCGAGTTCGCCGTAGGCGATTGCCGACTCAACCCACTATAAAGAGGCTTGTGGAGTTGCATGAAGATCCGTGCCTGAACTCAGCCACCTTCGACCAGACAACGCAGCTCCGACTCTAACAAAGAACTACGAAGGGCAAAACCAGACACGGTTGGCGCCATGAAAGATCACCGAACGGCCCATCTGCAGCCAGTCATTGTACGCCGCAGGGCCCCGCCGTCGCAGTTCAACTTCATGGCAACAAGCAAACCAAGGCAATCTGAAAGGAGCATGAGCTTCACTCCAATCCGCAAGCGACCACCATACATGGTCAACCTGCACCCTAGGATCTTCAATAAGTTTTCCAGCTCGCGTTGCATTGCGACCGATCTACTCAAATAGCTGGTATCCACAGGTAGTAAGAATGGAGAAGATCTTAGTGAGTTATTGCACGCATTTTATCCTTATCTTCTAGAGAAATGTTTTACTGTTTAAGCGCAACCCATAGTATAGTTCTTTTATACCAGTTAATTTTATTATTCAATAAAATTCCTTTTCACTGAAATAAGAACCATGCAATGGTTTTAATCTGGTCATCTGGACAACTAAATTGGTTAATGTTATGCTTAGTATATTTTGAATTATGTAATGTGGGACGAAGATTAGTGTCTCTTTTTAGGGATTCTGGAGGCAACATGCCTTTGGTTGTATGCACTTCACTATTTTGTTTTTGGCTTCCTACTATTGCATTCTAAGTTGTGGGCTGATACTTTCAAAGCTTTCTTACTCCCAATTTCAGATGATATCTTTCGTACGACTGAGTAGTCTTGGCTATAGTTCGACCCAGAAATCAACAAAGAAAATACTTGATTTCAAGGCACATTCCTGATTACCAATGCCTACCTATTTTTTGAGCTTAGTTAACAGAAAGGGTGCAATATGTAGGTCCAGTGAGCTCCAACGCTTTCTCTGACCAAAGACTTTTTTCACGATAACAATAAAGCCTAGGAGCAACTCTGTTCATGGAATAATACTGGAGAGATAGAGTGCTACTGTCTTACATTTTTCAATATTCCTAGCTTTATTTATTTATTTGAAATGCAGGCAAAAGCCGGAAATATTATTCTCACGATATTAAAACCCCTAATCTCTTCACATCCGCGACTACACAAAGCTTTATTCTCATTGCTCTAATAATTGTGGTATTTAAACATTTAAAATGCCTTGTGCGATGATGTTGTGGATTTTGCAACCCATATAATCTCCTGTTCTTTGTCGACAAAATATAATCTCCTATTAGACTGGATGTGATCATAATAATACCTTTTTTAATCACTGGTTGATGTCATGAAGCATAGCTTATTTTGTGGACGGATGCATTGGTTTATGTTTCCAGCCTTTATATTTTCTCTTATAATATAGAGTTGATTACGATGAATGATGTGCTCCACTGTGGAAAATTTCAGTGTTCTTTGCCAATTACCCGTGTGTGTAATTACAAAAAATTGGTTACCAGCATTACCTACTTGATAGGGAAAAACTTGAATACCATGGTTAGCCTATATGTTCACTAGATTTTTAGTCCGAGTAAACTTTTTGTGTTACAACAATTTTAAACATCTCTATTGCCTCTCATGTTGGTACATCAATATATTTTATTCATTTCATTGATATTTTTTCTTAGGATGAATGCTGATTGTTTTCACATGATACGCACGTGCACGCTCACTAATGTATGAAAATATACGAACTTAAAAACGTTGATCGGGTTGGGTGAGGCATCCTTCTCTCCATTGGGAATTGTACAAGGAAAGAAGTCGAGAACACACGTCAAAGATAGAGAGAGATGCCAACAACCTTGTCGAATTGTCAAGTGATCATGCAAACTTTGGTAGATGCACATAGTATACTGATACTGTATTCGTATTGGACTGTAGTAGGTGAAGGAAAGCTAGTGCTGCGAACTGAAGTTACCTTTAGCGATTCTGTGGGACCTGTTTCGGAGGAAGCTAGCTATGCTGGTTGTTATGGCGACAGTGACCGACAGAACTAATTCTCCATTGTGTTGTGCCTTTCTCCAGGAGCTAGCCAATCTTGCTGTACCATGCAAGTGATGTTTCGATGATTAAGCCGCAGAACCTAACTTTGACTGATGTTCTGTTCTGCCTTTTCTCCAGGAGCTAATCTAGAATAGTACCTTGGATTAAACGTCAATTTTGATCGACTACACTGGAAAAGAACATCACAAATCTGTCATATATGCAGTAGGAAGATTGATCCGAAACCACCGAGGAGCACAAAAATCGGCGTTCCTAGCTTTACCTACTTGTAGACCGGCGAGTGTTTTGCAACGGAAGCCGTGCGTGACTAGGAGTAGGAGGCATGCAAATTAAACCAGAGGTGATGGATGGAATGCACTGGCTTTGGCTCCACTCCAAAGCCATAGCACTCCAGCTAGCTCAAGCTCCTGCCTGCCTTGATCGTTCATCCACCGAATCACCTAACGAAAATTGACCACGTAGAAAACCTCAAAGAAATGGGACGGTGGTACGTACGTAGCTGGTGGTACACGCTTGCCACTTCCTACATGTATATATAAACTCAAGTACTTGTTCGAACAAAAGCATTCCATCCTCACCCTCAGCCATACATCTGCTCATCAAGATCGACAAGCTAGCCATGGCGATTTCCTCCCGTCTTCCAGCTCCTTGCTATCTCCTCATGGCGGCGACTCTGATGCTGCTCATCGTCCAGGCACAAAGCATCACTAGGCACTACGATTTCAATGTACGTATATATGCACGTACGCCCACATTCATCTATGCTCTGCATGCATTTTCTCACATGGATGGTGCTCGTCTTCCGATCTCTGCAGGTGCAAATGGCGAACTTGACGAGGCTGTGCGCCAGCAAGAGCATCGTGACGGTGAACGGGGAGTACCCCGGCCCCATGCTGGTGGCGCGGGAGGGCGACCGCGTGCTCGTCCGCGTCACCAACCACGTGGCGCACAACATGACGCTGCACTGGCACGGCATTCGGCAGCTGCGGAGCGGCTGGGCCGACGGGCCGGCGTACGTCACGCAGTGCCCGATTCAGACGGGCCAGAGCTACGTCTACAACTTCACCATCACCGGGCAGCGCGGCACGCTGTGGTGGCACGCGCACATCTCCTGGCTACGCGCCACCGTATACGGGGCCATCGTCATCCTCCCCAAACTCGGCGTGCCTTACCCGTTCGTTGCGCCCCACAAGGAAGTTCCAGTTCTCTTCGGCGAGTGGTGGAGGGCGGACACGGAGGCACTGGTCAACCAGGCGCTCCGGACGGGCGGCGCCCCAAACATCTCAGACGCTTTCACCATCAATGGGCTCCCTGGGCCACTATACAACTGCTCCGCCAACGGTACATTGCGCTCACTATGTGCTTCCATGCATCTTAATCGTCAAAGATTTGTAAACCTGGTAACTAGTATGCTTACCGTGCACTCATGACACTTCGCAGACACGTTCAAGCTGAAGGTGGAACCAGGAAAAACATACCTGATGCGCCTCATCAACGCTGCTCTCAACGACGAGCTCTTCTTCTCCGTCGCCAACCACACGCTCACCATCGTCGAGGTCGACGCAGTTTATGTCAAACCGTTCACTGTCAAGACCCTGATAATCTCTCCGGGCCAGACCACCAACGTGCTCCTCACAGCCAAGCCGTTTTATCCCAAGGCTAACTTTTACATGTCCGCCGCGCCATACTCCGTCATCAGGCCTGGCACGTTCGACAACACCACCGTCGCCGGCATCCTCGAGTACCACAACCCTCACTCCGCCTCCGAGTCAAGCTTCAACAAGGGCCTGCCACTCTTCAGGCCGACTCTGCCGAGGTTCAACGACACCAGCCTGGTCACCAACTTCACCTCCAAGCTCCGGAGCCTTGCCACACCGCAATACCCGGCGGTCGTGCCACAGTCGGTGGACAAGCAGTTCTTCTTCACGGTCGGGTTGGGCACACGCCCTTGCCCCGTGAATGCGACATGCCAGGGGCCTACCAACACCACACAGTTTGCGGCAGCCATCAACAACATCTCCTTGGTGCTTCCTTCCACGGCCCTCCTACAGTCGCACTTCACAGGCATGTCTCGAGGTGTCTACGGGTCAAACTTCCCGGTCATGCCCCTCTCACAATTCAACTACACTGGGGTATCGCCCAATAACACGAACGTGGCCACCGGGACTAAGCTGCTCGTGTTGCCATTCAACGCAACGGTGGAGCTGGTGATGCAGGACACGAGCATCCTTGGCATCGAGAGCCACCCTCTGCACCTGCACGGCTTCAACTTCTTTGTCGTGGGGCAAGGGTTTGGCAACTACGACCCTGTGAATGACCCGACGAGATTTAACCTCGTCGACCCCGTCGAGCGGAACACCGTCGGCGTGCCGGCTGGTGGGTGGGTGGCCATACGGTTCCTTGCTGACAACCCAGGTAAGCAGAATTGCATATACTATCTATTCATGAAGCTGGATGTTTAGCCTATGCTCATACGTGCGATATGCATGTATCCGCAGGTGTATGGTTCATGCATTGCCATTTGGAGGTGCACACGACTTGGGGACTACGAATGGCATGGCTGGTGCTAGACGGGAGCCTACCGAACCAGAAGCTGCTCCCCCCGCCATCCGATCTTCCGAAATGCTAGTCGGAGAGGATCAAA
>NC_041383.1:247596960-247714996 GCF_002162155.2 Triticum dicoccoides | reverse complement strand
TTTAATCAGTGCGCAGGTCTTGTAATTTTCTTGTATCTCTCAAATATTTTTATGTAGTTTGTAGCGATAATGTTTTGACTCTTCGAATAAACAATGATGTCAACTGAATGTCCAAATCCTTATAACGTCTTTGTTAGTAGTTTCACGTTGATATTTAAACTCCACTTGGTTGTCTTTTTTGAAACTACTCCATTTGTTACTAGAAATAAGTGTTCTTCATTTTTTTTGAAATGAGGCAAAAGACTTGTCAAATAAGTGTTTTTTAGTTTCAGTAAAACTATAGCTTCAGTGGTTCAAACAGCATGATTCACTAAACTTACTTGAGTAAAAATAAATTGGGTTTACAACCTCCGTTCCTAAATATAAGCCTTTCTAGAGATTTCAATATAGACTACATACGAAGCAAGAAGCGTGAATATACACTATAAAATATGTCTATATACATTTGTATGTAATTCGTAATGAAATCTCTAAAAAAGACATATATTTAGGAAACAGAGGAAGTATCTAAGGCTCATCTAGACGAGACATTGTTATGTCACATCTAAGTGACATTAATTATGGTACCCTTGTGTGTTGTTTTGTTGCAGTTTTAACCTCTCTCTTTTTCTGTGGCCCCCTTCAGCCCAGCACCCCAAATCCTACTCGACGCCCTTAACGCCAGTTATAGGACAATCTGCAAACCGTCGCACAACTCTCTCGCTCGTGGACTCTGCCCATTAACAATTTTTTTTCACATCCACACAGCGCTAGGTTTTCCCAAGCGCGCACCAGGTTTTCGTGATCGCGGTTTGCATTTTTGTTTTTTGGAAGCTTCTAGAGGCTTCCCCATCTAGGTTTCCTTTCTGTTTTTTTTTCTTTTCTTTTTTAATTTGCTTTTCTTTTTCTCTTTTCCCTTCTCCCTTTTCTTTTTCCCTTCCCCCTTTTTTGTCTTCTTTTTCTTAAATCACAAAAGGTTATCAAATTCGTGAAATTTTATATATTCATGAACATTTCTTAAAATTCATGAACTTTTCTGAATGCATGAACTTTTTCTGAAATTCGAAAAAAAACAAGTTCGCCAACTTTTTGAAACTCGTGAACATATTTTTTTTAGCCATAATATTTTCAAATTCACAAACTTTTTTGAGTTCTTGAACATTTATTTGAACTCGTGAACTTTTTCTGAAAATTGTGAACTTTGTTCCTATTTTGCTACAAAATTAAATCCGTGAACAAATTCATAAACTTTATATGAAATCTGCTAACTTTTTTGAGCTCGTGAACTTATGTGAAATCCGCGAACTTATTTTGAAGTAGTGAACTTTTTTCAAATCCGCAAAAAAAATTGAACACATGAACTTTTTTGAGTTCACGAGCTTTTTTAAGTTTGTAAAAAAAATTGAAACTGTGATTTTTTTGAGTGCATTGTTTTTCAAATTCATGAATTTTTATTTTTGCTGAACATTTTCGAATTCATGATTTTATTTCCATATTTTCATTTTTTCATTTTTTGAACTCATTTCTAAATTTCTTTTTTGAATTTATGAAATTTTTCTAGATATCAACGATGAACTGGTGAGATTTTGCTAGCGAGTGACTAGAACAAGCAAGGGAGTGGAACGAGGTACCAGCTTCGCGTTTGCCGGGCCGGCCCACTACGCTTCACGTGCGAGGGCCAACAGCGCCAATGCAAAAAATATGGTCATATTATTGCATGAAGAAAATTGTTCGCATTATAAAAATTGCTCACGTGTTTATAAAAAGAGAATTGACATATTTTTACAATATAAGGTTAAGTTCTTTAAAAAAATGCATGATGAACTTTTTTTTAATAATTTTTCATGATACACGACAAACATTTTCTAAAAATACACAACAAACCTTTCTAAAATACAGGCAATTAGAACAAGGTGAATATATTTTTTGAAAATAAATGATGAATATTTATAAAATACACGATGAACGTTTATAAATATGAGATGATTTTTTAATGCAGCGAATATTTTTTCAATACACAATGAACATCTCTTTAAAATATGGGGAACATTTAATAAACTCATGAATAACATTTCAATAAAGACGGTGAACTTTTCTGTAAATGTGGGTGTCTGAGCTAGATCCGGCAAATCCCTTTGTAGGGTATCCTACTCTTTCTCGTGTACTTATATTGCAGTACATGTGAATACCAAGGGATTGTTATATGTCTATCGACGAGCCCGGCCCCCGGCTTATATAGCATACCCGGGATCCTAGGGCTACAAATATAGGTCGGATAAGTCGGTAGAAGTAGAGTCCTCCATGACTTTTGTTTCCTTGGCTTGTACGTCAAGTCTTTCATAGTGTCCTCCTTGTCTCACTCATGGGAGGGTTGTTAGCTCCAAATGGTGTAAGTAGCATACAGTCCCCCACCTATGTTAGGTCATTAGGTACGACTTGGAGATTCGATTTTTCTTATCGCAACATCGATACCATTATTAGGTCATAATGGACAAATGAATGAAGCTAATTGTTCATGCAACAACACTTAAACTGTGATTCAGGCCCGGGCCAAGTTGATCCACAAGAAAGTTGTCCACCGTAGTGATAATCCTGTCACTGGTAATTGTCCACTATTAAACCTAGATAGGAAGAGGATGACGAATCTGAATTACATCTACAACAAGAAGAACATAAAGGCTATGAACATAGAGTGTATAAATGTGTAGTAAGGTCAGCACTGGTGATAGTCGCGCACAACCAAACTCTATGTTTTTCACGTTGACAACCATAAGCGAAAACTGCTGCCAACCAAATGTCAGACATCAAATTGTTTGATACGTCTCCAACGTATCTATAATTTATGAAGTATTCATGCTATGTTTACAACAATTTTATATGGTTTTGGTATGATTTGATTCAAACTAACCTGGACTGACGTTGTTTTCAGCAGAACTACCATGGTGTCATTTTTGTGCAGAAATAAAAGTTCTCGGAATGGGCTGAAAATTCATGGTGATTTTTTATGGACAAAAAGAGACCCCTGAAGCACCCGAATTTGGCCAGGAAGTGGACGAGGAGGCCACAAGCCTCGGGAGCGGGCCCAACCCCCTAGGGCGCGCCTCCCGAGCTTGTGGGGCCCTCAGGCACCCCCTTGACGTGAGACTGACGCCAAAAATTCCTATAAATACCAAAAACCCTAGAAAAAACTCAGATGACAAGTTCCAGTGCCGCAAGCCTTTGTAGCCACGAAAAACCAATTGGGACCCTGTTCCGACACCCTGCTATAGGGGGAAATCATCACCGGAGGCCATCTTCATCATCCCGGTGGCCACCATTATGAGGAAGGAGAAGTTCACCCTCGGGGCTGAGGGTATGTACTAGTAGCTATGTGTTTGATCTCCCTCTCTCGTGTTCTTGATTTGGCACGATCTTAATGTACCGCCAGCTTTTTTAATATATTTGGATCTTATGGTGTTCTTCCCCCTCTACCTTCTTGTGATGAATTGAGTCTTGCTCTTTGAGGTTTTGTTATGTTGGATTGAGTAGTGGATTTGAGAACACTTGATGTATGTCTTGCATATGGATGCTCGTGGTGACAATGAGGTATTATATTAATTCACTTGATGTATGTTTTGGCACTCAACTCGCGGATTCCCGAGGTGACATTCGGGTAATCTATGCATAGGGGTTGATGCACATTTTTGTCCTACGTTCTCTGATAGAAACTTTGGACTGATTCTTTTCGCACGTTGAGGGATTGACATATGATTTAATTATGTTATCATTGTTGAAAGATTTTGCACTAGTGAAACTATGAACCCTAGGCCTTGTTTTCAAGCATTGCAATACCGTTTTTGCTCACTTCTGTTACTAGTTACCTTGTTGTTTTTATATTTTCAGATTACAAAAACCTATATCTACTATCCATATTACACTTGTATCGCTATCTCTTCGCCGAACTAGTGCACCATACAATTTACCATTGTATTGGGTGTGTTGGGGACACAATAGACTCTTTGTTATTTGGTTGCAGGGTTGTTTGAGAGAGACCATCTTCATCCTACGCCTCCTACAGTTTGATAAACCTTAGTTCATCCACTTGAGGGAAATTTGCCATTGTCCTACAAAACACTATGCTTGGAGGCCCAACACGAGTCTATAAGAAGAAAGGTTGCGTACAGTTGTGAAGCCACGTTGTCGCTTGACTACACAAGAATTTGGCAAGTTAAAGACCCCATGTATGCATACTCAACTGCTAATTACAAGGCCCACTTATAATTTTTTGGGTAACGTTGACGAGGCCAAAAGAAGCAAACTAGAAAAGGAACCATGTTGGTGCAATATCTTCCTACCTTTGTTTTCGAGATTGTTTACAGAAACAGGTATGGACTGATTTGTTTGCTAGTGCATGCAATGAGAAATAGTCCATCAAACCTAAGAGAATGTTGTCTCCCGTGCTAAGTTCGAGGAACTTCACCGAAGCATATCTGTGTTGCAGAGAAGAAAGAGCTACATATCTTGAAGACATGTAGCCGAGGAGATTGATGTGAATAAATTAATCCCTTGAAAGTTTCTGCTGAAGCGAAGCATTTGATTCGGTGTCGTCCGAAGAAATTGACTGTAGCAAGCAGAAGTCGAAGACAAATTAAAGACATAGTATTCTTTTTGTTCTTCTTCTTTCGTTCAAATTGAGTCATAGGACCTCCGTACTATTAAGAGGGGTATACGTTCTCGAAGCTTAGATCCGTTGTGATGCTTAGCCCAAACCTATGAAAGATGCGAGAGAAATCTCCTTATGCTCTGAATGATTACCTGGCAGCAGTAGACGTGTTCTTCGTGCCGCACGAGATATTGCTCGGACTGAGGAGTTAGCATTACTTGCTCCACAAGTAATGTTACCATTGTTCTCAAATTCCGACCGTTGGACTCGTGTTGTTCGGCCATTGGCTGCTCTTGATGTCCAATTTGGTCATTTCCCTCCAGGTAAGGCTGCGGCTATAAATGGCCACCCTGCTCCAACATTGTTCGTTGGCTGCTACGCTTAAGATTTATGAGAAGATTGATTTGAGCAACCCCTCTCCGAGTGATTTGAGTTTAGGAACCACCGAGAGAAAACCAAGAGCCCAAACTTAGACAGTGGTTTAGCATCACAATAGTTCTAAGCCAGAGTTCTTGTACCTATTACTCTTTAGAGTTGTGCACTCTCTAGAAGGATAGGTTTCTGCTCGAGTGTTGAAGAGTCGTTGTCTTCGCCGAGCTAGATATTCAGCAACCAAGAGTGATTGTGGTTCATGAAGGTCGACCGAAGGTATGGAGATCGCCGACAAGGATCTACCACGAGTGAAATCAACTGAAGTCTGGTCAGCTTCGAGTTGAAGGAGAATAGGTTGAAGAGAGTTTATCTTCTGTGTTAAGTCACAACCCCTCCAACCAGACGTAGGCCTTTGGCAGAAGGGTGAACTGGTCTACCTAATCTCTCTATCGCCATCGAGCACCACTGGTTCATTTTCTTTTACTACATTTCCTTCAGCAGTTTTCATTCCTGCTCTGTGTCGATAGTTGACCTAATCATTATCATTCATTGTAGTTTTACTCACTTATCTGTCCCTGTGTTATTCACTTGAGGTCATCATCGTATATCATTTCTTTGCTTTTTCATCATCCTATTTAGCCATTCTCACTTCACCTCTGTGTAATCTCTTGCATATCGTTCACCACCTGTATCATGTTGTATCTCATTCTATTGCATCTGTTTGCATGTTGTATTACTCTCATCGTAGTTAAACCTTTGATTTCCCATGCTTGTACGATTGTCACATCTTTCATCGACAAATATGCTTCCAAAGATGAATATTGATTTAGTTCATTTCAACCATACTTTTATTCCTCTAGTGTGATTGGGATTAGTTACAATACATTCGAAAGAATTTTTGAATCTCCCATTCACCCTCCTCTGGTCGATATACTCTCGGTCCTAACAAATCCCTAATAACTTCCCTGGTTGGCTAATTCCGTAATCCACTGTTGGATTTATCCGCTGTTCCACGTGCCATGTAACATGTTCATCAAAATAGAAAACTTAAATGCAATCTTTGGTATGAACATGGCTAGGCCACTTTAAAGGTTACATGTGATGCACAACCAGTCATCATCTGATCCAACACCAGGACGAGACCCTTCCTCTTGGTAAGTTCTGTCCTACGCCTCTTCTAATTTTCTTCTCTCCCAAAGAAAAATGGGAAAAGCTGGTGTTCAACCAGCCGATCTTTTCTTTTGCGTCCGCCGCGTCCTATACTTGCCACGCGTCTTGATTAGGCTCGCACACTGCATCTCTCCTTCATCCTTATCTCCGTGGTACGCTAGTCACTAATCCGTTTCTGTAGCCACTCCCATTCCTACAACTGGTCACTTGTTTCAGAAAGTAAACTGCCACAAATGCTATGTTGCAGACCATTTATCGGTCGCTTTGCTAGACATGTGGCCACCCACGTCTTATCTCTTCATCTCTCTCTGTCATCTTATCTCTTTTTCAACCTCCCTCCCTCGTATACAAGTGCCTATCAATGGCGTACATCTATCCGGTGAGGAGGATGGCAAAAAAGCAAGCGGTCGGAGGTCTAACGCTCGTCGAGGGCGGCCCGATGGGGGGACGGGCGGCGCCTGTCGGTGTCAAAACCGGCGGATCTCGGGTAGGGGGTCCCAAACTGTGCGTCTAGGCGGATGGTAACAGGAGACGAGGGACACGATGTTTTTACCCAGGTTCGGGCCCTCTTGATGGAGGTAAAACCCTACGTCCTGCTTGATTAATATTGATGATATGGGTAGTACAAGAGTGGATCTACCACGAGATCAAGGAGGCTAAACCCTAAAGCTAGCCTATGGTATGATTGTTGTAATGTATGTTGTGTCCTACGGACTAAAGCCCTCCGGTTTATATAGACATCGGAGGAGGCTAGGGTCACACAGAGTCGGTTACAATGGTAGGAGATCTACATATCCGTATCGCCAAGCTTGCCTTCCACCCCAAGGAAAGTCCCATCCGGACACGGGACGGAGTCTTCAATCTTGTATCTTCGTAGTCTTGGAGTCCGATGGATGATGATAGTCCGGCTGTCCGGACACCCCCTAGTCCAGGACTCCCTCAGTAGCCCCCAAACCAGGCTTCAATGACGATAAGTCCAGCGCGTTTATAGTCTTCGACATTGCAAGGCGGGTTCTCCCTTCAAATTCCATGTACCTGCCGAACAGTGTCCTTCTTCATCTTGAATACTGTGTTCCTCAGCTTCTACGCCAAATAATGGCCTATTTCCACGCGTCGCACGAATGCGAAAAGCCAGGGTGTCTTTTACGTTTCACCTCCTAGTTGTATGAGTCATCCGCCTATAAAAGAGGCAAACATCCAGATCCAAATCACACCATCTTCCTCCCGCGAACACTTCATCGGAGCGCCTTCGACCCGAAAATCCATTCTAACATGGACCGTCGACGCGACTCTTCTTCTCGCGCTCCCAGCCCACCACCAGGGGATTGGAGGAGGTGCTCTGTTCCACACAATGAGCTAGTGAAGCTCCAAGCGGGGGGATATCTCCCTCCGGCCTTCATGGTCCCGGTCCGAGCCGGGCTGATCACTTATCAAGGTGGGAGACAAGCGGAGGCTACCCCAAGCCCCAATAAGGGGGAGCGAGTATGCTTCGTCCCCTATCTGATAAGGGGACTCGGATTCCCAATACATCCGTTCCTCCGCGGGCTCCTGGAGTTCTACGGACTCCATCTCCACCACCTTACACCCGCCTCTGTCCTGCATATCGCGGGCTACGTAGCTCTTTGCAAGCTGTTCCTGGGCATCGAGCCCCATTTTGCATTGTGGAAGAGGCTATTTTGCCTCGTACCCCGTTCTCACGAGGGGTCCATATATCAAGTGGGCGGCGCTGAGATATGGCGCATCGCCGGGACCGGATACCCATCCGGTACTCCCAAGAAGGCGTCCGAAGACTGGCCTTCAGAGTGGTTTTACATAGGAGATGCCCCGCTGCCGGACCCAGTCCGGATTGGCCTCCCGGATTTTAGTGTTGCTCCCCTGAAGAAATGCCTCAGCTGGCGCCCACGGAGCCCCCGATTGGAGGAAGACAAGAGCGTCCATTACTTGATGGGCCGAATAAGATTGCTGGCCCACTCTGGGTTGACCATGATTGGAGTCATGGTGACATGTATTATGCGGGGGGTACAGCCATTGCAATATAGAGGCCACCCTATGTGGGATTTCAACGGGGAAGATGATGCTACCCGTCATGGCCGCAAAGGGCCAGACTCGACCGAGGACCTGGTAAAGATCCTGTCCGGTCTGTACAAGGGGGAGAAGGAGGACTTCCTTCGAACGAACCCCTTAAATGGGTTTTCCATGAACAACCCTAGAGGATGGGTAAGCGAACACCTTTAAGGGCTCAACCCATGCTTTCGAAGTTTAGGCTTCTTACATTATGTTTTCGGCGCAGGATCTACGCCGGACTATGGAGGACATGGTAAGTCCTGCCCCGCAACCCGAGGATCCACAAAGATCCCTAGATCCAGCCTCCGAAGAGGATCCGAACATCGAGGTGGAGCTGATCGACGGGGTATTTTACCAGCTCAACATGGATAATGCCTTGGTCGCCATTACGGTGGACTACCCCGGACTGAGTCCGGCTTCCCAGGTGACTGTGACCGAAGTCCAAACACCATTATCTCTTCCTTGCCCATTTCTAACCTTTGCGAACGATGGTATTTTGCAGGAAGCGCCTTTACGGCGGGAAGCCAAGTCCGTGGCGGCTGACCTGCAGAGGTCAGTCCGGACCAGCAGGCGGAAAAGGAGCGCGGTGCGGACAGAAACGTCGCCGCAAAGGTATAGCTCGTATTTGAATTTTCAGAGCAACGTTCCTAGGAAGCGTCTGAGCGCTCACGATCTTTATAGGAGAAAAAACGCTCGCCGGTCTGCGGGCGCGGAAGTTGCTGATCCAACCCACACCGGCCAGGCTGCAGCGCCCGGCCCGGAGGGGGAGGCAAGCGCAAGGCACGGGCCAGATCCTTCTCCAACGGAGGATACCGACAGACTGTCCGCCACCAAGTCTGAGGTGGAGAGCGCCATGAACCATAGGCGCCGCCGGACAGTATTTCGTGAAGCATGCTTCTCCCCTGAGGCGTTAGACGCCTTTAACGCGGGGGACGCACATCTCCGTGCCGCTCAAGATGGTTTTACCAGAGTCACGGAGCAGTATGTGAAAGACATACGGGTAAAGGAATTTTAATGGTTTATATATACCAGTAGCCCCCGAGACTTAAAGTAGTTATGTTAACTGATTTAAGGATCATTTGAAACGCAGGCTCTTACCGAGAAGAATGCCCAGCTGTCTCGGGAGCTGCAAGATTGCAAGGCCCAACTTGAGGCCGCACTTGCTGCCGCAGGAGGAGACGCAGAGGCCCCCCCTGGTAACACATGTTTATTAATAAATATAAGCGCTGTGCGGCGTGCGCGCAAGTCTAATAATGACATTGCAGGTGCCGCCGGACAAAATCCGGACAGACAAGCGTTGCTGCGCCAGGTAAAAGCCGGCGAGAGTGTCCTGAATAGGGTGCAGCAAGAAAGGAACAAGCTCCAGGATGCCAACGCCAAGCTCGGAGAAGAGCTGAAAGGTGCTCGAGCCGAGCTGTCCGGCTCCGTTAAGGAGAATCAGCGGCTTCGTCGCGGCATTTATAGTAAGTGCTTGAGCGGACTCCTTTTTAAAAGAAGAGTTCGGCGAGGAAGCAAATTGACATAATATGTCTTGTAGGTATACTCACAGGTCGCCCTGCCGAGGAGATGCCCGTATCCACGGGTGATCAACTTCCCGAGCTGTTGCAACTGCTTGAACGAGTTCGGCAGGCAATGAGTGGCGTCGTCCAGGCTTTATGGCCAGCCCTTTCCCTACCCGAGGGCCTTGGGGAGCTTTCGGAGAAGCTCCAGGGAGTGCGGCAGCGCTTCCGTTTGTGGAAGATTTCGGCTTGCCGTCAAGGTGCCAGGGAGGCTTGGGCCATGGTGAAGACGCGTTACAAGAAGGCGGATCCCAACCACATGGCCGAAGTTGGACCGGTGGGGCCCGATGGGAAGGAGATCCCTGTGAGTTTAGTATACAGCCAGGTAGAGTTGGCTGCTAAATTTTCCCAACGGGACTGTAAGTTAGATAGCCTGTTAGACGGGATTGAGGAGGAATAGAATCAGTAATTTTGACGATGTATGTTTTCCTTTAAAGTGACATATGAAATGCCTTCTAGCCGGATTGTAGATCGTTTGTCTTTGCCGACCTTTTCGCTTCAACCTCGGGACCCTAGAGTCTGGAGTGTGTCCGAATACCTTTTTGGTTAAAAACAACCGGGGTATGCATGGAGACCAGGCGTAGGGGTCATTAGTGCTTTATCAGACAAGTGCCCAACTAGTTATGTTATATTACATGGTTAGTAAGAAACATCTTCCAGAGAGAATAGTTCCATTAAGGGTTCCTTTCCCTGGGAGGCATGCCCTAAAGTGCATGTCCGGACTATGAAAAAAGCAGAAAAAACATCTGGGGGCGAATAAATGAGTAGGTAAAAAAGCATCTTTTAGGTCACCGACCGAATATTCCCTTAAGAACGCTAGCTTTCGGCTTCACCCAGTCTGAGGTACACATCCGGCTGACCCGGCAGTAACAATCACAGAGGTGCTCCCTTTACCTCCTAGCCGAACAATCGGGAACGTAGGGGTAAGCACAGGAGCCAGGCAACCCAGCTTGGCCAAAACTTAAGTCATATCGATGCATATAATGGTGAGCAAAAAGGTACATGTGGAAGCTTGACACATGTGCTGGGCATAAAACCCTTATAATTTGAGCTTCTGTAAAAGAAGCCCCCAGGTATAATGAGTGCGGATGGCACATCAAGTGTATGTGAACAATGCGAAAGTAGGCCCTTAGGGGCTTTTTAGTAAAAAAGGTTATGAAGAGAGAAACAAAAGACAGCCGAAGTGTAAAAAATTAGGACGGAGGAAGGGGACGAACTCTTAGTCCGGCGCTAGGCATAGAATCTTCGGAGGCGAGCTGCGTTCCATGGGTTCGGCTCGAGTCGGTTATCCGACGCATTTCGTAGACGGTACGCCCCGCCAGTCAGGACTTGATCGATAATGAAGGGGCCCTCCCATTTGGGCTTGAGCTTGTCCTTTTTCTTGTCCGGCAGTCGTAGAACTAGTTCACCGACGTTGTAAGTCTTGGCCCGTACTTCTCTACTTTGATATCTTCGGGCCTGCTGCTGATAGAATGCGGAACGAGCCTTGGCGACGTCGCGTTCTTCCTCCAATGTGTCCAAGCTGTCCTGTCGATCCAGCTCGGCCTCTCTTTCTTCGTACATGCGCACTCGAGGTGAGTCATGAATAATGTCGAAGGGCAAGACTGCCTCTGTGCTGTACACCATAAAGAATGGTGTGAACCCGGTAGTACGGTTAGGCATTGTCCGCAGCCCCTAGAGTACGGAGACAAGCTCCTCGACCCAGTGCGTGTCAGATTTAGTAAGTGACCGCACTAGTCTGGGTTTAATGCCGCTCATTATGAGACCATTTGCTCTTTCCACTTGACCGTTGGTTTGAGGGTGATAGACAGAAGCGTAGTCGAGCTTGATGCCCATATTTTTGCACCATGACTTGACCTCATCGGCTGTGAAGTTCGTGCCGTTGTTGGTGATGATGCTGTGGGGGACTCCGTAGCGGTGTACTACCCCAGATATAAAGTCTATCACTGGTCCGAACTCTGCCGTTTTGACTGGTTTGGCCTCTATCCATTTGGTGAATTTATCCACCATGACCAATAGGTATCTTTGCTTGTGGGTTCCCCCTTTGAGGGGTCCAACCATATCAAGCCCCCAGACCGCGAACGGCCAGGTAATGGGTATAGTTTTGAGGGCGGTGGGTGGCATGTGGCTCTGATTAGCAAAGAGCTGACAACCAACGCATTTCTGGACTAAGTCCCGGGCATCTGCCCGGGCCGTCGGCCAATAAAATCCTGTACGGAATGCCTTTCCTACAAGGGCCCGGGCTGCTGCGTGGTGTCCGCCTAGTCCGGCATGAATTTCAGCCAGGAGGTTTCGCCCTTCGTCTTCGGAGATACACCTTTGAAGGACTCCGGTTGTACTTTTCTTATAAAGTTCTCCCTCATGGACCTTGTAGGCTTTCGATCGCCGGACTATGCAGCGGGCCTCGTTTTGGTCTTCGGGAAGTTCCTGCCTAAGCAAGTAGGCTAGGAATGGTTCTGTCCACGCGGCGATTACTGCCATTATGACGTGGGCTGAAGGTGTTATGTCATCGGCTGAATCACCGATTGGCGCGGTTTTTTCCAGTTTGTCACTACTGGGCTCCTCTTCCCATAGTACGGATGGCTTGAAGAGCCGTTCCAGGAAGATATTTGGAGGGACAGCATCACGTTTCGCACCGATGCATGCCAGTACGTCGACCGCTTGGTTATTATCTCGGGCTATGTGATGGAATTCGAGTCCTTCAAACCGAGCTGACATTTTTAGGACAGCGTTGCGATATGCTGCCATTTTTGGATCCTTGGCGTCAAAGTCTCCGTTTATTTGGGATATTGTAAGGTTTGAATCCCCGCGTACCTCTAGGCGTTGAATGCCCATGGAGACTGCCATCCGGAGACCATGTAACAAGGCCTCGTATTCGGCTGCGTTGTTGGAGTCCGTGTACATTATTTGAAGTACATACTGGACTGTGTCTCCGGTTGGGGACGTCAGTACGACGCCAGCCCCCAGTCCGGCCAACATTTTGGAGCCGTCGAAATGCATAGTCCAATTGGAGTATGCGCCGTACTCTTTAGGGAGTTCGGCTTTGGTCCATTCGGCGACAAAGTCGGCCAAAACTTGTGACTTTATAGCTCGCCGAGGTTTGTAAGTTATATCGAATGGTAAGAGCTCAATGGCCCATTTTGCAATCCTACCCGTTGCGTCGCGGTTATTGATAATGTCGTTGAGTGGTACTTTAGAGGCCACTGTTATCGAACACTCTTGAAAGTAGTGCCGGAGCTTCCGGGACGCCATGAACATCGCATATGCTATCTTCTGATAGTGCGGGTAACGGGATTTGCAGGGGGTTAACATAGTGGATACATAATACACTGGTTTTTGAAGAGGGAATTTGTGCCCTTCTGTTTCTCGTTCGACGACGAGTACCGCGCTTACAACTTGATGTGTTGCCGCGATGTATAACAACATTGGTTCGCCCAGATTGGGCGCGGCCAGGACCGGATTGGTTGCCAATATGGCCTTTATTTCTTCGAGTCCGGCAGTGGCAGCGTCCGTCCACTCGAAGTGTTCGGTGCGCCTGAGGAGGCGATAAAGGGGCAACGCCTTTTCTCCTAGACGGGAGATAAAGCGGCTTAGAGCTGCCACGCATCCTGTTAATTTTTGTATTTGTTTGAGGTGTTTTGGAATGTCCAACTGTGACAGAGCTCGGATTTTAGTCGGGTTTGCTTCGATTCCTCTACCGGACACGATGAAGCCCAGCAGCTTTCCGGCTGGTACGCCGAAAACGCATTTTTCCGGATTCAACTTGATGTCGTATGCTCTGAGGTTGTCGAACGTGAGCCTCAAATCGTCTACTAGAGTTTCGACGTGTTTTGTTTTGACGACTACGTCGTCTACGTACGCCTCGACTGTTTTGCCAATATGGGTAGCCAGACATGTTTGAATCATGCGCTGATATGTTGCGCCGGCATTTTTAAGTCCGAAAGGCATCGTGTTGAAGCAGAATGGTCCATAAGGGGTGATGAATGCCGTGGCGGCTTGGTCTGCTTCTGCCATCTTGATTTGATGGTAGCCAGAGTATGCGTCGAGGAAACAAAATTAATCGTGCCCTGCGGTAGCATCGATAATTTGGTCGATGTGGGGGAGAGGGAAGGGATCATTTGGGCAGGCCTTATTGAGGTCTTTGAAATCGACACAAAGGCGCCAGGATTTGTCCTTCTTTGGTACCATTACCAGATTTGCTAGCCAATCCGGATGTTTGATATCTCTAATGAATCCGGCTTCCAATAGTTTGGCTAGCTCTTCTCCCATTGCCTGTCTTTTGGGTTCGGAAAATCGTCGAAGAGCCTGTTTGACTGGCCTGAATCCTTTTAGGATGTTTAGGCTGTGTTCTGCCAATCTGTGTGGGATTCCAGGCATATCCGAAGGATGCCAGGCGAAAATGTCCCAGTTTTCCCGAAGGAATTCGCGCAGTGCGGCGTCTACTTTGGAGTTCAATTGTGCCCCAATGGAGGCCGTCTTTGTTGGGTCCGTTGGGTGGACCTGGAATTTTGTTATTTCGTCTGCTGGTTTGAAGGAGGTGGACTTGGATCTTTTATTGAGTATCACATCGTCCCTGTTCACCGTGGAACGCAGCGCTGTGAGTTCTTCTGCCGCTAAGGTTTCGGATAGTGCCTCGAGGGCTAGTGCGGGTGTCTTGTTTTCGGCTCGGAGTGCTATGTCCGGATCACTAACGAGAGTGATTATTCCGCTGGGCCCAGGAATTTTGAGCTTCATGTACCCGTAGTGAGGTACTGCTTGAAAAATTGTGAATGCCTCTCGTCCTAATATGGCGTGGTATCCGCTGCTGAACGGGGCCACTTGGAACGTGACTTCTTCGGATCTGTAATTGTCCGGCGAGCCAAACACCACATAAAGTGTGATTTTTCCAGTGCAGCGCGCTTCCCGGCTAGGGATTATTCCTCTAAAGGTTGTGCTGCTTCGCTCAATACGGCTCCAATCGATTTCCATTTTTCGCAGAGTTTCCTCGTAAATGAGGTTTAGTCCGCTGCCGCCATCCATGAGGACTTTTGTCAGTCGAAAGCCGTCCACTATGGGACTAAGTACCAGTGCAGCTGGCGCTCTGGCTGTTCGGAATTTAGGCTCGTCGCTGGCGTTGAAGGTAATAGCCGTGTCGCTCCATGGATTTGCTGTTGCTACTTGGCAGACTTCAGCGAGTCTGCGGATTGTTCGCTTTTGCACATTGTTTGATGCGAAGGTCTCGAAGACTGTTGATACCGTACTGGTATTATTGGAGTGGTTTTCCGGGGCTAGAAGCTCCTCGCCACTTTTGGCCACCTGCCGTAGTATCCAACATGCTCGAAGGCTATGTGTTGGGACGGCTCCCTCTGTACTATGAAGCTTACAGGGTCCATTGAGCCATTCCTCCAGTACGGTTACATGCCCCTTATTGGGTTTTTGCTTTTTCTTTTTTGCATATGGGGCCTGAATGTGAGGCGCCCTTTTGTTGTGGACTGGGGCTGGGGCCGGATTATCCCAAAATTGATTTTCAGTTTTCCGGAAACTCTCCATCGCACAGTACTTTCATACTATGGACGCCAGATCGGCGAAACTTGTGATTTTGCGACGATCGATGGCGTTCAATATTCCCTTGTCCGTGCAATTATTGCAGAAGATTGAGATTGCGTTTTCCTCTCGGCAGTCCTTTATCCTGTCCATAACCAGGAGGAATCTGGCCCAGTAATGGTGCACTGTTTCAGCGGGCTCTTGTCGTATTAGAGATAGATCGCATATGTCTGGGCGGGTGGGTGGACTAAAGTCCGGATCCCTGCCCATCTTAGGGCTCAAAGGCCGAGGAGTTTCCGAATTTGGAAGCTTGGTTTGCTGGACACAATCCAGCGAGTCCGGAGCGATGCATGATTTTAAGCTCAATGCTCGATCGAAGTCCATCCCTCCGCGGAAATCCGGCATGGAGGGTTCGGGAATCCGGACATGAATAGTTTTCAATACAGGCGAAGAGTTGCCGTATTGCTCCTCTACCACTGCGGCGTGGTGGGTGGCCTGGGGAGAGTTAATCTCTCTCAGATCAGTTTTAAGCCCAATCTGGTTGTAGTCCGTAGCGACTCCTAGGGCGGCGATGCGATCCAAGAGCTCGTTAACAGACGAGAGCTCGATTGGATCCAACCGTTCGGCAGCTTTCGGGCCGATGCGAAGATTGCTTCTGACGACTTGAGAAGCTATTGTCGAAGCGGCGGCCGACAGGCGGTCATAAGAAAACCACCTAGCCGGATAGTTTGGCCGGCGGCCAAGGCCCCTTCGGCGAAAACACCGTTTTTGTAGACGGGTGGAGGCATCCGCCCTATCGGTGACGACACAGAGGAACTCTCAATGAAAGCACCAATGTCGGTGTCAGAACCGGCGGATCTCGGGTAGGGGGTCCCGAACTGTGCGTCTAGGCGGATGGTAACAGGAGACGAGGGACACGATGTTTTTACCCAGGTTCGGGCCCTCTTGATGGAGGTAAAACCCTACGTCCTGCTTGATTAATATTGATGATATGGGTAGTACAAGAGTGGATCTACCACGAGATCAAGGAGGCTAAACCCTAAAGCTAGCCTATGGTATGATTGTTGTAATGTATGTTGTGTCCTACGGACTAAAGCCCTCCGGTTTATATAGACACCGGAGGAGGCTAGGGTTACACAGAGTCGGTTACAATGGTAGGAGATCTACATATCCGTATCGCCAAGCTTGCCTTCCACGCCAAGGAAAGTCCCATCCGGACACGGGACGGAGTCTTCAATCTTGTATCTTCGTAGTCTTGGAGTCCGGCGGATGATGATAGTCCGGCTGTCCGAACACCCCCTAGTCCAGGACTCCCTCAGCGCCTCTCCTCCCTCACCATCGTCCCGCGGGCGCACGTTAGCAGCGACGCGATGGCAGGGATGGGCGGCGCCGCTCCCCCTCACCACCGTCCGACGGGAGCTCGTGGTGAACAACAATGGTGTTTTTTGCAACATTCAATTTGTTGCAAGAAGATTTCTGCAACATTAGTCATGTTGCAAAACTTTCTTTCATACCACCATATAAAGGTGAAGACAAAGAAAAAAAATCTGCAACATCACCTCAGTTGCAAAGTTTTTCTACAACAATACCTTTGTTGCAAAAAATAAAGACAAAAAATAATAATTCCGCAACACGAGCTATGTTGAAAAAAATCCCACAACACAACCTATATTGAAAAAAATCCACAAGATAATATGTATTACAAGTGTTTCTGCAACAAGGTCTCTATTGCGAAGTAGAGAAAGACGTGCATCCACTCGATTTATAAGATCCGATGGCTCGCGAGGCAGTGGATCTTTTAAAAAGATCCGCCGGCCGAGGCGTAGCAGTCCCCAAGAAAAATAGGAACTAGAAAGTAAGAGATTGTTGCTTATCGAAAATTCAGATGTCATTTTTCTAACCAGTATTGATATTATGCATACATATCAAAATATGGATGATCAAAAAAGGTCTGCTACCATAAGAAGTACTTTTTTGTTCCCGTCTAATTTATCTACAGATTTTGTTGTTACTAAAATCTTGACATCACATGGATTGGACCCGGGCACCACCACTGGTTGCGTAGTATATATCAAGCTCTTTTCTGCCGCTGTTGCCGGGGAGGTGAGTGCTTGAAGGTATATCTTTAGATCTTGCAACTGAATCTTTTAATTTCTTGTTTTATCACTAGTTTGGTTTATAAAAATAAAACTACAAAAATGGAATTGAGGTTGCCTCATATTATTCGTCTTTATAATGTCTTTCTTGAAAATGATGGAGCGGAAAATTGTGCTCAATTGATAGAAGAAGAATTCAATAAAATGTTTGGCATAAAATATTTGAATTATTAGCATGATTGCAATGTTGTTAGTATGAATTCTTTGAATATCCATGATGCTAATGATATGCAAAACCATAAGCTTGGGGATGCTATGTTTGATGAAGATGATATTTTTAGTCCCCCAAGTTTTGATGAGCAAATTTATTATGATGAAAGCATGCCACCTATTTATGATGATTATATTGATGAAAGTGGGTTTGGAAGAGTGTCAACTTTAGATAATAATTATCCTACTATTTTGGAGGGTGTTGAATCTTATTATAACGATAAAAGTGGATTTGGAGAGGTCATGCCTCTATTTAGTAATGATTCCACTATCTTGGAAAAGGTTTCAATTGATTATGACAACAAAGTTGCTATCTATGATGATTATTGTGATGACATGTATACTATAAAGAATAATGATAGCATGAAACTTGCCATCTTGATTTTAATGTTTAATTTGATTACGTCAATTTAAGTATCTCATGATAGTTATTTTGTTGAATTTGCTCCTCCCACTACTATGAATGAGAAGAAATTCGCTTATGTGGAGAGTAGTAAAATTGCTATGCTTATGAATCATGAAAAGAATGCTTTGTGTGATAGTTATATTGTTGAATTCATTCATGATGCTACTGAAAATTACTATGAGAGAGGAATATATGCTTTTACATATTTCAATAATATCAAGTTTCCTCTCTATGTGTTAAAAGTTTTGAAGTCATTCTTGTTTTGCCTTCCTATGCTAGTTGATTCTTGTTCCCATAAATTGTTTGCTCCAGAATCCCTATGCATAGGAAGTGGGTTAGATATAAATGTGCATTCCATGTGATTCATGATGCTCTATTTATGTTTCAATTCTTTACTTTTATGTGAGCATCATTGAAATCATCATGCCTAGCTAAAAAGGCATTAAAGAAAAACGCTTGTTGGGAGACAACCCAACACTATTACCTACTGTTTTTGTGTGTTCACATGATTAAGCTACTGTAGTAATCATGTTTTATAGCTTTTGTTTCAATGAAGTGCCAAGTAAAGCCTTTGGGGTAGTGTGGATGATAGTTGACTTGATTCTATGCAAAATCAGAAACTTTTGCTTCCAGTAACAGAATTGTTTAAATTCGATGGAATGGGATAACATTATGAATTCCTTACAAATGGTTGGTAAACAAATTGCCTACGCTTTTCTACTTTTTTCAGAATTTTTGGATTTACACAAGTATGGTCATTGTCCAGATCTTTACAGACTGTTTTATTTTTGACAGGTTCTGTTTTCAATGCATAGTTTGCTTTTTTTTAGTGTTTTCATAGCTTATATTAAGTGATATAAATTGTGGAAATATTAAGGTACAGTAGGCATTGTGTGATAAAAAATATGAATCTTGTCTTTGATAGTACCCAAGTGAATGATTTGTTTTATCATACTAACCTATCTCACGAAGTTCCTTTAAGTTTTGTGTGATTGAAGTTTTCAAGTTTTTGTTGAGATATCGATACGAGGAGAATAAGGAGTGGCAAGACCCTAAGCTTGGGGATGCCCCAGGCACCCTAAGGTAATATTCAAGACCCAAGCAACTAAGCTTGGGGATGCCCCGGAAGGCATCCCCTCTTTTGTCTACAACATTATCGGTAACCTTACTTGGAGCTATATTTTTATTCATCACACGATATGTGTTTTGCTTGGAGCGTCATTTTTTTGAGATTTGCTTGATTTTATTTATAGTAAGGTTTTGTATCTTTTCTTTCAATAAAAATGTCAAGGACAACCTTCACCATGCTTAGTTTGCAAGTATATGAGTTGCTGTTTCAAAACAGAAAGTTGCACGCTATTTTGTAAATTTTCCAGAAAAGTTAGAATGTGATAAAATGTTGAAATTTTGGCAAAATAAGCTATGATAAATTTTCTACAGTGTGGTAAATTTTCAAAAAAAAAATTAGTTAAATAATTTTGGATCTTCCTTAATCCTTTGCAGACAGTTTTCTTTAGACAGATTGCTGTTATGATTGCATTGTTTGCATATGTTTGCTTGTTTAATGATTCTGTTTGAGGATATGAGTATTAAATATGTAGAGGCATTTAGTATGCAATGTTAAATAATAATTTTAGTGATTTGCTACAGTAGAGAATGATAAGGTTTTGCATTGATTTATACTAACTTTCTCACGAGTTCTTGTTGAGTCTTGTGTGGATGAAGTTTTTAAGAATTAGGGTAACCGTGATATGAAAGGAATTAAGGAGACACAAGAGCTCAAACTTGGGGATGCCCAAGGCATCCCTAGTTAATATTTCAAGAAGTCTCAAGCATCTAAGCTTGGGGATGCCCCGGTAGGCATCTCACCTTTCTTCATCAACAATGATCTGTTAGTTTTGGTTGCACCTAAGTTTTTGCTTCTTCACATGATATGTGCCATTCTTGCAATATTTGTTTTGCTTGCTATTTGAATAAAATACTTAAGATCTATTTTTTTAATGAGAGAGAGTCTTCACATAGCTACTTAATTATTTGACTACTCATTGATCTTCACTTATATCTTTTTGGAGTAGTTTGTCAATACTCTCGTGCTTCACTTATATAGTATGAGTAAATGGTTGAATAAACTCAATATCATAAATCTGAAATTATATATGTTTCATATGCTTATCCAATGGGGGGTAATGACTTCACATATAAGAAGTATAGGTGGTAAAATTTATTGAAAGTTAGCAAACATAGCATTGGTCACTTGAACAATTCATGAAAGAATATTGAGGGAAGAGAGATTTCACATATAAGCATACTATCTTGAACATCTTCTATGATTGTGAGCCCCATTAATTATTTCAAACTTGAGAAAATTAGTTGAAGTTGGACAAGGAAGACAACGTAATGAGTTATGTTTGGGTATATTTGTATAGAAGTTATATTGTTATTGATCCTCCAACATGTGGTGCTTCCTTACGAGCTTTTGCTAGCCTTCACATGTACTAAGTGGGAATACTGCTTGTGCATCCACTTCCTTAAACCTAGAGTTATTACATATGAGTCCACCATACCTACCTATATGCGGCATTTACCTGCCATTCCAAGTAATTTTGCATGTGCCAAACTCTCGTTCTATTTTGTATGCCCAAATCGCTCATGAAGCGACAGTGGGTGGTCAGTATCTTCCATGATAGGTGGGTTATTCTCACGATGAGTGTTTTTCGCTTGTCCTTCACGAGAAAGTGGCTGGTAATTGGGATGCCCAGTCCTATGATCAAAATAAAAATCAAAATATAATAATGAAATAAAACTCCCCTAGATCGTTGTTGGTATCGAGGGCACCCGAGGATTCGGCTCGCCATGGCTTGTGTTTGTTGGTGGAGGGGGAGTAAAAACTTTACCTTTCTGTTTGGGAACCGCCTATAATGTGTCTAGCATGGAAGATATTGGAAACTCTCGGTCGTTACATTGACAATGAAACATACCTCTCAAAATTATATTCATATCTGTTTTAAAAGCTTCAAGCTCTGGCACCTCTGCAAATCCCCGCTTCCCTCTATGAATGGCCTATCTTTTCCTTTTATGCAAGAGTTAGTAGTATTCATTCTCATTTCAACCTCACTTATTCTCTAGTTGGCAAGTACCATGTGGCGGGGAAAGATCCAAGCATATATGGCCATTCAAATATAGTTGATCATGAATTATTATTGTTGACAATTATCTATACGATAAATAAGTTGGGAGGCGAAACACTAAGCCCCTAACTTTCTCTGTGTTCGATGGATGCTATTTGTTCTAAAAATATGCTTTGAGTGTCAGCAATCATGGAAGACTATATGATAGTTGAGTATGTGGAATTTGCTAAATAAAAGCTCTTACATAGACTATTCCTGAAAATAATATGAATTGCAATTGTTTGATGACTGAGAACATACTTTGTTAGTTTTCAAGAAACTTTATGGTCTATGCTTTAACATGTGAATAGCTTGTTACTTTATCATGAGAAGTTTTAGGAGATGAGATACTGTTTATAATATATAATGATGATAGAAAAAGTGTTTGGAACTATCATTGATCAAATTTATGCACTATGCTAGCATTCACACTTCATAAATTATTTCTTTTATCATTTACCTACTCGAGGACGAGCACAAATTAAGCTTGGGTATGTTGATACGTCTCAACGTATCTATAATTATTCATGCTATGTTTACAACAATTTTATACGGTTTTGGTATGATTTGATTAGAACAAACTTTGACTGACGATGTTTTCAGCAAAACTACTGTGGTGTCGTTTTTTGTGCAGAAATAGAAGTTCTCGAAATGGGCTGAAAATTTGTGGTGATTTTTTATGGACCAAAAGAGATCCTCGAAGCACCGGAGCTGGGCCAGGAAGTGGACGAGGAGGCCACAATCCTGGGGGGCGCCCACCCCCCTAGGGCGCACCTCCCGAGCTTGTGGGGCCCTCGAGCACCCCCTTGATGTGAGACCAATGCCAAAAATTTCTATAAATACCGAAACCCCATAAAGAACCCTAGATGAGAAGTCCCACCACTGCAATCCTCTGTAGCCACAAAAAACCAATCGGGACCCTTTTCGGCACTCTGCCGGAGGGGGAAATCATCACTGAGGCCATCTACATCATCCCGGTGGCCACCATGATGAGGAGGGAGTAGTTCACCCTCGGGGCTGAGGGTATGTACTAGTAGCTATGTGTTTGATCTCCCCCTTTCATGTTCTTGATTTGGCACGATCTTGATGTACCGCGAGCTATGTTAATATATTTGGATCTTATGGTGTTCTTCCCTCTCTACCTTCTTGTGATGAATTGAGTCTTGCTCTTAGAGGTTTCGTTATGTTGGATTGAATATTGGATTTGAGAACACTTGATGTATGTCTTGCATATGGATGCGCGTGGTGACAATGGGGTATTATATTGATTCACTTGATGTATGCTCTGGCACGCAACTCGTGGATTCTTGAGGTGACATTGTGGTAATCTATGCATAGGGGTTGATGCATGTTTTTGTCCTACGTTCTCTGATAGAAACTTTGGAGTGATTCTTTTTCGCACATTGAGGGATTTCCATATGATTTAATTATGTTACCATTGTTGAGAGATTTTTCACTAGTGAAAGTATGAACCCTAGGCCTTCTTTTCAAGCATTGCAATACCGTTTTTGCTCACTTTTGTTACTAGTTCCCTTGCTGTTTTTATATTTTCATATTACAAAAACCTATACGTATTATCGATATTACACTTGTATCACCATCTCTTCGCCGAACTAGTGCACCTATATAATTTACCATTTTATTGGGTGTGTTAGGGACACAAGAGACTCTTTGTTATTTGGTTACAGGGTTGTTTGAGAGAGACCATCTTCATCCTACATGTCCCATGGATTGATAAACCTTAGGTCAACCACTTGAGGGAAATTTTCAACTGTCCTACAAAACTCTGCGCTTGGAGGCCCAACACGAGTCTACAAGAAGAAAGGTTGCGTAGTAGACATCACTGCTCAGTTGTGAAATGTGTGCTGCCAAACTTTGCGTATAACATGGTTTTTGCCTGTGTTTACTCAGCAAGACCCAAGTTAATCACAAATGCAAATACTCCAAAATCCATGCATTCTACCAAACGCTTCCCTGGTGTATACTCAATTTGGTTGTGTGTGAAATGTAAATGAATCATTGCTGAAAAATCGAATAAAAGATAAGATGCTATATTGCTGCTGAAAAACCGAATGAAAATACACTATGCATAACCTATAAGGCAACCTAAACCTTCATATGAAAGAGATAATTGAATTAGTTTTGTTACATCCCATAACTCCAATCAATAGTGTGGATCTAGGAGATAATCAAGGGGGGGCAAGGAGAGAATACACATGTTTGAGGGGGTCAAATGAATGCAATTTGCTTAATCGATGCCTTTCTTTCTATTTTCCTTCATTAAATATCAGGGGGGTAACGACCCCCTCAGCTGTACATATAACTCCGCCACTGCCAATCTAACACTAAAATGAAACTATTCGGTTTCATCTCACTATTTGTTTTAAAACAAGGGAATGGAATCATTGCATGCCATGGAAACTCAAACAATTTCATTTTACTCGGTTCTTTAACCAACGACGCCATCACTCATGGAGCAATCCAGTGATTGTGATTGCAAACTTAATACGTTAAGACAACCAAAGCCAGTAGTATGCAGCATGCTACAGCTGTACTCGAGAGGAACAACTACACGGCGAGTAAGAGCATCTCCAACTGGACTTGGCAAATCCAGCCCCTTGATACGTCTCCAACGTATCTATAATTTTTTTATTGTTCCATGCAGTTATATTATCGTTCTTGGATGTTTTACAATCATTTTATAGCAACTTTATATCATTTTTTGGGACTAACCTATCGACATAGTGCCCAGTGCTAGTTGTTGTTTTTTTCTTGTTTTTTACTTCGTAGAATATCAGTACAAAACGGAGTCCAAATGGAGCGAAACTTTTTGGAGAATTTTATGGACCAGAAGTGTCGGATGTTGGGTTCCGGCAGACCCTTAAGGTTCGACCTCTGGGGTGCGCGCGAAGATCTTCCTCCTACCACTCCACGTCCGATCGCCTCGCAAGAATCTAAGCTAAACGATGAACAACACGAAGGACGCAAGATCTATACTGGTTCGGGCCACCGTTGTGGTGTAATACCCTACTCCAGTGTGTGGTGTGGAGGATTGCCTCCGGGGCTGATGATGAACAGTACAAAGGACGAACAGCCTCACGAGAGGTGTTCTTGGGCTGGTGCGATGAACTGCTTGGATGAGTTCGACCGCCTATCGATCTAATGAGAACTCGATCGTCCCCCCCCCCCTTCTGTGGTGGCTAGCCCTATTTATAGAGGCCCTGGTCCTCTTCCCAAATATTGAGCGGGAAGGGCGCCAACAACGGCTATTTTGAAGGGGAACATCTAGTACAAGTTATCCTGACTAAAGTTGGTCTTCGACTGCCAAAGGCGCTGGAGATGACGCCGTCTTGGGCTCCACGTTGACCTCGCGAGGTACCTCTGCCTTGATCTTTCTGCCTACTCGCGAGCCTGCCTAGCGAGGCCGCTCCTGAGGAAGCCTTGTGTTGTCCGCCCCACGAGGCTTGGCCCCTCGCGAGGGTCTTGAGTCTTGTGCTGATGAAGATGGGTCGTATTGGGCCACCACTCGAGCCACGCCGAAGGCCGCAGGCAGGCAAGTCTGGGGACCCCCGTTCCCAGAACGCCGGCAGTAGCCCCCGGGCCCAAGGTGCGCTCGGATTTGGCTTAGCAGAGAAGCGAAGGGGCAAGTGCGGAGCGCTGCGGGCCCCATCAGCCTGCGGCCTTGGGCGCCGCGTGGCGGTTGATTGGACATGGGCGCCTCCACTTCCCCACGCTGCCTCGGCAACTGCCCGACTTGACAAGTCCCTGCATGTAGAAATGAGTCATGATTACCTGAGATCGTGGAGGCCCACGGTTGGCCTCCTCCGGACTATAAGTACGGACGGGCGAGAGCCCCCACAGTCCATCCCTTCCTGCTTCACTCCTTCTTCCCCGCCCTTGCTCCACTTTTATGCCAATGGCGTCGATCCGCCGGTTTTCAGTGGAAGAGAAGGGGAAAGCCCCCCGAGAGGGTCCCGACCCGATTCCGCCAAAAAAGCGGCCGGTCCGCGGCCGTCGCGACGTGGCCGCGTGGCAGGAGACGTCAAGACCCTTGTACGAGCGGCCGCCGCCTGGGTTTCCGCTGCCCTTGTACACCCGAGCCGAGGGCTCTGCGGAAGGAGACACCGAGCGGCACCGCCGGCGCCGCCGTCGACGCCGGCGAGTCACGACGGTGCGTGTCGTCGCCCCTGGGGTCCATGCCGAGGGCTCTTCTCGCGAGCTTGTGCTTCACGCTTCTATGCCTCCATGCTCTTGGATTCACCTTCCTCCCTTCTTCGCCTTCGAGATGCCGCCGAGGGGGCATCTGGAGCTTTGGCTGCAGCATGCTGACTGCAGCACCCTTGCGACCAGAGCGGAGGTCGAGGTTGTCGCTCCGGGCAAGGTCTACATGACCCGGGGCTGGGGCGAGATCGCCCGGGTCTGCCGGACAGGGGGCGCCCTCGTAATTCATCTTGAATACGATGGCGCCTCCTTGATGTTCTTCAAGGTCTTCAACGAGGATGGACGCCGACTGGAGTGCTGCCCCAAGGAAGGCGGCCGGGGCATCGAAGCGGCGAGGGCCAGGCCTGCCAACCGCTCCCCTAGCAACTCCTCTGGTAGCAGCGGAGAAGCCGGAGGGTCCAGCGACTCCCCCAAGCTTCTCGTGACTCCAGAGACGAGCGACGACAGCTACGAGCCCCCAAGCTCGCATCGCGCTTGAAGCAGGGCAGCTACATCTGGCCGCCGACGCCACTGATCTGGATGAGGTTGGCACTGGTGCTTGGCGGCCCACTGTTGATGATGGCGTCTCCTATGGAGGCGCGTGTAGTTAGCGTTCCTTAGGATTGGCTCCTTTTGTTCCCTGCGAGGAATCGAAGAAACACCCCGCGGGGGTATGTAAGGCGTCTGCCATGTCTTTTGTGAATATTATCCTTATTATGGAGCGACGCGAGATGCTCATCCTGTCTCGGCTCGGCTCCCCCTTTCTATCCTCATGAGGGCTTGGTGCTCTACGCTGACAGGTCCCGGTCCCCAGGCAGGCTTCAGCCGTCGCTGATATGCCAGGTCGCGATGCCGTGGTCAAGGCCAGGAGGTGAGCGGCCCAAGGTCCAGTAAGAGCCCCCGAGGCACGATGCTCAGGAGGTCCCCTTTAGCGCTCAAGCAGCCTCTGTTGGGCAATAAAGGAAGAAAAAATCGCCGTGACAGAGCCGCACTAGGCGAGGGTTTAGCGTCACGTTGATTTAGCTTTTGCAGGGGCGTGACTTATCTCGTGAGCTTGGAGTCGTTATTCGAACTTATCTCGTGAGCTTGGAGTCGTTATTCGGCGAGGTGCCTGTCCCGCGTGCCAGCAGCTAGGGCATCGCTGGGTTGGGTCCTCGTGAGTTTCTCCCATCTTCCCTGCACTTTCCTTCATGCTCTACGTCCTCAGGTCCCGGCCCTCGAGCAAGCTCAGCCGCCGCTGGTATGACAGGTCGCGATGCCGTGGGTCAAGGCTAGGGGGTGAGGGCTGGAGAACCAGTAAGAGCCCCTGAGTCATGATGCTCAGGCGCCCCCCTTTAACGCGCAAGCGGATAGCACGGGAGAGAGAGAGAGAGAGGGAGCTCACGACGCCCCCACGCTACTCCGTAGGTGGATCCTGTACACCATCACGAAGAAAACAAGGACTGCCATTACGGTTGCCAGCCAACCATTGGTTGCTCTGAGGGAGTGATTGAGGCACTGAGGGTCTGGTGAGGTAGCGCTTTGCGGGGCTGCCGCGGCCAGAGCTCGTCCACTCAGATTTTTCAACGTTGCAGGGATGGACCCATGCGCAAGCGTCGTGCCAGAGCGAGCGGCTCCAAAGGTAGGTGTCAATCGAGCGGGCGATTATCTCAAGCAGGTTAAGCACGAAGAAGCAAATCAACTTAGATAGATGCAGAGAAAGGCACACGCCACTGGGTCAGGCCCAAGCCGCTTGGGGATGATGCAGCCCTAGGGGCGCCCCCAACAAGGTAAGCTGAAGACATAAGCAAAGCGGATACATGCCGCGGGGACAGACCCACGCGACCTGGGAATGATGCAGCCCCGAGGGTGCTCCCAGCTAAAACGAAACTTGAGAGAAGTCACCTGATACCATTGCAGAGCGAGTGTCGGAGTAGCTGATGATGCGTGGTGAAGAAGCCAATCCTCAAGAGTCCTAGGAGCCCCGAGCCTCGGGAGGCTCAAAAGGTCCGGGCGGCTCGGCGAGGTCCATCTCCACTTACTCCAGGAGCGCGTGGTGCTTGGCCACCTGAGCTTCCAGAATGCTCCTCATCAGGCGCTGGTGGGCAGCAGCCGCGTTCGGCAGGCTGAAGGGCATGTGAACATAGCTGTGTGGTGGACCCTCGCAACATCCTACGCGCGAAGGCTAGAAGCACTCCTGAGACACGACTTGATTGAGCCCTGGGTAGTCGATGCAGACGCGCAGCCCGCCAACCTCGCCTGGATGGGGTGCTACGCTGGGCAGGCGGCGGTTGCCACGCATGACTCTCGATTCCTGCAACTCCTGAGCGACCTTGGTCATGAACTCCTGAGGGTTGGGCCCTCCTTGCCTTACGCCTTCCTAAGGGAAACGTGCCGCGAAGCATGCCTCCAAGTGGTGCTCGAGCGCCTCCCTCGTGATCTTGGCAAAGTCAGTGGCTCCCCAGGAGAGAGCCCCCGAGCCTTGCCCGAGGAGGGCGCCGGGCGCGCCTCCCTATGCGACGGAGGGTGGCGCCCCTTGTATGGGCGCATGTCCGGATGCGGCGCCTCTGGAGGTGCCTGCCTCCTGAGGCCCTTAGCCAGGTGACGTCTTCTTCTTCTTGGGGGTTGCTTCAGGAAGGTTTCCACTCTTGTTGTCTGGTTCCTCGATTGACGTGGCTTGGAAGGCACGCTCGAGAGAGCACACCTCATCCTTCTCTTCACAGGGGACCGTGATGACCCCACTTCCTGGCATCTTGAGGACGTTGTAGCCATGATGAGTCACTGCCATAAACTTGGCCAGAGCAGGGTATCCAAGGATGGCATTCTATGGCAGGTGAATGTGGGCGACGTCGAAGTCAATGAGCTCGGTACGGTAGTTCTTGCGCTGCCCAAAGGTGATAGGGAGACGGACCTGCCCTATCGGGAAAGTGGAACCATCAGTGACCCCTGAGAAAGGCTTGATTGGTTGAAGCTGATCATATGGCACTTGGAGATTGTTGAACGTCTCGACGGATAGGACGTTGATCCCCGCTCCGCCGTCGATGAGGGTCCTGGTAACTTGCACATTGATGATGACTGGGGAACAGAGCATCGGGAGGACACCGGCTGTTGTAGCGCATTTGAGCTGATCGGCCGAGCTGAACGTGATGGCGCACGCGGACCACCTGAAAGGGCGCGTGGCCTCAAGCTTGGGGAGGACTGCATTCACCTCGCGAGCAAACTGCTTGAAGATGCGTTGAGAGGCTGGGGCCTGGGCACCGCCCAAGATGCAAGCGATTACACGCGGCTCCTGGAAGCCCCCAGCCCCCTCGTCCTGATGATGGTCGTCATTCCTTCTTGGTGGTGGTGGCAGAGGAGGAAGTCCTGCGTTGCCTTGCGGGCGATCCTCACGAGGCTGATCCCTCCAAGCTCCCTCGCGAGGCTGGTCCTGCCAGCAGTCCTTGCGAGGCCGGTCACGCCACCCCTAGCGAGGGCCGCGGTCGTCCCATCGTCCTCCACCTCTTCCTCCGCCTCGGTCGTAGCCACGATCGCTGCGCTCGGGGCGTCGACCGACATAGCCTTCTCGCACGGCCCTGAGCTCTTGGCATTCGTTGGTGTTGTGAGTATGGAGATCGTGGTACACACAGTACCGGCTGCCCTTGGACGACTCCGGCTGATCCCTGCCGCGCTTCATGTCCGGCTCCGCTGCGAGCACAGCTGCTCCCTTGTGCTTCACATCCTTGGCCTTGGCTTTTTTCTCTTCTGGATCTGCAGTCGGGAGCTCGAGAAGGGAAAGGCGTCCCTCCTCAGCCCTTGCGCACATGGTCGCCAGGTTGAACAACTCCAGGGACGTGCACATATCTTCGTGGAATGCCAGCTCCTCCTTCATCTTGACGTCACGGACGCCATTAGAGAACGCTGAGATGATGGCCTCCTCGGTCACCCTGGGAATCTTGAGGCGAGCGCTGTTGAAGCGCTGGATGTACTTCTGCAAGGTCTCTCCGGGCTGCTGCATGATGTGGTGCAGGTCACCCATGGCCGACGGACGGTCGCGAGTGCCCTGAAAGTTGGCGATGAAGCGAGTGCGCATCTCGTCCCAGAAGAAGATCGTGCCAGGGGGCAGGTTCAGGAGCCAGGTGCGGGCATCGTCCTTGAGTGCCATGGGAAACCAGTTCTCCATGACCTTTTCGTCCCCGTTGGCGGCTTCGATGCCCAGCTCGTAGAGCTGTAGGAACTCCGCAGGGTCGGCAGTGCCGTCGTAGCGAGGAGGTAGGTCAGGTTTGAACTTGTCTGGCCAGGCGACACTGCGTAGCTCGGTGGTGAAGGCGCGATAGCCTGCGGTGGCCACCGGAGCTCTCTGCTGATGCGGGGCTTGCTCCTGGGGGTTCCCGCGCGTCGCTGCCTGGAGCAGCGCGGGGTCTTGACGTGCTGGTGCAGGGATGTGGTCGTGGCGCACCGGTGCCGAGAGCACGCGTGCGCCTTCTTGGGGACGTGGGATTTCTTGGCAGCTCCTTTCTTGTCGCGCGGGTGCTGGACGCGGTGGATCTCATCCTGGGGCCGCGCGCCTTGGTGCCAGGGCGCCTTCTTGGGGAGGAGGTGGCTGAGGCGCCTCCTGATTTGCGCCACCTGCGCAGGACAGGGGGCGAGGCAGCGAGAGAGACGGCGCAGGGGAGCCCCCTGTGGCGCTGACGAGCTCGGTGATGCGAGCGAGCCACTCCTCGTAGAGGTCGTCGACGGGACGGTAGTGCAGGAGCTCACGCGCCAGGAGCAATGCGGCGTGCGCGTCCGTGGGGGCGCGACGGGCGTGGTACGAGAACGAGCTGGAGTCAACGACGGGGTGACGGTGCGGCCTTCCCGCCGCACCGAAGGATGCAGCGACGAGGCCTGCTGCTCGTTCCCCGCTGGGCCGGTGGCGGCGATGGCGGCAGGCAACGGGGAACGATGGGGACATCCGCCGACGGGAGCCGTCTGGGCGACGCGGGCGGCGAGAGCAGCCCGACGCTCGGCGCGAGCCCGGCGAGCGTCAGCCATGGACACGACGGGAGATCGAACGTGGGACAGCGGAAGAGATTCCGGCGCACCCCTACCCGGCACGCCAAATGTCGGATGTTGGGTTTCGGCAGACCCTTAAGGTTCGAACTCTGGGGTGCGGCGAAGATCTTCCTCCTACCACTCCACGTCTGATCGCCTCACGAGAATCTAAGCTAAACGATGAACAACACGAAGGACGCAAGATTTATACTGGTTTGGGACACCGTTGTGGTGTAATACGCTACTCCAGTGTGTGGTGTGAAGGATTGCCTCAGGGGCTGATGATGAACAGTACAAAGGACGAACAGCCTCGCGAGAGGTGTTCTTGGGCTGGTGCGATGAACTGCTTGGATGAGTTCGACCGCCTATCGATCTAATGAGAACTCGATCGTCCCCCCCCCTTCTGTGGTGGCTAGCCCTATTTATAGAGGCCCTGGTCCTCTTCCCAAATATTGAGCGGGAAGGGCGCCAACAACGGCTATTTTGAAGGGGAACATCTAGTACAAGTTATCCTGACTAAAGTTGGTCTTCGACTGCCAAAGGCGCTGGAGATGACGCCGTCTTGGGCTCCACGTTGACCTCCATCCTACCGTTCTGCTGGTCTTTGTCTCGTTGCATTGAAATGGCAACCTTTGTCTGATGCCTCGGTACTCCACGCCTGTGCTTGCCCCCTTTGCACCAAAGAGGAAACAAGGACACTGCACGGACCGGCGCCCGCCTGGTCTCGATCGTCATGGCTTGCATCACGAGCACCTCGCGAGGTACCCCTGCCTTGATCTCTCCGCCTCCTCACGAGCCTGCCTGGCAAGGCCGCTCTTGAGGAAACCTTGTGTCATCCGCCCCGCGAGGCTTGGCCCCTCGCGAGGGTCTTGAGTCTTGCGCTGATGAAGATGGGCCGTACTGGGCCACCACTCGAGCCACACCGCAGGCCGCAGGCAGGCAAGTCTGGGGACCCCCGTTCCTAGAACACCGACAAGAAGCAACAACATGGGCCAAAGAAGTACTAGAGGGGTGTCCCGAGGGGGGCACAACCCACCTGGGCGTGCCTGGGGGACCAGGCGTGCCCTGGTGTGTTGTGCCCACCTCGGTGGTCTCCACACCGCCTCTTCGCCCTATAAATTCCGAAATATTCCAAAACCCCAAAGATAACCCTAGATCGGAAGTTCCGCTGCCGTAAGCCTCTGTAGCCACGAAAAACCAATCTAGACCCCGTTTCGGCACTCTGCCGGAGTGGGAAATCATCACCGGAGGCCATCTTCATCATCCCTATGGCCACCATGATGAGGAGGGAGTAGTCCACTCTCGGGGCTGAGGGTTTGTACCAGTAGCTATGTGTTTTATCTCTCTCTCTCTCTCTCTCTCTCTCTCTCTCTCGTGCTCTTGAGATGTCACGATCTTGATGTATCGCGAGCTTTGTTCATATAGTTGGATCACATGGTGTTTTCCCTCTCTAGTTGTGAATTGAGTTTTCCCTTTGAGATTTTGTTTTATCGGATTGAATGCTTTTATGGATTTGAGAGCACTGATACGTCTCCGTCGTATCTACTTTTCCAAACACTTTTGCGCTTGTTTTGGACTCTAACTTGCATGATTTGAATGGAACTAACCTGGTCTGACGTTGTTTTCAGCAGAACTGCCATGGTGTTATTTTTGTGCAGAAATAAAAGTTCTCGGAATGACCTGAAAATCCACGGAGCAACTTTTTGGAATTAATAAAAATACTGGCGAAAGAATCAGCACTAGGGGGCCCACACCCTGTCCACGAGGGTGGGGGCGCCCCCCTAGGGCGTGCCCCCTGCCTCATGGGCCCCCTGAAGCTCCACCGACCTCAACTCCAACTCCATATATTCACGTGGAATGACCTGAAAGTCCGCTTGGGGCTCCGGGAGGGGGATCCGTCACCGTCATCATCATCAACCATCCTCCATCACCAATTTCACGATGCTCACCGCCGTGCTTGAGTAATTCCATCGTAGGCTTGTTGGACGGTGATGGGTTGGATGAGATTTACCATGTAATCAAGTTAGTTTTGTTAGGGTTTGATCCCTAGTATCCACTATGTTCTGAGATTGATGTTGCTATGACTTTGCTATGCTTAATGCTTGTCACTAGGGCCCGAGTGCCATGATTTTAGATCTGAACCTATTATGTTTTCATGAATATATGTGAGTTCTTGATCCTATCTTGCAAGTCTATAGTTACCTATTAAGGACAGTATAACCGAGCCTAAACCGAGCTCTCTCAGCGATTTGGGTTTTTGGCCGTTGGATTTCGCGATCTGAATGTTCATGGTCGTTTGATCTCCTATGTATGGCCATCTCTTCCGAAACCGGGCCACCTGTCCTATGGCATGCTGCTCCAGAGGCCAAAATGGTAGTCTCTGGTTAATCGGGCCTGTTTGGGCTAGAATCGGGTTGTCTGGCCCGTTTTTTGTGGTCATCTCCATCTCTTCGACAGCCCACTTCTATAACCGATCTGCTCATGTTCTATGAAGAAGAAAACGCAGATCCTCGATAGGGAATGCATAGATCCATCCGAGGTGCGAGGGAAAGATGAAGATCCAGCCGCCGCGGGCGACGCAGAGATCGCTCGATCTAGCCGCCGTGGGCGATGCGGGGATCGCTCGATCCAGACAGCTGCCGTCCATTGGCAGGGTAGACACACTCCCTCGACGCCGGCCTAGCACACGGACCTAGGGCGAACCCTAGGTGTCGCCGCCATGTCCTCCTGCTCGCGACCCCTCGCGGAGCGGACGACCGCCCATCCGGTAACAAGCCCGTGTACACTTTGCTCGCATGTATGTTCGGACCTCTCTCCCTTCCGGCTGCGCCACCGCTAGCCGCTGTGTCGAGATTTGTGATTTCATTCTATGGGCTATCCCATCATTGGCCCGGTCTATTTTCACATGTTGAACTACATTGACTAAGAATAAGATCATTATTTTTATCCAGGGGTATACAGTTAAGACTTAAGAGTATTCAGACATTGTTTTGTTTCTTTGAGCAAATTGGTCATGTCAATCTAAATTGGTGTGTTTGTTTGACTAATGCAGGTGCCAAATTTTCTCAAGCATACTGGCTGGTCACCCGAGCCTAATTGAGAAATCAGTCAAGTATTCATGGATCAGGCAAAAAAACCATTAATAAATGTATTTTGTGTGCTTTTAGTTTCTATTTTAACAAGCTTTACAGGTCAGCTATTTGCTTTTTACATCTTCATAGATAACTAATGATACCTTGCAGGCTATTCAAATGATTTATATACCCAAAGTTTACACTATCAATTTGTTCATCTTTACATGTATTTAATTTAGGTGAAACAATTCCAACTTCAACTGTTTGTTTTGGGAACTATATGTCAGGCGGCCGCTACCTTGATGTCAGCCGTGCCTCGCGCTACCCAGGAAAGTGCCTTTTTTTATAACTCAGGCAAGTGCCTTCGCCATGCCTCCTGCTCGTGAATCCTTGCATCGGCCCTGCCGTATGTGCTGAATTCCTCCTAATTGGACAGGCTCTGGGCTGTGGCTAGCTACCTGTCTCCTTTTCCACCACACTACAGAAACATTGCCTCCGTTGTGACGGTGACAAGGCAGTGGCAGCGGCCATACATCCGGCAACCAGGCCAATGGTGCCTCCCCCCTCCACTTTCCGGACAAGCTACAACAGGAAACAATTGCTGTCTACTCCTCCCACACCTCTTCCTTGGCCAGCAGTCCAGCACCACCAGGTCGATCGCTCCCTCCACCTCAAGCTCTCACTATAAGACCCACTAGCTTGCACAAGCATTCACCGTCCTGCATTCTTTTTGGAAATATAAGATGCTTCATGTTATTCTTGCGTGTTGAATTCTAATCATCTACTCTTGTAGTGCAACAGAAGAGGAGTGACATGTAGTGCTTTGCAATGGCATACTGAATTTTTTCCTATTCTTTTTCATGTACGTATATGGGTAGCCAATGATTTCTTCTCTTTGTCTGGTGTGCAGCGTGCAAGAGAAAAATCTCCTTTAACCATGTTCTGCTCTGATCATGTTCTGATTCTGTTCATCACCTGGCCAGGTGTGGAGTGAGCAGGGAGATTAGTTTGTATTTAGGCATAAGCTACTTTTCTTTCATTTGATTTACTAATTTTCATAAATTGATGGTAATGTTCTACACCACTTTAATAAACTATCATGCATGCTGATGTTTAGAACAATAACATATTGCGGAGAAAGTTAAAAAAGAGCATCTCATATGAAATTGAGTAGTAAGTGGCATGACTTCACATTCAACTTATTGATGGTATTTATTCCTATGTTGGAGCTAACAACACATTGTGTCTTATGTACTGAACTTCTGGACCATTATATCTAAAGCAGCTCAATCAAATGATATTTTTGGAGACCATAAACTCACCCATTTGGAACTGCAAAATTCACACTTTACTCTGTACTTATTTTTGCGGTTCAGTGGCTCGATAATAACTCTCAAAGCCACGATGTCCAGTACATAAACCATGCTCCATTTGCTACATTGTAGGGAGGACTTGCTGTATAACTAGCCCAACTGGCTTCTATCAAACGATTGTCGTCGGTCTTTTCCCACTTTCTACAGCCATCTAACATAACACCTAAGCAACTACTCTTTTGGATTGAAGTCCTAAATTCCCCTGCATCTTAGATTGTACATATGGGCATCTACCACAACGCCTACATTTACCATTAACTATTCTGATTAAAAGTATACACACTTGCGGCCAGCTCAAACCAAGTTTAATCTCATGAAACATCCTCTCCCACTACATCACTACTTTACAACAACTCCCTGGACATTTAGCTTGCATATTTTGTGTTGTTATATATTATTACGGCATTACTGTCACTCTATTGTAAAAATGGATGGGCATGGCCAGGTTTGCTATCATAATCTAGCAAAGTTCATCTTTGTCCAAACTAAATATGATAATCTCTCTAATGATGTTTGGTTGATTTTGTTTTTAATGATGCGTGAGCAAGCATCACTCATATTGACTAGACATCTTAATTTACTCGTTCTCAGGTACATGTTTTCTGTAATGATGCTTAAATGATGCAAGAGAAGTCACACTCGTCTTGACCAGCCAGGTAGCTCCATTTTCTTCAGTCTTATTCTTATTTTTACTCATGTGTTGTTTGCAGCCACGCATATGTTACATATATAACCAAATGAAATTGGCATGTGTGATCTCCATATTTTCTTCTAATGCAATGATATGTAGTTTATTTGTTGTATTCTGCCCAGATTAACTTCTGGGTACTTTGCAGGTTGTGCTTAAAAATCTAAAACAGAGATGGAACAAAAACAAATGTAGGATAACATCCATTTTGAACCAATGTTTGTACTACAGTGCCATTTTGAAAACTATTGTTCTTGAAAGATGAGAATGGGTGCGGTAATTTGTTCTGTATTGTATAATGTCCTTACAATTTTTTAGCCACTGAAATTTACTAAATATGGATTCTTTATAGATGCTATGTTTGCTAGCATATTATTAGTGATTCTAGTGATTCCTGTTTGACGACAAGTTATTATTGCTTCGTTCGGCTTCCATTGATTGTCACCTTTAAGAAATCAAGAAATATAGTCTTTTAGGTCAAAAAGAAAGAAACACAGCCCTCCTTAGTTTCAAGCTACGATAAATGCCATATGATAATTAATACTATTTTGCGAAATGAAATCACTATTCACTCCAAACTTCTTTTTCCATCATCTAACATATTTCTATACAATATTCACTACATTGTCAGATTATGAATGTTGACATCCCTATTATATCAGCTAATCTATTAGTAATCATGCACCCAATTCCATTGTTTCGTAGTATGTCTAATATCTATGTAAACTTCTACCATTCTATTGTCAAAATTGATGGGCGCAGCAACGCGCGCCATTCACGATCTAGTTATGTGTTATGATCCGACAACCCCGAAGTGACAATAATCGGGACCACTCTCGGTGATGACCGTAGTTTGAGGAGTTCATGTATTCACTAAGTGTTAATGCTTTGGTCTGGTACTCTATTAAAAGGAGGCCTTAATATCCCTTAGTTTCCAATAGGACTCCGCTGCCACGGGAGGGTAGGACAAAAGATGTCATGCAAGCTCTTTTCCATAAGCACGTATGACTATATTCGAAATACATGCCTACATGACATTGATGAACTAGAGCTAGTTCTGTGTCACCCTATGTTATAACTATTACATGAGGAATCGCATCCGACATAATTATCCATCACTAATCCAATGCCTACGAGATTTTCACATATTGATCTTTGCTTAGTTACTTTACCGTTGCCACTGTTACAATTACTACAAAACTGCTACTATTACTTTTGCTACCGTTACCGTTACTTCCATCCTACTTTGCTACTAAATACTTTGCTGCAGATATTAAGTTGTCTAGGTGTGGTTGAATTGACAAATCAACTGCTAATACTTGATAATATTCTTTGGCTCCCCTTGTGTCGAATCAATAAATTTGGGTTGAATACTCTACCCTCGAAAACTATTGTGATCCCCTATACTTGTGGGTTATCAAGACTATTTTCTGGCGCCGTTGCCGGGGAGCATAGCTCTATTCTTTGAGTCACTTGGGATTTATATCTGCTGGTCACTATGAGGAACTTAAAAGACGAAAGAACTAAGATTTATCTCTCAACTACGAGGGGAGGTAAGGAACTGCCATCTAGCTCTGCACTTGATTCTCCTTCTGTTGTGAGTAAGCTTGCGACACCTAAACCTACTTCTGCTATTAATTCTGATATGTCGCATGTTATTGATGATGCCACTTCTACTATGCATGATACTTATGATGAAACTACTTCTATGCTTGATACTACTGTGCCATTAGGTGAATTTCTTGATGAACAACTTGCTAGGGCTAGAGAGAATGAAACTATTGAAACTGATATTATTGATGAAAGTGATGTGAAGGTTCTCCCCTTAAATATGAATTTCCTGTTATTCCTGAAGGTTATGTTATGGATGAAGAAACTGCTAGAGATTTTCTTGCCTGCAATGATAGATCCGATCTTAAGAAGTTATTAGCTAAGCTGAAACAAAAGTCTCTGAATGCTAGAATGAAATATGACCCTGCTTTTGCTACTTCACCTATCTGTGTTACTGATAAGGATTATGATTTCTCTGTCAATCCTAAGATAATTACTTTGGTTGAATCTGATCCTTTTTAAGGCTATGAATCTGAAACTGTTGTGGCACATCTTACTAAATTGAATGATATAGCCACCCTATTCACTAATGATGAGAAATCTTGTTACTATTATATCCTTAAGATATTTCCATTCTCATTAAAGGGTGCTAATAAAACTTGTTTTAATTCTCTTGATCCTGGTTGTGTGCGCAGTCCCCAGGATATGTTTTATTACTTCTCTGCTAAATATTTCCCTGCTCATAAGAAACAAGCTGCTTTAAGGGAAATATATAATTTTGTGCAAATTGAAGAAGAGAGTCTCCCACAAGCTTGGGGGAGGCTTCTTCGATTACTTAATGCTTTGCCTGATCATCCTCTCAAGAAAAATGAAATACTTGATATCTTTTATAATGGACTAACCGATGCTTCCAGAGACCACCTGGATAGTTGTGCTGGTTGTGTTTTCAGGGAAAGAAATGTCGATCAAGCTGAATTATTATTGAATAATATGTTGACTAATGAAAACAATTGGACACTTCCTGAACCAACTCCTAAGCCAACTCCGAAGAAAAGAGGTGTTCTATTTCTTAGTCCTGAAGATATGCAAGAGGCAAAGAAATCTATGAAAGAAAAAGGTATTAAAGCTGAAGATGTTAAAAATTTACCTCTTGTTGAAGAAATACATGGCCTTAATATACCACCTATTGAAGAAATATATGGTCTTGATGACCCGACATAGGTAGTAAAGGTAAATTCTCTCTATAGATATGATAAAGTTGAAATCCCGTCTACTAAGTTTGCTAGCCAATGCTTGGATGAATTTGATGACTTTATGGCTAGACAAGAAAACTTCAATGCTTATGTTGGTAGACAATTGAAAAGAAATGCTTATATGATTGGACACTTGAGTGATTATATGTCTGGAGTTAAGGGTGAACTTAAACTCATTAGTAAACATGCTTCCATGATTACCACTCAAGTAGAACAAGTACTTAAAGCTCAAAATGATTTGCTCAATAAATTGAATAATAAGCATGACTTTGCTGTTAGAGTAGCAACTAGAACGGGTAAAATGACTCAGGAACCTTTGTATCCTGAGGGCCACCCTAAGAGAATTGAGCAAGATTCTCAGAGAAATAATGTTGATGCACCTAGTCCTTCTAAGAGGAAGAAAAAGAAAAATGATAGGACTTTGCATGCTTCTAGTGAACCTGTTGTAGACACACCTAAGAATCCCAATGATATTTCTATTTCTGATGCTGAAACACAATCTGGTGATGAGCATGAACCTAGTGATAATGTTAATAATGATGCTCATGTTGATGCTCAACCTAGCAATAATAATGATGTAGAGATTGAACATGTTGTTGATCTTGATAACCCACAATCAAAGAATCAACGTTATGATAAGAGAGACTTCGTTGCTACGAAGCATGGTAAAGAAAGAGAACCATGGGTTCAGAAACCCATGCCTTTTCCTCCTAAGCCATCCAAGAAAAAGGATGACGAGGATTTTGAGCGCTTTGGTGAAATGATTAGACCTATCTTTTTGCGTATGCGTTTGACTGATATGCTTAAAGTGAATCCTTATGCGAAGTACATGAAAGATATTATTACAAATAAAAGAAAGATACCGGAAGCTGAAATTTCCACCATGCTTGCTAATTATACCTTTAAAGGTGGAATAGCCAAGAAACTAGGAGATCTAGGAGTACCAAATATACCATGCTCCACTAAAAGAAACTATGTTAAAACTGCTTTATGTGATCTTGGAGCCGGTGTTAGTGTTATACCTCTCTCTTTATATCGTAGACTTGAATTGAATAAGTTGACACCTACTAAAATATCTTTACAAATGGCTGATAAATCAACTGCTATCGGTATTTGTGAGGATGTGCCTGTTGTGGTTGCAAACGTTACTATCTTAACGGACTTTGTTATTCTTGATATTCCCGAGGATGATAGTATGTCGATTATCCTTGGTAGACCCTTTTTGAATATTGCAGGGGTTGTTATTGTTTGCAACAAAGGCAATGCCACTTTTCATGTTAATGGTAATGAGCATACGGTACACTTTCCGAGGAAACAACCTCAAGTTCACAGTATCAATTCTATTGGAAAAATTCCATCGATTATTATTGGAGGTTTTGAATTTCCTCTTCCTACTGTCAAGAAGAAATATGATATTCTTATTATTGGGGATGTGTGTCGGTGTTCTGGGAACGGGGCTCCCCAGACTTGCCTGCCTGCGGCCTGCGGCGTGGCTCAATCGGTGGCTCAGTACGGCCCGCCTTCACCAACAAAACACTCAAGACCCTCATGAGGGGCCAAGTCTCATGGGGCAGACGATGCAAAGCCTCCTCAGGAGTGGCCTCACCAGGCAGGCTCACGAGGAGGCGAAGAGATCAAGGCAATGGGTACCTCGCGAGGTGCCCATGACGCAAGCCATGACGACCAAGGCCAGGCGGGTGCCAGGCGGGCGCCAGCCCACGCAGTGTCCTCGTTCCCTCTTTGGTGCAAAGGGGGCAAGCGCAGGCGCGGAGTACCGAGGCATCAGGAAAAGGTTTCCATATCGGTACAATGAAACCAAGACCAGCAGGACGGCAGGACGGAGGTCACCGTGGAGCCCAAGACGGCGTCATCACCAACACCTTTGGTAGGAGAAGACCACCTTAGTCAGGATAGCTTGTGCTAGTTGTCCCCTTTCAAAATGGCCATTGTTGGATCCCTTCCCGCTCAATATTTGGGAAGAGGACGGGGGCCTCTATAAATAGGGCTAGCCACCACAGTAGAGAGGGATCGAACCCAGTTCATCTACACACCACCAAGCACAAGAACACCTCTCCTCGCGAGGCTGTTCTTCCCCTGTATTGTTCCTCATTAGCCCAAGAGGCAATCCACCACCACACATAGGAGTAGGGTATTACACCACAACAGTGGCCCGAACCTGTATAAATCTTGTGTCTCTTGTATTGTTCATTGAGCTAGCTTAGAGATTGCGGCGAGGCTGAGGGCGTGTTTTGGTAGGGAGAGATCTTCGTGCGCACCCCAGAGTTCGAACCTTAAGGGTTTTGCCGGAACTCGATATCCGACATTTGGCGCGCCGGGTAGGGGTGCACCGGAGCTCTTCCTTCCATCGACCCGCTCTCCACCAACACCGCGCTTCACCCTCATGGCGGGCATCGCGCCTCCGGCTCCGGCGTCCGGCGCCAGCATCGGGGCCAGGGGGCTCCGAGCCTTGGCCCCCGCCTTGTAGCAGGTGCAGTGGCCGCACAAGTTCAAGCCAGAGATGCTGCCGCGCTATGACGGCGCGCCGGACCCGCTGGCTTTCCTGCTGGCATACAAGGAGGCCGTCCTCAAGGCCGTAGGCGATGACAAGGTCATGGCCAACTGGCTTCCCATGGCCCTCACTGGCGTTCCGCACGCTTGGCTGCTCAACCTGCCGGCATCTTCTGTTGCCTCCTGGGAGGAACTGTGTGACCTCTTCCTCACCCACTACGCAGCGTCGGCACCCCCGGTCGTTGCAGCTCTGCTGGGCGGCTCGCAGGCGCCACCCTCAGACCGCCACGCCAAGCCATTCTTTCGACAGATCGGCGCCGCCCTCGCACGTCAAGGAGCTCCCCCGGGTTGGGTGGCACCCAAGGCCGACCTGACCTTCAACTCGGACGATCACCCCATCAACATCGCCTGCTCTGCACGCTCCCAATGCTCTGCATGCCCACCATCTGCCAGGTGGCCATCACCAAAACCCTCATCAACGGCGGCGGCGGCCTCAACGTGCTCTCGGTGGAGGCCTTCAGCCTCCTTCATGTACCGATGGAGCGACTCCGACCCAGCAAGCCCTTCTCGGGCGTCGGAGGCGGTTACTCCAGCTCCCTGGGGCAAATCCGCCTTCCTGTGACCTTCGGCACCCACGGCAACTACCGCACGGAGCTGGTCGACTTCAACATCACCCACATCGGCCTCCCATACAACGCCATCCTCGGATACCCTTCCTTGGCTCAGTTCATGGCAGCGACCCATCCGGCCTACAACCTCATGAAGATGCCCGGGAGCAGCGGCGTCCTCACTGTAGCTGGAGATACCAAGGAGGCCCTGCAGGCGCTCAAGCTCGTTCTCAAGACCGCCGCGGCGGCGCAGCCTGCCGGCACAGACACCTCCAAGGCCAAGGGGGCTGCACCGACCAAGAAGAAGCAGTTGTTGACTCAAGACAAGGCGGAGACCAAGCAGGTGCCAGTCGAGGAGGACGGGTCCTCGGGAGCCACCTTCACCATAGGTGCCAACCTCGACCCTGACCAAGAGCAGGCGCTGGTGAAGTTTTTTGTGCTCGAACAAGGTGGTGTTCGAGTGGGAACCCAAGAAGCTAGCGGGGGTCCCAAGGGAGGTGATTGAGCATCACGTGAATGTGTGCCCCAATGTACGCCCCGTGAAGCAGAAAGTGATGCGGCAGTCCACCGAGAAGCAGGCCTTCATCGTCCAAGAAACCCGCAAGCTGGAGGCACCAGGTGTCATTTGTGAGGTCCGCTACCCCCAATGGCTGGCGAACCCCTTTGTCGTGCCAAAAAAGGAGGGAAAGGAGCGCATGTGCATCGACTTCACCAACCTCAACAAGGCCTGCCCTCAAGATCCATAGTCGCTCCCCCACATCGATCAGATTGTCGACTCCATCGTCGAGTGCGACCTGTTGTGTTTCCTGGATGCGTTCTCGGGTTATCACCAAATCAAGATGGCGGTGGAAGACGTGGAGAAGACAGCCTTCCTGACCCTGTGTGGGGTGTACTGCTACACCTGCATGCCATTCGGGTTGCGCAACGCGGGCGCGACCTTCCAGCGACTGATGCACATTGCCTTGGGCCGGCAGCTCGGGAAAAATGTCGAGGCTTACGTCGATGACATTGTGGTGAAATCTTGGGAGGCAAGGACCTTGATCCGGGATTTGGAGGAGACCTTCGCGAGCCTCCGCCAGGTGGACCTGCGACTTAACCCGGAGAAGTGCGTGTTTGGCGTCCCTTCCGGCAAGCTACTGGGATTCCTCATGTCCCATAGGGGGATCGAGGCCAACCCGGAGAAGGTCAAGGCAATCGAAGATATGAGTCCACCACAAACCCTCAGAGAAATGCAGAAGCTCGCTGGTCGCGTGACTGCGTTAGGACGCTTCATCTCCAAGCTGGGGGAACGTGCCCTGCTGTTCTTCAAGCCGTCCAAGCATTTCAAGACCTCAAGAAATATCTGACCAGCCCTCCGGTGATGGTGGCACCACGCCCTCTCGAGTCCCTGGTACTCTACCTCGCTGCCACTCCCTACTCCGCCAACGCAGCCCTGGTGGCAGTTCGGGAGGAACGCCAGGCTAAGGCCGTGTCACGACCAGTCGCGGCCTTAGCCATGGCGATGCAAGACCAAGAAGGCCTTGCGAGGACCACGTCCTCGGCAGCTGGAGACCAGCCTCAACAGGAAGACGCCCGCAGGGCAGAAGAGCCTGCACCAAGCAACCGGGCGCTGGGGGATCCGTCGTCTCAGGAGGCACCTCAACCTCCGGAGGACACGGGCTCCATCAGCACACCCACCCTCATCGAGCATCCGGTGTACTTCGTCAGCACGGTGTTGCGGGATGCAAGGGCACGATACCCCATGCCTCAGAAGCTTTTACTCGCACTCTTGATGGCCTCACGTAAGCTGTGACACTACTTTAAAGGTCACCCCATCAAGGTCGTCGGCCTACCCATTGGAAAGGGTACTCAGGAGCCCCAACTCCGGTGGAAGGGTCGCCGAATGGAATAACGACCTGCAGGTGTTTTAGTTGGAGTTCAGCACAACCAGGATCGTCAAGGGAGCCGCGCTGGCTGATTTCGTGGCAGAATGGACAGAGGCGCCAGGGCTCAAGGCGGGCGAGGATCGATCCCTTTCCCCAGGAAGTGAGGCACCAGATGGCTGGGTCATGTACTTCGATGGAGCATTCTCGCAGCAGGGCGCGGGGGCAGGTGCGGTGCTTATATCCCCCACTCAGGACAAGCTCTACTATGCCGTACAGCTTTGTTTCCAGCAGGGCGAGAAGGTCTCCAACAACATAGCAGAATATGAGGGCCTCATAGCAGGCCTGAAAGCTGCAGCAACACTGGGAGTGAAGCGCCTCATCATCAAGGGCGATTCACAACTCCTCGTCAACTTCTCGTACGAGCCAAAGGACGAGCACATGGAGGCATATCTTGCGGAAGTGCGCAAAATGGAGACGCAGTTCTGGGGACTGGAGCTGCAGCATCTGCCCCGCGGCACCAACCAAGAGGCTGATGACATCGCCAAGAGGGCGTCCAGGCGACTGCCTCAGGAACCTAGCGTTTTCGAGGAGCGAGTCTTCAAGCCGTCAGCAGCACCATCACTCTCAAGCACGGCGCAGCCTCGGGAAGAGCTCCCTCAGCCACCTGCCACAGGTGCCTCGGCCTGTGGCCCTACCTCGGGAGCACGCCTACTCTTGGCACTGGAGCCTCAGGAGGGATGCTGGACCACGAAATTCAAGGACTACCTGATGCAAGGGACGCTGCCGGAGAAAGAGGAGGACACGGAGCGTGTGGCTAGGCAGGCCATGGCCTACTGCATCCAAGACGGTGAGTTATACCGGAGGCGGCCAAATGATGTTTCTCTATGTTGCATCTCCAGGGAATAGGGGAAGGAGCTGCTAGCCGACATACACGGTGGAGATTGCGGACAACACTCATCATCACGGACCCTCATCGGCAAGGCGTTTCGCAGTGGGTTCTACTGGCCTACGACACTCAACGACGTGACCGAGCTGGTGATGTCCTGTGAAGCTTGCCAATTCCACGCCAAGCAGATCCATCAGCCGGCTCAGGGCCTGTAGACCATCCTGCTCTCGTGGCCGTTTGCGGTCTGGGGGCTGGATATCTTGGGCCCGTTTCCTCAAGCGCCTGGGGGCTACCGCTACCTCTACGTCGCCATCGACAAGTTCACCAAGTGGGCAGAGGTGGAAGCCGTCCGCACCATCCCAGCCGGTTCTACGGTCAAGTTCATAGAAAGGGCCTCGTGAGCCAGTTTGGGGTCCCTAACCACATCATCACCGACAACGGTTCGCAGTTCACCAGCAATCTCTTCAAAATGTATTGTGCTAACCTTGGAACGTAGATATGCTATGCTTCGGTGGCGCACCCCCGGAGTAACAGCCAGGCCGAACGCGCCAACGCGATGGTCATGAGGGGCCTCAAGACCAGGACCTTCAAGAAGAAGCTGGAGGCCTTTGGCAGGGGCTAGTACGATGAGCTCCAGTCCGTGTTGTAGTCCATCTGCACTACTGCCACCAAGCCAACTAGCGAGACCCTGTTCTTCCTCATCTATGGAGCAGAAGCGGTTCTCCCTCACGAGGTCAGGCGTCGCTCCGTGCGGGTCCTAGCGTTTGACGAGGCGCAGCAGGACGCCATGCGGGGGATGGACCTCGTGCTGGGGGAGGAACGCCACCATGAAGCTACGCTACGGGCGGCAAGATACCTGCAGGCACTGTGGTGGTATCACTGTCACAACATCCGCCCCAGGACTCTTGAGGTAGGTGACCTCGTACTTAGGCGGGTGCTCTAGGGAAGGGCTGCATAAGCTTTCGCCCATGTGGGAGGGCTTGTTCAAGGTCGTCCACGTCTCCAGGCTGGGCGCCGCACGCCTGGAGACTCAGGAGGGGGTACCCATCCCGAACGCCTGGAACATCCAGCACCTCCGGAAGTTTTACCCCTGAAGAAAGGCCTAGTGCCTGTGAAGAAGGCCCGGTGCCTGTGAAGCTCGCCACCCGAAGAAAGGCCCGGTGCTTGTGAAGAAGGCCCGGTGCCTGTGAAGCTCACCGCCCGAAGAAAGGCCCGGTGCCTGTGAAGAAGGCCCAGTGCCTGTGAAGCTCGCCGCCCGTGACACTCTCACGTAATAATGTGTGGGGCTATACACGCCTCGGAGTCTCTGGAGTGCCGTCCTTGGGCCTCCGGGGCTCCCGCCCATGCCCAGTGGCAACACTTAGCTCCGCGCTGGTGAGAAGACGTCGAAGACTAGACTAGGTGCCGGACGCTGCTTTTCATTTGCTTTCCGCAGTTGGCTCGCTCTTCCTTGTTTGAACCTTTATTGAAGTTGCTTCTAGTGTTCTTTGCCGGTTCTGTCCGTCGTCTTCTGCCCTCGTTCTCTGTTTTCAGCTCTTTGTCTAGCTCGTTCTCTCTCTCGCAAACCTCGCGAGGGGGCTGCGCGGGTGCCCTCATGAGTCGTGAGTCCTTCCTCTCCTGATTTTCGCGAGGCTCTCTCGTTCGAGTTCGCAGCGGGAGCACCCCTCCCAGTCTGTGCCCCTCGGGCATCGCGACACAAAGCGCCGGGCCATGGCCGGCAGCCCTCGCGACCAAGGTTCGAAAATGATTCTCCCAACAGATTTTTTTGCAGCTCTTAAGGCGCCCGGCGAGGCCTGAAGCAGGCACCTCGCGAGGCGGAAACTACTTCAAACATCCTAAGCTAAGTTGTTCTTACGCGCAGATGCATAACAATGGCACCATACACAGCACAAGAACAATAAATGCAGCACGATAACTAGGGAATCCTAGTCTGTTGCATGCCCCCACGGGGCCCCATACTTCTCTCTCTCTCTCTCGATGTAGGAAATGAAGGAACTCAAAACAAAAGCGGCATGCGCCTTGCAACATCTTGCGAGGAGGGATCCGCGTCGTCCTCCTGAGCTCAGTCATACCCCGGCTCACGCTTCACCAAAGCGCAGCGACGGGACGATCCGCCGCCGCCCTCGCCGGGCACGACGGCGTGGTGGTTGATCGTAGCCACCGCTGGAGGAGCTGTCGCCGGAGGAGGAGCCGCTGAAGCTCGACGAGCCGCGGTCGCCACCAGGTGCGGGTTCGCCTTCGCCCTCGTCACGGCCGTTGCCAAGGCCGAGCAACTAGTCGCCATCATCGTCTTCAGGGCAACACCCAACACGGCGGCCGTCTTCCCCGAACACCCTCACGTAGAGGGTCGCGTCACCATCATACTTGAAGTGGAGGGTGCACCGCCTGCCCAGGCCACGCGCACGAGCAAACATCTGCCAACCCCGGGCCAGGGCAACATTGCCGGAGATGGAGATCTCCACCGCGACCCAGGAGGCCCTGCTGCAACAGCCATCCACCTGCAACCAGAGCCCACCGGGGCCAGCGGCCGATAGTTTGCCGGCGAAGAAGAGAGGGAGCTGAAGCCAGTTCCCGCCCGGGTTATCCGACCACATAACAAACTCCGGCAGCACCTCCGTCAAATGGAAGCGCGGCCGGTGAGGGAGTCCTGGATTAGGGGGTATCCAGACAGCCGGACTATACACTTTGGCCGGACAGATGGACCATGAAGATACAAGACTCAAGACTTCGTCCCGTGTCCGGATGGGACTCTCCTTTGCGTGGAAGACAAGCTTGGTGATCCGGATATTAGATCTCCTTCTTTGTAACCGACTCTGTGTAAACCCTAGCCCCCTCCAGTGTCTATATAAACCGGAGGGTTTAGTCCATAGAGGGACAATCATAATCATCATAGGCTAGCTTCTAGGGTTTAGCCTCTACGATCTGGTGGTAGATCAACTCTTGTAATACTCATATCATCAAGATCAATCAAGCAGGAAGTAGAGTTTTACCTCCATCGAGAGGGCCTGAACCTGGGTAAAACATCATGTCCCTTGCCTCCTGTTACCATTAGCCTTAGACGCACAGATCTGGACCCCCTACCCGAGATCCGCCGGTTTTGACACCGACATTGGTGCTTTCATTGAGAGTTCCTCTGTGTCATCGCTGCAAGGCTCGATGGCCCGTCTCGTTGTCAAGGACAACATCACCTCTGGGGGAGCACTGGCGGTAGGCCAAACTCTCCGACTAGGTGGCTTCGACATGGCCGACCAATCGGCTTCTGCGCCGATGATGACCTCTCGGGTCATCAAAAACAGCCTCCATGTCAACTCGGAACTCACCGAGCAGATGGATCCAATGGAGCTCTCCTCCCTTAATGAGCTCTTGGATCGCATCGCCGCTTTGGGAGTCGCTACAGACCATGATCGGATTGGGCTTAAACCCGATCAAAGGGATATTAAATCCCCACCGGTCACCCACGAGATAGAGGTAGTGGAAGAGCCACACATTGATTATCCCTCTATCTTGAGGACGAACTATGTCTGGATTACTGAGCTCTATGAGCCGGATACCCGTTCGCGGGAGGACATGACCCAGACCCCGAACTTAGAATCGGGCAACGGGCCGAAAAAGTCGGGCGACACCCCAGAGCCCGAGCTGCCAAGCCAGGAAGCTCCTCTGCCCCTGGGCATTAGATCGGATCAAAATCCAGATTTAACTATACCCGCCCACCCTGACTTAAGCCATCTCTCCCATATCAGACAAGAGCCCCAAGAGACAGTACATCGCTATTGGGCCAGATTCCTCCTTGTGATAAACAAGGTCAAGGACTGTCGCGAGGAAGACGCAATCTCACTTTTCTGCAAAAATTGCACAAGAAAAGGGATCATTAATGCTATAAGTCACTGTGACATAGTACACTTTGCCGACTTAGCAGCCATAGTACAGAAGTACTGTGCAATGGAAAGTGCCTGGAAAACCCAAACAGACTTTTGGGACAATCCGGCTCTCACTAAACCCTTCCTCCGATCTAAAAGGGCAAACTCTCGTAAGTTACCCAATCCAATTCCCAAAAAAACAAAGCCCATCCCAGGGCGTGGAACCGTATTGGAAGAATGGCTCAATGGGCCATGCAAAATTCACATCACGCTGGACACTACGCCAACGCATAGCCTTAGAGCATGTTGGATCCTCCGGCAGATAGCAAAAAGCGGCGAGGATCTTCTTGTAAACCATAAAGCAGAACAACATCCCGCCGAAGACAACAATGCGGTACTGACAGTCTTCGAGACTTTTGCCTCAAACAATAGGCGCAAGTGAGCTCATCAAAATTTCGCTGAAATTTGCCACGTGGCAAAAATAAACCCGTGGAACGACACTGCTATAACTTTCAGTGCCAGTGACGAACCTCAATTCCAGATAGTCCGGGCACCAGCCACTTTGGTCCTTAGCCCGATCGTGGATGGCTTTCGGCTCACTAAAGTACTCATGGATGGCGGAAGCGGATTAAACTTGATCTATGAAGAAACACTCAACAAGTCGGCAAAAACCTTCAGGGGAATCATCCCTAGTCGGGAGGCACGGTGTGCGGGAAAAATCACACTCGATGTGGTATTCGGCACCCCGGAGAATTACAGGTCTGAAGAAATCACATTCCAAGTGGCTCCTTTCAGCAGCGGATACCACGCCCTTTTAGGGCGGGACGCATTCACAAGCTTTCAAGCTATACCCCATTACGGGTACATGAAGCTTAAAATGCCCGGACCCAATGGAATCATCACTCTAGCTAGTGATCCGGACGTCGCACTCCACGCCGAAAATAAAACTGCAGCACTAGCCCTGTAAGCATTATCCGAAGCCCCAGCGACCGAAGAACTAATAGCGCTGCGCGCCATAGTGGACAGGGATGACGTGATACTCGACAAACGACCCAAGTCCACCTCATTGAAACCCGCAGACGAGATAGTCAAATCCCAGGTCCATCCAACGGACCCCACAAAGACAGCTTCCATCGGGACACAGTTGAGCCCCACAATGGACGCCGCACTACGAAACTTCCTACGCGAGAATTGGGATATTTTCACCTGGCATCCTTTAGACATGCCGGGCATCCCACGCAGGCTGGCCGAACACAGCCTCAATATACTGAAAGGATACAAGCCAGTCAAACAGACCATTAGGCGCTTCTCTGAGCCTAAACGGCAAGCCATGGGAGAAGAGCTAGCCAAGCTACTTGAGGCCGGATTCATTAGAGATATCAAGCATCCGGATTGGCTGGCAAACCTGGTAATGGTACCAAAGAAGCACAAATCCTGGCGTCTATGCATCGATTTCAAAGACATCAACAAGGCTTGCCCCAAGGATCCATTCCCTCTCCCTCGCATCGACCAAATCATCAACGCCACCGCAGAACACGACTCACTATGTTTCCTCAACGCGTACTCCGGATACCATCAAATAAAGATGGCAGAGTTCGACCAAGCCGCAACGGCCTTCATAACGCCATATGGTCCCTTCTGCTTCAACACTATGCCTTTCGGGCTTAAAAATGCCGGCGCAACCTATCAGCGCATGATTCAAACATGCCTGGAGAAGCAAATCGGCAAAACAGTGGAGGCATATGTGGACGACGTAGTCATAAAAACAAGACACGTCGAAACCTTATTAGATGACTTGAGACTTACGTTCGACAACCTCTGAACATACGACATCAAGCTAAACCCGGAAAAATGTGTTTTTGGCGTATCCTCCGGGAAGTTGCTCGGCTTCATTGTTTCCAATAGAGGAATTGAAGCAAATCCGGCAAAAATCTGAGCTCTGTCGCAGTTGGCTATCCCAACAGACCTCAAGCATATCCAGAAACTAGCTGGATGCATGGCTGCCTTAAGCCGCTTTATCTCCCGATTAGGAGAAAAGGCACTACCTCTTTACCGCCTTCTTCGACGAACCGAACACTTCGTGTGGACGGAGGCAGCCACGGCCGGACTGGATGAAATAAAGACACTATTGGCCAGTAATCTAGTCCTGACAGCGCCAAATATTGGCGAACCTATGCTACTGTATATAGCTGCAACACATCAAGTTGTAAGCGCAGTGCTCGTCGTCGAACGAGAAGCAGACGGATACAAATTCCCGCTCCAAAAGCCGGTATATTACGTGTCCACTGTCCTCACCCCATGCAAATCCCGATACCCACACTATCAAAAGATAGCATACGCGGTACTTTATGGCATCCCGGAAGCTACGACACTACTTTCAGGAGTGTTCGATCACGGTGGCCTCCGAAGTACCACTCAACAACATAATAAACAACCGCGACGCCACGGGACGAATTGCTAAATGGGTCATCGAGCTCCTTCCATTCAACATAACATACAAACCACGGCGGGCTATTAAGTCGCAAGTATTGGCTGACTTTGTCGCTGAATGGACAGGAGCCGAGCTCCCTAAAGAGTACGACGCATACTCTAATTGGATCATGCACTTCGATGGCTCTAAAATGCTGGCCAGATTGGGAGCACGTGTAGTCCTGACTTCCCCCACCGGAGACACGGTCCAATACGTACTCCAAATATTATACACAGACTCCAACAATGCAGCCGAATACGAGGCTCTGTTGCACGGTCTTCGAATGGCAGTCTCCATGGGCATTCAACGCTTGGAGGTGCGCGGGGATTCAAACCACACAATATCACAAATAAACGGAGATTTTGATGCCAAGGATCCGATAATGGCGGCCTACCATAATGCCGTCCTCAAAATGTCAGCTCGGTTCGAGGGGCTCGAATTCCACCATGTGGCTCTAGAAAACAATCAAGCGGCGGATATCCTCGCCCGCATCGACGCTAAACGCGACCTTGTCCCACCTAACATATTCCTAGAGAGGCTGTTTAAGCCATCCGTGGTATGGGAAGGGGAGTCCGGCAACACTAGCCCGGATCCGAATACAACCCCGGATTCTGAACCATCTAATGTAGTCGGGGGCTCCGCCACCGAAATAACACCTTTGGCCCACGAAATCATCGCTGTAATCACCTCGTGGACCGAGCCTTTCTTGGCCTACCTAAATAGTAGGAGCTCCCCGAGGACCAAAATGAAGCACGTTGTATTGTGCGGCATTCCAAGGCCTACAAAGTCCATGAGGGAGAACTCTATAAGAAAAGTACAACTGGAGTGCTCCAGAGATGCATCTCCAAAGAGGAAGGGCGGCAGCTCTTGGCTAAAATCCATGTCGGAGTTGGCGGGCACCACGCTGCGGCTCGGGCACTTGTCAGCAAGGCCTTCCGTACAGGTTTTTATTGGCCGATAGCCCGAGCAGATGCACAGGACCTTGTCCAACACTGCGTCGGTTGCCAGCTCTTTGCCAATCAGAGCCATATGCCCCCTACCGCTCTCCAAACAATCCCCATTACTTGGCCCTTCGTGGTTTGGGGGCTGGATATGGTCGGACCCCTTAAAGGGGGAAGCCATAAGATAAAATACTTATTGGTCATGGTGGACAAGTTCACCAAATGGATAGAAGCCAAACCAGTTAAAACGGCCGAATCTGGACCAGTGATAGACTTCATATCAGGGGTTGTACACCGTTACGGCGTCCCCCACAACATCATCACTGATAATGGCTCAAACTTCACAGCCGATGAAGTGAAAACTTGGTGCGGCAACATGGCCATTAAGCTCGATTACGCCTCCGTCTACCATCCCCAATCAAACGGCCAGGTCGAATATGCAAACAGTCTCATCATGAGCGGCATCAAACCCAGACTAGTGCGGTCCTTGACAGAATCGGACACGCACTGGGTCGAGGAGCTCGACTCCGTCCTCTGGGGGCTGCGGACCACGCCGAATCGCACCACCAGATACACACCATTTTTCATGGTGTACGGTGCAGAAGCAGTACTACCCTGCGACATAATCCACGACTCACCTCACGTGCGCATGTACGAAGAGAAGGAAGCCGAGTTAGGTAGACAGGACAACTTAGATGCCCTGGAGGAGGAGCGCGACGTCACAAAAGCCCGTTCCGTGTTCTATCAGCAGCAGGCTCGACGGTATCAAAGCAGAGAAGTGCGGGCCAAAACTTATAATATTGGCGAGCTCATTCTATGCCTACCGGAGAAGAAGAAGGACAAGCTCAAACCTAAGTGGGAGGGTCCCTTCATTATTGATAAAGTTCTCACCGGAGGAGCGTACCGCCTGCGTAATGCATCCGATAATAGACTCGAGCCAAACCCATGGAACGCGGCCAGACTTCGGAGATCCTTACCCCCACCCCTTTTAATTATGTTCCTCCCCTTTTTCCTTTCTCGCCCGTTTTCCTTCTTCACACAAAGTATTCAATACAGTGCGGATGCTCGGATCACTCCGGCCGCACCACGTGTGTAAACCATACCTGGGAGCTTCCTATATGGAAGCTAAATATAATTACTTTCATGGCATCTTGCCTATCACATGTGCGTTCTTTTTCCATATGTGCCTTTTCTTCACCATTATATGCATCGATATGACTTTAGATGTGGCCATGCTGGGTTGCCTAGCTCCTGTGTATATGCCCTACGTTCTCGTTAATTCGGCTAGGGCATAAGGGGAGCACCTTTGCGATTGTTACTGCCGGTTCAGCCGAATGGGTACCTCAGACTGGGTGAAGCCGAAAGCTAGAGTTCTTAAGGGAATATTCAGTCGGTGAACAAAAGATGTTTCTTTCGTTTATTACAACGTAAACCCCAGAAGTTTTGTATCCTGCGTTTCTGTTCGCAGTCCGGACATGCACATCGATGCATGCGTACCCAGGGAAAGGAACCCCTAACGGAACTATTCTCCCTGGAAGATGTTTCTTACTACCCATGTAATATAACATAACTAGTTGGGTACTTGTCTTTTCAAGCACTTATGACCCCTACGCCTGGTTTCCACGCATACCCCGGTTCTTCATAACTGAGCGGGTATTCGGATACACCTCGGACTGTCGGATCCGTGGGATGAAGCAAAAAGGTCTGCCATGACAAATGATTTTTAATCCGGCTAGGGACTACATATTTCCATTACATTACATAGTCACTTGGACTGACTATATTCTTCCTCTATACCGTCCAATAAGCTATCTAGCTTGTAATCCTATTGGGAATACTTTGCGGCTAACGCTACCTGGTCATACACTAGACTCATAGGAATTTCTTGCCCATCTGGCCCCGCCGGTCCGACTTCGGCCATATGGTTCGGGTCAAGCTTGGTGTAGCGCGTCTTCACCATGGCCCATGCTTCCCTTGCACCATGACGGCAAGCTGACATCTTCCACAATCGGAAGCGCCGCCGTGCTCCTTGAAGCATATCCACAAGCTCCCCCATGCCTTTTGGCAGGGAAGTGGATGGCCACAAGGCCTGGGCAATACCCTGCATCACCTGTCAAACTCGCTCGTGCAGCTGTGAGAGGTCTTGCAGTAAATCGCCTGCAGACGCGGGCATCTCCTCTTCAGGATGACCCGTCAACATACCTACAAATATAAACTCTTTTAATATGCTTCCTCGCTGAATTGTACTGCAGTTCGTTTAGGCACTTACCATACATGCCGCGACAAAGCCTTCTGTTCTCCTTCACGAAGTTAGCCAGCTGAGCTCGAACATCTGATAATTCGACGCCCAGCCGGACATTGGCATCTTGGAGATTGTTCTTCTCCTGCCTAACCTGCGTAAGCACACGCTCGCCAGCCTTCAGCTGTCTTTGGAGGTGCGACTCGCTATCTTTTACGATCTCCGGATTCGTCCCGGGATGGTCTGCAGAATTTTCTGTCAGACTTATGATGCAAGCCAATTGCTAACTGGTATAAGCCTTTAAAATTTGTCTATTGAGACAAATGTTACCAGATGAGGCCTTCTGGGATTCCTCTAGTTTGGCAACCGCGGCCCTCAACTGGCTCTTGCACTCCTCCAACTCTTGAGACAATTGGGTATTCTTATCTACAAGAAACTGTGCATAAAATGATCCTTAAATCAGTTGTTCCAACCGTTTCAAGTCTCAGGGGCTACTGATATACATGCTTATCAAATTTCCTTACCCGTATATCTTTTGCATACTAGTTCGTCGCTCGGGCAAGCCCGCCTTGAGCAGCTCGGATGTATGCATCTCCTGAATTGAAAGCATTAAATGCCTCTTCGGAAAAGATGCTATTCCGAAGTACGGCCAGTCGGCGCTTGTGATTCATGGCACTCTCTACTTCGGAATTTGTGGCGGAGAGCATATCCGCATCCTCTGTCAGAGGGCAATTTGGCATCGGCCCCGCATCGGCCTCCTCTCTCGAGGCCGGTTCTGGAATCCGGCTAGTAGGGGCGTGACCGGCAGGGTCTTCGGATATAGTCCGGCGACTCCTCCTTCTGCCAGAAACAAGATGGACGCTGTTACATTTCAAACACGATAATCACAGAGCAGGTTTTTACCAAACCTCTGTAACAGCGTTTCGGCCCTAACCGCCTTCCTCTTAAGCTGGCCTGACCCGAACGCCCTTTGCCGACGAGACCCCAGGGCTCGGCGCCGCGTTCCGAAGGCCGTCTCTATAAAAATACGATATGTTATGCATAAGGCATGGTATCAGAAAGGAGTCCTCTTCAGAGGATAAGGTTTCGGCTTTGCTTACACGCGATGCAAGTAGCAGTCCAGGATAGTCAGTGATAATAGCCACCGAGGCGCCATCGCGGCTGGCCTGATAAAACGTCCCGTTGACGAGCTCCACAGATATATCCGGATCTTCTTCAAGTCCTAGATCGAAGGCCCTTCCGGGGTCCTCTGGCTGTGGGGAGGGGCTGTTGAATCCTTCCACGACCCTCCTCAGTTCCTGCTCAGAAATATCGAGGTAAAATATTGTGATGAAGAGCGCCAGAACGAATAGAGTGGGAAAGAGTGACGACTTACCCAGCTTGGGGGTTTGTACATGGAAAATCCGTCCCGCGGTTTAATGCGAATGAATTCTTCTTCTTCTCCTTTATAAAAATCGGACAGTATTCTTGCCAGAGCAGTGGCGGAGTCCGGACCTTTACGACCACAGCGGGTGGCATCATCTTCCCCGTTGTAGTGCCACATGGGCTTCCCCCGATATTGAAGTGGCTGCACCCCTCGCATTATGCATATTGCCATAACCTTTCTATTGTCAGCCCTGATTTGGCCAGTGTCTTGATCCTGCTCATTAGGAAGTGGACTTCTCTGGTATCTTCCTCTTGGGGGCCCCGAGGGCGCCAACTTCGGCGTGTCTTCGGCGGGGCGTTATCGAACTCAGGAAGGCCTGGCCGGATTGGATCCGGAAGAGGAACGTCATCAACATAAAACCACTCCAAGGGCCAGTTCTCAGGTGCCTTCTTGGGAGTACTGGACAGGTATCCAGTCTCGGCGACGCACCATATTTCGGTTCTGCCCACTTGACATATGGATTCCCCCTGGTTGCGAGGGACGAGGCAGAATAGCTTCTTCCATAGCTCGAAGTGAGCCTCGCAGCCCAGAAATAATTCGCAAAGGGCAACGTATCCTACAATGTGCAGCACGGATGCGGGGGTAAAGTTGTGCAATTGGAGGCCATAGAACTCCAAGAGCCCGCGAAGGAATGGGTGGATCGGAAACCCGACGCCTCTTAGCAAATAGGGGAGGAGGCATACTCGCTCCCCCTGAGATGGGCTAGGAAATCTCTCCGCTTGCTCCCCTCCATCATAAGTGGCTAGTCCGGCTCGGACGGGGACCATGAACGCCGGCGGAAGAAACCCTTGGGTCTGCAACTCTACTAAATGGCTATGGGGAACAGAACACTCTTCCCAATCACCTGGCTTAGAGCTAAGGGAGCGAGAAGAGGAGCCGCAGCGACCGGCCATGTTGGAATGGTTTTGTTCGGGTGCGCTCTGCTGGATGCTCTCTCAAGGGAAGAAGGTGAGGTTTGGATCTGAGGATCCCCGTCTCTTCAAATAGACGACGGTTTGCCTGCAGGGCCGGGGTGGAAAATGCAAAAATGCTCCGGCTCCTCGTATTCGTTCGACACGTGGAGATGACCATTAATGAAGCACAGAAGCCGAGGAATATAACATTGATGGGAAGCCAGACAATGTTTATCATGATAGGTACTTTGGAGTATTCGGAGATGGAACCCGCCTTGCAATGCCGAAGACGAACTGCGCGCCGGACTCATCATCATTGAAGCTTGGTTCAGGGGCTACTGAGGGAGTCCTGGATTAGGGGTTATCCAGACAGCCGGACTATACACTTTGGCCGGACTGATGGACCGTGAAGATACAAGACTCAAGACTTTGTCCCGTGTCCGGATGGGACTCTCCTTTGCGTGGAAGACAAGCTTGGCGATCCGGATATTAGATCTCCTTCTTTGTAACCGACTCTGTGTAAACCCTAGCCCCCTCCGATGTCTATATAAACCGGAGGGTTTAGTCCATAGAGGGATGATCATAATCACCATAGGCTAGCTTCTAGGGTTTAGCCTCTACGATCTCGTGGTAGATCAACTCTTGTAAAACTCATATCATCAAGATCAATCAAGCAGGAAGTAGGGTTTTACCTCCATCGAGAGGGCCTGAACCTGGGTAAAATATGGTGTCCCTTGCCTCCTGTTACCATTAGCCTTAGACGCACAGATCGGGACCCCCTACCCGAGATCCGCCAGTTTTGACACTGACAGCCGGGGAGGCCGCGCAGCCATGGCACGCCTTCCCCCACTAAGCGGGCTGCCTCGACATGGGCGGCCACCACTGCGTGAAGGGACACCGGCGCGACCACGGGAAGCAACAGCAAGGGTCACGGGATGCTTGCGAGGACGACCGCGGCCGCGCTTGGGCGGACGAGAGCTAGGCCCTTCCTGGCGAGCCTTCCCCTTCTCCGCGGCCGAAAACCTCTTCACGGGCGCCATGCGGGGTGCTGCAAGCAGCATGAGTGAGGAAGAAGAAGCGAGCAGGCGGAGCAAGAAGAGACGGGAGACGAGGGCCATCGCCCCTCCTCATTTATAGCCCAAGGGAGGCCAACCATCGACCTCCACGATCGCAGGTAATGATGACTCTTTTAGCATGCAGCAGGGACTCGTCAAATCGGGCAGTTGCCGAGGCAGTGGGGAAGCGGGGACACCCACGTCCAATCAGTCGCCACGCGTCAACCAAGGCTGCAGGCTGTGGGGGCCCGTGGCGCTCCGCACTTGCCCTTTGGCTTTGCTGCTAAGCCAAGTCCGAGCGCACCTTGGGCCCGGGGGCTACTGTCGGTGTTCTGGGAACGGCAATCCCCAGACTTGCCTGCCTGCGGCCTGCGGCGTGGCTCAACCGGTGGCCCAGTACGGCCCGTCTTCACCAACCAAACACTCAAGACCCTCGTGAGGGGCCAAGCCTCGCGGGGCGGACCACACGAGGCCTCCTCGGGAGTGGCCTCACCAGGCAGGCTTGCGAGGAGGCGGAGAGATCAAGGCAAGGGGTATCTCGCGAGGTGCCCATGACGCCAGCCATGACGACCAAGGCCAGGCGGGCGCCAGCCCGTGCAGTGTCCTCGCTCCCTCTTTGGTGCAAAGGGGGCTAGCGCAGGCGTGGAGTACCGAGGCATCAGGCAAAGGTTTCCACATCAGTACAACAAGACCAAGACCAGCAGGATGGAGGTCACCGTGGAGCCCAAGACGGCATCATCACCAGCACCTTTGGCAGGCGAAGACCACCTTTAGTCAGTATAGCTTGTACTAGTTGTCTCCTTTCAAAATGGGCCATTGTTGGATCCCTTCCCGCTCAATATTTGGGAAGAGGACCAGGGCCTCTATAAATAGGGCTTGCCACCACAGTAGAGAGGGATCGAACCCAGTTCATCTACACACCACCAAGCACAAGAACACCCCTCCTCGTGAGGCTGTTCTTCCCCTGTACTGTTCCTCATCAGCCCAAGAGGCAATCCACCACCACACACAGGAGTAGGGTATTGCACCACAACGGTGGCCCGAACCTGTATAAATCTTGTGTCTCTTGTGTTGTTCATCGAGCTAGCTTAGAGATTGCGGCAAGGCTGAGGGCGTGTTTAGGTAGGGAGAGATCTTCATGCGCACCCCAGAGTTCAAACCTTAAGGGTTTTGCCGGAACCCGATATCCGACAATGTGCATATCCCCGTTGAGGTAACCTAGTGTTATTCGAGATTTCTCCGGTTCCATGTTATTCAGAATGAGTTTGTTAACAAGACTTGATCAACCTTGTTAGTGGATTCCTTTTGATGAGCATGGGTTGGATGAAGTTAGAAAGCACAACCTTCTGTACCCTCCTTTTACTTTTTTGTTATTTAGGTTAAATAAAGAAAAAATAGTATTTTCTGTTTGGTTTTTGATTTATCCGTGCAATAAAAAATACCCCAAAAATAAAAGTTCTCCAAATGCCTTGAAAATTTAGTATGATTTTTTCTAGAATAATTGAGAATATCTGGCACTAAGAACATAGCAGGGGGAGCAAGCACCTGGCCACGAGGTTCCAAGGCACGCCCACCCCCATGGGGCACGCCCCCTGCCTCGTGGGCCCACGGTGGCCCCCCTCCACTTATTCCTGCACCCACACTCTTCTTCTTCCTCCCAAAAAAATCACTATCTAGCTCAAGCACGAGTTCTAGCTCATCTTGCTGCTATTTTCGATCTCCTTGCTCAAAGCTCCATTCACAAAACTGCTTTGGGGGATTGTTCTTTGAAAATGATGAGGAGATTTTTGAGGGGCTCTTCTAGCCAAAGCTCTAAGGATAAACAAAGTAAGGAGAATAAAAAGCCCAAGTATAATCTCCCTCGCGTCGCGGAAGTTCGGCCGTGTGAATGGCATTGTGATGATTTCTTGAAAGCAGACGGGATTCATCATGATTTTTATTCTTTGGCTGATGATGCGGGCCTCACTGACTTCCTCCACGACCAGCTCGAACAGTATCTCTTACTCACCAATACTTTCATGCAAAAATTTTACTTTCATCCTAAGAAATCACCTCCTTCAGTAGAGTTTCATTTATATGATGAGGCTAGGGAGATGTCACTATGTGAATTTTGTGCGGTTTGCAAGATACCCTTCGAGGGCAGCATAGAGGAACCACATAGTAGAGATGTGGATGGATTTATTGATATGATTATCGTAGGGGAAACGAGGAAGGTTTCCGATGCAAGAATTACTAGCATACACTTTCCTGTTCTACGTTACTTTGCAATATTTGCTAGCAGATGCTTAATTGGTCGCGGGAACTGTGGAAACCTTAGTGTTCCTGATATGGTTATTTTGTGACATGCTTTATTTTGTGATAACACTGTTAGTTTAGGCGCTATTGTTGCTAAATGATTAAGTCTGAACCGTACAAAGGGCCCCATCTTTGGAGGTATCTATGCTTCACGCCTTGCTAAACACTTCAGGATACCTATTAGGCATTATGAGAAAGAGGAAAAGCTGTTGCCCCCTACTTTTCTAGATTATAAGAGTATGGTAGCACATGAGTTTATTGTTAAAAATGATGAGAAGATGCTTAAGTATAATTTGAGATTCCATAAAACTCACAGTGAGACTATTATCTTGCATGCACCCTCGTTGTTTGACTTATCTACAGGCACGTACCTCATCTTGTCAGAGGCCGTTTACGCGTACCGGGGCCGGACATCAGCTCCAGAGTCTGAGCCGGAACCACCACTTGACCCTTATCGACCGTCCTTTTATCAGTGGGATCCGGAGGAGATCGCCAGCCAGTGGTACTCTGATGACACTCCTCAATACATCGGAGAGAGTAGCCATAATCCATGGGCATAGACCAACTTAGGCCAAAAGCCTAAGCTTGGGGGAGTACGTATTTCTCACCGACATTACATTCATGTTCACACACTCATTCTAGTTGTCGGTGCTCATACCTTTTCATTGTACTATCCATGCTAGTTTATTTCCTTTTCTTGCTTTCTTCTTGTGTGTTTGAATAACCTTTAGAAAAACCAAAAAAATTAGTTAGTGTCCTTTCCATGCCTGTAGTAGTAGTAATTAAAATAAAACCCAAAAAGATTTCTCGTTCTTCTTTTGCTTGTTGGGAGTTTTCCCGTGTAAATAGTTTTATTTCCTTTTCTTTTCTTTGGGGGTCGAGATGAGAAGACCATGATGAAAATGTCGAGTGGCTCTCATATGCATTATTGTCGATTTAACCAAGAGCCCATATTACCTTGTCTTCTCCCTTGAATTGAATGCTTCTAGATTCCAGCTTAGTCCAGTGCACGTGCACTATTATTATTATCCACACCGTTCGGTCATGCAAGTGAAGGCAATAATGACGATATATGATGAAATGATTGAGACGAGAGAATCTGGTATGAACTCGACCTCTCTTGTTTTTGTAAATATGATTAGTTCATCATTCCTGATTCAGCCTATTATGAATAAACATGTTTGCAATGACAATTAGAGATTATAGTTGCTTATGCCATGCTTAATTAGCTAGGAGTTTATAATGGTTTACCTTGCGTGCCAACATGATATTAAAATGGTTGTGATGTGGTATGATAGGGTGGTATCCTCCTTTGAATGATTCGAGTGACTTGACTTGGCACATGTTCACGCATGTAGTTGAAACAAAATCAACATAGCCTTCACGATATTTATGTTCATGGTGGATTATATCCTACTCATGCTTGCACTCGGTGTTGATTAATTTTAATGCGTGTTCATGACTGTTGTCGCTCTCTAGTTGGTCGCTTCCCAGTCTCTTTCTAGCCTTCACTTGTACTAAGCGGGAATACTGCTTGTGCATCCAAAACCCATAAACCCCAAAGTTATTCCATATGAGTCCACCATACCTTCCTATATGCGGTATCTACCTGCCGGTCCAAGTAAATTTGTATGTGCCAACCTCCAAACCTTCAAATGAAATTCTGTTTTGTATGCTCGAACAGCTCATGTATCAACTAGGGTTGTATGTAGCTTCCATGCTAGGTGGGTTATTCTCAAGAGGAGTGGACTCCGCTCCTCATTCACGAGAAAATGGCTGGTCACCGGGATGCCCAGTCCCATGCTTAAATCAAATCAAAAATAATTACAAACAAAAATCCCCCAGGATTGTTGTTAGTTGGAGGCACCCGTTGTTTCGGGCAAGCCATGGATTGATGCTTGTTGGTGGTGGGGGAGTATAAACTTTACCATTCTGTTTGGGAACCGCCTATAGTGTGTGTAGCATGGAAGATATCAAGATCTCTTGGTTGTTATGCTGACAATGAAAGTATACCGCTCAAAATGTTATTTATATCTATTTCAAAATTGATCTCTGGCACCTCTTCAAATCCCTGCTTCCCTCTGTGAAGGGCCTATCTATTTACTTTTATGTTGAGTCATCATCCTCTTATTAAAAAGCACCCGCTGGAGAGCACCACTGTCATTTGCATACATTACTATTAATTTATATTGAGTATGACTATGACTGGATCTCTTTTACCATGAATTACAATGTTTAGTCAGTCCTTGATCTTCAAAGGTGCTCTGCATTTATGTTTTGCGGTCTCAGAAAGGGCTAGCGAGATACCATCTTGTTATATCATATTATGATTATTTTGAGAAAGTGTTGTCATCCGAGATTTATTATTATTGCTCGCTAGTTGATTATGCCATTAATATGAGTAAACATGAGACCTAAGTATTATTTTGAATATGTTTAGTTCATAATCTTTGTTGAAAACCTGAATGTTGACTTTACATATTTGCAACAACAAGAGCAAACCGAGTTTGTAAAAGTTTTTCTTTATCACTTTCAGTTTGTCAACTGAATTGCTTGAGGACAAGCAAAGGTTTAAGCTTGGGGGAGTTGATACGTCTCCATCGTATCTACTTTTCCAAACACTTTTGCCCTTGTTTCAGACTCTAACTTGCATGATTTGAATGGAACTAACCCGGACTGACGTTGTTTTCAGTAGAACTGCCATGGTGTTATTTTTGTGCAGAAATAAAAGTTCTTGGAATGACCTGAAAATCCACGGAGCAACCTTTTGGAATTAATAAAAAATATTGGCGAAAGAATCAGTACCAAGGGGCCCACACCCTGTCCACGAGGGTGGGGACGCCCCCCTAGGGCGCGCCCCCTGCCTCATGGGCCCCCTGAAGCTCCACGACCTCAACTCAAACTCCATATATTCACGTTCGGGGAGAAAAAAATCAGGGAGAAAGATTCATCGCGTTTTACGATACAGAGCCGCCACCAAGCCCTAAACTCTCACGGGAGGGCTGGTCTGGAGTCCGTTCGGGGCTCCGGAGAGGGGGATACGTCGCCGTCGTCATCATCAACCATCCTCCATCACCGATTTCATGATGCTCACCGCCGCGCGTGAGTAATTCCATCATAGGCTTGCTGGACGGTGATGGGTTGGATGAGATTTGCCATCTAATCAAGTTAGTTTCGTTAGGGTTTGATCCCTAGTATCCACTATGTTCTGAGATTGATGTTGCTATGACTTTGCTATGCTTAACGCTTGTCACTAGGGCCCGAGTGCCATGATTTCAGATCTGAACCTATTATGTTTTCATGAATATATGTGAGTTCTTGATCCTATCTTGCAAGTCTATAGTCACCTATTATGTGTTATGATCCGACAACCCCGAAGTGACAATAATCGGGACCACTCTCGGTGATGACCGTAGTTTGAGGAGTTCATGTATTCACCAAGTGTAATGCTTTGGTCCGGTACTCTATTAAAAGGAGGCCTTAATATCCCTTAGTTTCCAATAGGACCCCGCTGCCACGGGAGGGTAGGACAAAAGATGTCATGCAAGTTCTTTTCCATAAGCACGTATGACTATAGTCGGAATACATGCCTACATTACATTGATGAACTGGAGGTAGTTCTGTGTCACCCTATGTTATAACTATTACATGAGGAATCACATCCGACATAATTATCCATCACTGATCCAATGCCTACGAGCTTTTCACATATTGATATTTGCTTAGTTACTTTACCGTTGCCACTGTTACAATTACTACAAAACTGCTACTGTTAATTTTGCAACCGTTACCGTTACTACCATACTACTTTGCTGCTAAATACTTTGCTGCAGATATTAAGTTATCCAGGTGTGGTTTAATTGACAACTCAACTGCTAATGCTTGTGTAGGACCGAAAGTATGTCTAGAGGGGGGGTGATTAGACTACTTGACCAAATAAAAACTTATCCTTTTCCCAATTTTAGTCTTTGGCAGATTTTAGCTAACTTAGCACAAGTCAAGCAATCTTAACACAATTCAAGCAAGAATGCAAAGAGTATATGAGCAGCGGAAAGTAAAGCATGCAACTTGCAAGAATGTAAAGGTAAGGGTTTGGAGAATTCAAACGCAATTGGAGACACGGATGTTTTTGTCGTGGTTCCGACAGGTGGTGCTATCGTACATCCACGTTGATGGAGACTTCAAACCACGAAGGGTAACGGCTGCGCGAGTCCACGAAGGGCTCCACCCATGAAGGGTCCACGAAGAAGCAACCTTGTCTATCCCACCATGGTCGTCTCCCACGAAGTACTTGCCTCACTAGCGGTAGATCTTCACGAAGTAGGCGATCTCCTTGCCCTTACAAACTCCTTGGTTCAACTCCACAATCTTGTCGGAGGCTCCCAAGTGACACCTAGCCAATCTAGGAGACACCACTCTCCAAGAAGTAACAAATGGTGTGTTGATGATGAACTCCTTGCTCTTGTGTTTCAAATGATAGTCTCCCCAACACTCAACTCTCTCTCACAGGATCAGGATTTGGTGGAAAGAAGATTTGAGTGGAAAGAAACTTGGGGAAGGCTAGAGATCAAGATTCATATGGTAGGAATGGAATATCTTGGTCTCAACACATGAGTAGGTGGTTCTCTCTCAGAAAATGCAAGTTGGAAGTGTAGGTTCGTTTTGATGGCTCTCTCCACGAATGAAGTGGAAGTGGAGGGGTATATATAGCCTCCACACAAAATCTAACCGTTACACACAACTTGCCAATCTCGGTGGGACCGAATTGAGAAACTCGGTCGGACCGATTCAGCAAATCTAGTGACCGTTAGGATTTTCGATGGGACCGACATGCAACTCGGTAGGACCGATATGGTTAGGGTTAGGGCATAATGTAATCTTGGTGAAACCGATTACACAAACTCGGTGGGACCAATTTTGGTAATAAGCTAACCAGAGAGTTGGTCAGGTAAACTCGGTGGGACGGTTTGCTCATTTCGGTGAGACCGAATTGTTACGAAAATGAAACAGAGAGTTTACATTGCAATCTCGGTGGGACCGATCGCTCATCTCGGTGGTACCGAAACATTACGAAGGGAAACAGAGAGATTACAATCCCATCTCGGTGAGACCGAGATCCCTATCTGTGAGACCGATTTGCCTAGGGTTTGTGGCAGTGGCTATGACATCTGAACTCGGTGACGCCGGATAGAAAGAATCGGTGGGGTCGAGTTTGACTTTTGGTTTAGGTCATATGTGGATGTGAGAAAGTAGTTGAGGGCTTTGGAGCATATCACTAAGCACTTCGAGCAAGTAAGCCATTAAGCAACACCTCATCCCTCCTTGATAATATTGGCTTTTCCTATAGACTCAATGTGATCTTGGATCACTAAAATATAAAATGTAGAGTCTTTAGCTTTGAGCTTGAGCCAATCCTTTTGTCCTTAGTATTTTGAGGGGTCCAGTTTTCTCATCCATGCCATGCCAATCATTGAGCTTTCCAGAAATATTTATCTAGAAATAGCATTAGCTCAGTGAGCTATATGTTGTTAGGAATTACCAAAACCACCTAGGGATAGTTGCACTTTCAATCTCCCCCTTTTTGGTAATTGATGACAACATATAGATCAAAGCTTCGACAAATGATAATAAGATTGAAAAACATTGTCGCTTTGAGAAGTATGTGAAATGTAAGAGCTCCCCCTAAATTTGTGCATAGTTTAAGATTTGCTTTGGACTGCAAATGCACAATGAGTCAGGATCATGGGTTACTCTTCCATGTCACATACATCTTGGTGGAGCGCTCAAAATGATAATAATTAAATACATGCTCCCATCACAAGGCAAAGTGAATGATCATATAGAGATAAAAGGATAATGTCATCCAACAAGCATTAAGGTAGCATATGATCAAACACATGATCATCCAAGTATCACACAAAAGCATAAAGTATCTCAAACAAGCAAATAAAGTTCAACCACCAAAACAAGAGAGAATAAAAGGCAATGCTCTCTCTCGAAACCTATGATCTATACATTTTTCTCCCCCTTTGGCAACAAGTTACCAAAAAGTTCATAGAAAATGCATAGCACTAAATCGACTCTCAGGCTTGGTCTTCAGGTGGTGGTGTAGAGATGGCTCCTTGGACGAAGACTTCTGTTGATGTAGATGGAGCTGGTGGAGTAGATGCTGGAGCTGGTGGCACTGAAGCTGTAGCTGGTGCAGATGAAGTTGCTATGGTGTCTGGAATAGGCACTGCAGCTGATCTCTGTCCTCCGGGCACTCTAGCAAATGCATCAGTGGTAGTCTTGCCCTTCATCTCCTGCATGTCATCCTGAAGTTGCTCAACAACTGACTGTATCTCAGTGACCTTCACATCTAAGTCATAGAACTTCTTCTCCATGATCCTCTCCAGGCTCTCCTGGTTTTGAGTCAGGGTGGCCAATCCCTTCTCAATCCTCAGAGTGGAGGCAATCAAGTAGCCAAGCTGATCCTGCTTGCTCTTCAAGAAGTACTGAGATGCCTCATCAATGGTTGGCATCTTTGCAGCCATTTCAGTCCTTGCCTTCTCCTTCTTTGCTTGTGCTTGCACAGAAGATGGTTCATTTTCATCCATAACCACTGTGTTGTCCTCAAAATCTGGATAGATGGGCATGTATTCCTTGTCCAAGAGGTATGTGATAGTGCCCATCTTGGAGTTGATTAGCTCCTGGATCTGTGGGGCATACCCACAACTTCTCTTTTGGTCAACAGTTGTTCTCTTGATAGTTTCCACTATGAGGATCGTGACCTTGAACTTTTGAGGCACATCAAATATGTGAAGTAGGTTGATAGCATGGCCACTGATCATCTTGTGATCACCTGACTTGGGCAAAAGAGTGTGCCTGAGGATCCAGTTAATTGTTGGCAATCCTGAAAGAAGGTAATGTACTGATCCAAACTTGTGTGTCTCAACAGCAGCATCTGGGATCTCTCTGTACATATGTGCCATGGAGTTGTGATCCTTCTTCTTCTTGGCATAGACATCCAAGTCATCCTCATTCTCCTTAGGAGCATTGATCAATTTTTCCCATTCATCAACTAATGATTGGTACCTAGTACCTTCAGACATCCCGACAATCCTTCCATCTGAGTAGAAGTGAGCTGTGGAGTAGAACTGCATAATAAGCTCATCATTCCACTTTGTGAGCTTCTGCCCAAAAAAGTCATCCACTCCACAAGCATTGAAACTTTCATACACTCCTGGACAATGCTCTTCATTCTTCCTGATGTACTCCCAGGCCACTCATCTCATATCACAGACTATTGGCTTCTTGTCAAGCAGCACTGTCTCATAGAAGTCCTGGTGTTCCTTTGTATGGAACCACTAGTCCACAACAGTTCTCCTCCTGACCGCATAGGGATCAGTCAATCTCCACTGTCTGAGTCCTGCATCCTTCCTCGGCTTCATATCCTCAGCTACAGGATGAACATCATTGTGATCTGGAATTTTGGGCTTCAACTTTCTCAAGACATGTTCCTCATCTTCTTCTTCTTCAACAGCAGCTTCAGGCACTGGGGCCTTGTTCTTCTCTCCAGCAGGAATGTTCCTTGTATTCCTCTTGGGTGCAGCTTTGGGATTTGGAGCAGCTGCCTTGGGAGCTTCTTTGGGCTTTGATGAAGCAGCCCCTGACCTAATGGCATCACCCATAAGCTTTTGAGCTTTAGGTGCTGGTGCAGCAACCTCTTCCTCTTCTTCTTCTTCCATCATGGAAGGCTTTCCAACAACCCTGGCCATGGTCTTCTTGACCCTTTCCTTCCTCTTCTTCCCTTCTGTAGCAGCCTCTTTGGGTTCAGATTCCAAAGATACTTGAGTGGAGGCTCTGGCTTTAGACATGGGAATTCTTCTTGCAGGTGCCTTCTTCTGCATTCCTGGCTTGGTGGCGGCAGTTGTGCCATACTCCTTCTTGAGCACCTTCTTCTTGGAAGTGGCCTCATCCTCAACAACCACATAGTCTTCATCCTCAGAATCTGAGGTTCTCTTCTTGCTGGCCTTGGTGGCTGCCTTAGGCAAGTTTCTGGGTGTGCTCCTGCTACCATCATCATAGCTGCTAGAGGGACTAGTGCCCTCACTCATCTGAACCTGCTCCTCAGACTTGTTCTGACTGTCACTCTGATCAGACATGTTGCAAACATTGACAGCAGACCCTGTGAATAGATACAGATGAGGTAGATAGGATGAGCATCACAAAGTACAGAGGTTTTTGCAAAAGAATGAGTCAAAAACTTAGTTTTAGTTTTCCATAGAAAGCATTTCAGATCTACCGATTTGTAAACTCGGTGATACTGAAGCATCTTTTGGAACCTAAACTAGTGAACTCGGTCAGATCGAGTCACAGTTTGGTGGCACCGAGACTGCTAGGGTTTCACAAAGTCATGAACTCGGTCACACCGATTTGCAATTCTCGGTCAGACCGAGAATCACATGTGCAATGGCCTTGGCCAAATCGGTGGAACCGATTTCTACAACTCGGTTGGTCCGAGATGGTTTCGGCGGAAACCTAACCCTAAATTTTCGATCCACAACTAAACTACGGAGTGTTTTCACTAGATAAGATGATCTCAATCATGACAAGATACATGGCAAAACAATGTGCTAGGAATTCGGAGTGGGATTAGCACAAGGATCAAGTCCATACCCTAGTTCGGCGATGGACTTGCTACAACGGCAATGGCGGAGATGATTGCCGTTGACGGCGGCGGAGACCAGTGGCGGGAGGCAGCTGGAGACGAGGAGGACGATCTTGAGACCCAGGGAGGCAGAGCAAGCTGAGCGCGGGCGAAAGAGTTCGGAGAAATTTCCAAATTTTGGCCCGTGGATATATATAGCCTGACCCTGTCAGTGTGACCGAGTGGAACAACTCGGTGGCACCGAGATGCATAACTGCAAGCAGTTACTGCAACTCAGTGTGACCGAAAAGTTCAAATCGGTTGCACCGAGATTGAAAACCTAGATCGACTTAGTGATCTCGGTATGACCGAAATGGAAGAATCGGTCAGACTGAAACGCACAAAGAAGTTTGGGAAGTTTAAGTCTATGACGAATCGGGGACTCTGAGTGCTCCTCACACAGAGTGGTTCGAATCTGACTTGATCAAACTTTGTGATGTAGCATGAATAGAGTTTGAGACAAGAAAAACATAGATAGCTAGAGAGGGTTCTTAGGCATTCTTGTCCATCCACTTGGCAAAAGAAAAGAAACCAAACAATCAAAACAACAAGTGGATGTCCTCGAATGAGTAAAATATGCAACCAACATGCTCACACAATAAAATGGCAAATGAAATATGTGGCAAAGCATGCACAATCAATTCTAGCATCTATCAAGCAATTGGTGATGACTAGGTCATCTATATATGAGTATATTGACTTAGGAGTCAAATGATAACATTTGATCATAGGTCATACTCATCGTTTAAGCTCAAGTGGGGTTGCCACTTTTACATAATGCATTGTTGTGTTCACACCATTAGAGTTGCTTTGACTCAATTCTTAGAGTAAAGCTCCCCCTAGATGTGAGATCCCCCATAAGAGGGATGAACTAACCTTGGGTTTTGTTGATGATGACTTCATGTAGGTGTTGAAGATGTGGATGCTCAATGTTGATGTACATCGTTTGGAGCAATCCTTTGGAGTGAGTTGCACTTTCAATATCTACATGGGTTAGTCCCACAAGGAACAAACAAGGATATCCATAGATATAGAGTGATGCATACACAAGATGATGTCCATGGAAGCATTAGGTTACTTTGTCCCTTGTCTTACCAACAAGAGGGTTTGTGACTCCTTGAACTAGTGCAAGATGTGGAAGTTGATTGCACTTGTCCTTGCCAAAATGATAAGAGTGAAATATGTTGGCGGAGTCACCCTCAGGAACTCTCTAGTTCTTCTTCTTCGGGATCCACATCATCTTGATGGGAATCCTTGGAGTTGTAGTCGTACTTGATGAAGTAGAACTTGACGTAGTCTTGGGAACCCACTTGACCAAGGCCTTAGGAGCTTCTTCAAATGCACCAATCTCCTCTTGAAGCTTATCCTTGCCTTTTTCCTTGTGGTCTTGTGGTGGAAGATCATCTTGAGCTTGTGTCCCTTTAAAGGAAGTAGGATCATACTTCTCTTGTTGAGGAACAAACTTCGTCTTGGGGTATTGATCTGCTTCCCACTCAACTCCATTGGCATTGAACTTTCGTTCAAAACCAACACCTTGGTTCTTCCGGTGCCTTCCTTGCTTGCGTACAATTTCCTCAAATTGCTTACTCCCGGCACGGCTCTTGTAAACACGTTTCTCTATAATTCCCTTCAATAAGCTATTTTCTTGCTCAAGTGTAACTTGGCTAAGAGAATCATTAGTGGAATCAAGAGAACTACTAGAAGCAACAACATTGGATTTAACATGATTATTGTTACTACTAGAGGAAGAATCCTTCTTGTTCTTGTTACTAGATTTGACTTGAGGCATGTAAGTATATAAGAGTAAACGCTTGGCAATGTAAGAATAACTTTTCTTACGAAGATCATCATTGATTGCCTTTAAGAACTCATGCTCTTGCTCAAGGGTGAGCTTTTCAAAGCATAACTTCTCATGAGTCCTTAAAAGTTCTTGATGATCTTCTAAGATAGTTTCATGAGCTAACTTAAGAGTGTTTAGTTCTTTAGTTAGAAGCTCAATCTTCTCCTTATCATTGTCATTCATTTTATCTTGATTAGCATGATTAATTGACATTTCATCATAGTATTCATCACTAGAGTTGTCAACAAGTAAATCATCATCACCTAACAAGTCATCTTCATCACTATTGAAATCAACATAGTCGGGGTGTGTTACCTTTGGGCCTTTAGCCATGAAGCATCTTCCAAGTCCTTCATTTGGTGAATCAAATATGTTGTAGGAGTTGGTTGACATAAGTGCTAGACCGGCAACACCTTCATCTTGAGTATATTCGGAGTCAGAGTGATAGCTTCTCTCGGAGTGATTGTCGGAGTCGCAGCCGGATACCCATTCACCAACATGAGCTTGATGTCTTCTTTTTGTGTAGCTCCTTGATGACTTGTCCTTCCTTTCCGAATCCTTGCTTCTCCGGGATGTTCTTCGTTCATAACGATCATCTCTACTCCTTCTCTCTCTTGGTGGTGATTCTTCTCTTCTCCTTCTCCTCTTAGATGATTCTTCTCTTCTTTTGTAGGGAGCCATACACCCATTGGAATAGTGTTCGGGTCTTCCACAATTGTAGCAATTACGCTCTCGACTAGAAGATCTTTTGTCATTGTAGGACCTTGACTTGGAACTTCTCTCTTTGCTTCTACTCTTGTAAAACTTGTTGAAGTTCTTCACCATTAGGCTCAATTCTTCATTGAAGGTTTGTTTCTCACTTGATGATGTGGGAGCTTCACATGAGGCTTTGTAAGCACCACTTGACTTGTTGTGGAGTTCCTCCTTATCCTTGAGTGACATCTCATGAGCAACAATTCTTCCAATGACTTCCGTTGGCTTGAGATCTTTGTAATTGGGCATCATTTGGATCAATGTGCACACGGTATCATATTTTTCGTCCAAAGCTCGTAGGATCTTCTTGATGATGAATTTGTCGGTCATCTCTTCACTTCCTAAGCTGGCAATCTCATTTGTGATAAGAGCAAGCCTAGAGTACATTTCAGCAACACCTTCACCATCCTTCATTTTGAATTTGTCAAGCTGACTTTGAAGCACATCCAACTTGGATTCCTTGATGGAGTCGGTACCTTCGTGCATATCAATCAAAGTATCCCAAATTTCCTTTGCATTCTCAAGACGGTTGATTTTATTGAATTCTTCGGGGCATAATCCGTTGAAGAGGATATCACAAGCTTGAGCGTTGTATTGCAGCATCTTCAACTCTTCCGTGGTAGCTTCACGGCTCGGTTCTCTCCCATCAAAGAATTCACCTTGCAAGCCAATGCCCAAACGGCGGGGTTATGTCCAAGAATATGCATTTTCATCTTATGCTTCCAACTAGCAAAATTAGTACCATCAATGTAAGGACCTCTACGGTGATAGTTTCCCTTGCTAGACGCCATACTCTCCTAGGTTGTGAAACCAAGGCTATGACTACCAAAAGCTATGGAAATCAAAGCAAATGGAGACCAAAGCTCTGATACCACTTGTAGGACCGAAAGTATGACTAGAGGGGGGTGATTAGACTACTTGACCAAATAAAAACTTATCCTTTTCCCAATTTTAGTCTTTGGCAGATTTTAGCTAACTTAGCACAAGTCAAGCAATCTTAACACAATTCAAGCAAGCATGCAAAGAGTATATGAGCAGCGGAAAGTAAAGCATGCAACTTGCAAGAATGTAAAGGGAAGGGTTTGGAGAATTCAAACGCAATTGGAGACACGGATGTTTTTGTCGTGGTTACGATAGGTGGTCCTATCATACATCCATGTTGATGGAGACTTCAACCCACGAAGGGTAACGGCTGCGCGAGTCCACGAAGGGCTCCACCCACGAAGGGTCCACGAAGAAGCAACCTTGTCTATCCCTCCATGGCCGTCGCCCACGAAGGACTTGCCTCACTAGTGGTAGATCTTCATGAAGTAGGCGATCTCCTTGCCCTTACAAACTCCTTGGTTCAACTCCACAATCTTGTCGGAGGCTCCCAAGTGACACCTAGCCAATCTAGGAGACACCACTCTCCAAGAAGTAACAAATGTTGTGTTGATGATGAACTCCTTGCTCTTGTGCTTCAAATGATAGTCTCCCCACTCAACTCTCTCTCACAGGATTAGGATTTGGTGGAAAGAAGATTTGAGTGGAAAGCAACTTGGGGAAGGCTAGAGATCAAGATTCATATGGTAGGAATGGAATATATTGGTCTCAACACATGAGTAGGTGGTTCTCTCTCAGAAAATGCAAGTTGGAAGTGTAGGTTCGTTCTGATGGCTCTCTCCATGAATGAAGAGGAGGTGGAGGGGTATATATAGCCTTCACACAAAATCTAACCATTACACACAACTTTCCAATCTCGGTGGGACCAAATTGAGAAACTCGGTCGGACCGATTCAGCAAATCTAGTGACCGTTAGGATTTTCGGTAGGACCGACATGCAACTCGGTAGGACCGATATGGTTAGGGTTAGGGCATAATGTAATCTTAGTGAGACCGATTACACAAACTCAGTGGGACCGATTTTGGTAATAAGCTAACCAGAGAGTTGGTCAGGTAAACTCGGTGGGACCGGTTCGCTCATTTCGGTGAGACCGAAATGTTACGAAAAGGAATCAGAGAGTTTACATTGCAATCTCAATGGGACCGGTCGCTCATCTCGGTGGTGCCGAAACGTTATGAAGGGAAACAGAGAGATTACAATCCCATCTCGGTGAGACCGACATCCCTATCGGTGAGACCAATTTGCCTAGGGTTTGTGGAAGTGGCTATGACATCTGAACTCGGTGGCGCCAGATATAAAGAATCGGTGGGGCCGAGTTTGACTTTTGGTTTAGGTCATATGTGGATGTGAGAAAGTAGTTGAGGGCTTTGGAGCATATCACTAAGCACTTTGAGCAAGTAAGCCATTAAGCAACACCTCATCCCTCCTTGATAGTATTGGCTTTTCATATAGACTCAATGTGATCTTGGATCACTAAAATATAAAATGTAGAGTCTTGAGCTTTGAGCTTGAGCCAATCCTTTTGTCCTTAGTATTTTGAGGGGTCCACTTTTCTCATCCATGCCATGCCAATCATTGAGCTTTCCTGAAATATTTATCTTGAAATAGCATTAGCTCCATGAGCTATTTGTTGTTAGGAATTACCAAAACCACCTAGGGATAGTTGCACTTTCAACTTGAGAATATTCTCTGGCTCCCCTTGTGTCAAATCAATAAATTTGGGTTGAATACTCTACCCTCGAAAACTATTGCGATCCCCTATACTTGTGGGTTATCAAGCACTTGATATATGTCTTGCATATGAATACCCGTGGTCACAATGGGGTATTATATTGATTCACTTGATATATGTTTTGGGACTCAACTTGCGGATTCCCGAGATAAGACTAGGGTAATCTATGCATAGGGGTTGATGCACGTTTTCATCCTTGTTTCTCCTTAGAAATGTTGGGGCACTCTTTAAGGTTCTTTGTGTTGGATCGAGTATTATGAATCTGAAGTTGTTTGATGCGTATCGTATAACTAACTCATGGATACTTGTGGCGGCATTGGAGTATCTAGGTGACATTAGATTGGTTGATGCATATCATATGTTGTTATTTTAGTACGAACTCTTGGATAGATCGAACGGAAAGAATAACTTTGTGTTATTTTAGTATGAACTCTTGAATAGATCAAACGGAAGGAATAACTTTAAGGTGGTTTCGTACCCTACAAACAATTTCTTCGTAGGTTCTCCGCTAGATAAGAACTTTGGAGCGATTCTTCATCACACGTCGAGGGATGGTTATATGATCCAATTAGATTAGCATTGTTGAGAGATTACACTAGCGAAAGTACGGACCCTATGCCTCATTTTCAAGCATTGCAATACCGTTTGTGCTCCATTTTATCAATTGCTACCTTGCTGTTTTTTATTGTTACTATTACAAAAATCAATAGCTACTATCATTAATACACTTGTATGACCATCTCTTCACCGAACTAGTGAACATATATAGTTTACCATTGTATTTGGTGTGTTGGGGACACAAGAGTCTTTTTGTTATTTGGTTGTAGGGTTGTTTGAGAGAGACCATGTTCATCCTATACCTCCCAGGGATTGATAAACCTTAGGTCATCCACTTGAGGGAAAATTGCTACTGTCCTATAAAACTCTGCGCTTGGAGGACCAACACGAGTCTACAAGAATAAAGTTGCGTAGTAGACATCAAGCTCTTTTCTGGCGCCGTTGCCGGGGAGGTTAGGTAAGCGGCACTCACACCCCGTCAACCAAGCCCTTTTCTAGCGACGTTGCCAGGGAGGTGAGTTCATGAAGGTATATCTTTATATCTTGTAATTTGACCTTTTAGTTTCTTGTTTTATCACTAGTTTGGTTTTGTAGAAGAAAACTACGAAAAAAATGGTATTGAGGTGGCCTCATATTATTCATCTTTATCATGTCTTTCTTGAAAATGATGGAAATGAAGATTGTCCTCAATTGATAGAAGAACAATTCAATAAAACGATTGGCATGAATGATGAGCATGATTGCAATGTTGTTAGTATGAATTCTATGAATATCCATGATGCTAATGATATGCAAAGCCATAAGCTTGGGGATGCTATATTTGGTGAAGATGATATTTTAATCCCCCAAGTTTTGATGAGAAAATTTATTATGATGATTGCATGCCTCCTATTTATGATGATTATATTGATGAAAGTGGATTTGGATAGGTCATAACTTTATTTAATGATGAATCCACTATTTTGCAAGAGGTTTCAATTGACTATGATAAAAAAAAGTTGCTATCTATGATGATTATTGTGGACATGTATTACTATCAAGAATAATGATATCAAAGAAAATTGTCATCATGATTTTAATGCTCAAATTGATTATGTGAATCAAGTATCATGTGATAGTTATTTTGTTCAGTTTGCTCCCACTACTATGAATGAGAATAAATTTGCTTATGTGGACAGTAATACAATTTCTATGCTTGTGGATCATGAAAAGAGTTCTTTATGTGATAGCTATATTATTGAATTCATTCATGATGCCACTGAAAATTATTATGAGAGAGGACCATATGCTTTTACATATCTCAATAATATCAAGTTTCCTCTCTATGTGTTGAAAGTTTTGAAGTTGCACTTGTTTTGCCTTCCTATGCTAGTTGATTCTCGCTCCTATAAGTTGTTTTCTCACAAAATCCCTATGCATAGGAAGTGGTTTAGGTTTAAATGTGCTTTCCATGTGATTCATGATGCTCTTTTTCATGTTTCAATTCTTACCTTTTATGTGAGCATCATTGAAATCAGCATGCCTAGCTAAAAAGGCGTTAAAACGCGCTTGTTGGGAGGCAACCCAAATTCTCTACCTACTGTTTTTGTGTATTTACATGATTAAGCTACTGTAGTAATCAAGTTTTATAGCTTTTGTTTCAATAAAGTGCCAAGTAAAGCCTTTGGGATAGTGTGGACGATAGTTGACTTGATTCTGTGCAAAAACAAAAACTTTTGCTTCCAGTAACATAATTGTTTAAATTCACTGGAACGTGATAAAATTCTGATTTTTTTACAGATGAATGATATAAAAAAATTCTATGTAGTCCTGATTTTTCAGAAGTTTTGGAGTAGTAGAAGTATGGTAGTTGTCCAGATCATTACAAACTGTTCTGTTTTTGACATATTCTGTTTTCAATGCATAGTTGCTTGTTTTCTAGTTTCTATGGATTATATTTCTCAATATAAATTGTGGAAATGATAATCTACAATAGGCATTGTGTAAGAACAATTATGAATCTTGTCTTTGACAGTACAAAAGTGAATGATTTGTCTTTATCATACTAACCTATCTCACAAATATTCGTTAAGTTTTGTGTGATTGAAGTTTCAAGTTTTGGGTGAGATATCGATATGAGGAGATAAGGAGTGACAAGACCCTAAGATTGGGGATTCCCAAGGCACCCCAAGATAGTATTCAAGGAATATCCAAGCAACTAAGCTTGGGGATGCCCCGGAAGGCATCCCCTCTTTCGTCTCCCACATTATCGGTAACCTCAGTTGGAGCTATATTTTCATTTGTCACATGACATGTGTTTTGCTTGGAGCGTTATATTCTTTTATTTTTATTTGCTTGATTCTATTTATAATAATGTTTTGCATCTTTCATTTCAATAAAATGTCAAGTATAGCCTTTACCATGTTTATTTTGCAAGTATATGAGTTGTTGTTTCAAAACAGAAACTTTATCGTTGTTGCAAAAATTCCCGTGAAAAGTCGAAATGTGATAAAACTTTGAATTTTTTTGCACAATAAGATATGATAAATTTTCTACAATGTGGTAAATTTTCAGAAATTTTGGAGTTACAAAAGTATGAACACTCTTGCATTCTTTACAGACTATACAGTTTAGACATATTGCTATTATGTTTGCTTGTCTAATGATTCTATTTGAGGATGGAGTATTAAATATGTAGAGGCATTTAGTATGTAATGTTAAATAATAATTTTAGTGATTTCCTACAGTAGAGAAAGATAAGGTTTTTGCATTGATTTATACTAATTTACCTCACGAGTTCTTGTGAGTTTTGTGTGGATGAAGTTTTTAAGATTTAGGGAAACCGTGATATAAAAGGAAATAAAGAAACACAAAAGGTCAAGCTTGGGGATGCCCAAGGCATCCCAAGATAATATTCCAAGAAGTCTCAAGCATCTAAGCTTGGGGATGCCCCGGTAGGCATCCCACCTTTCTTCATCAACAAATACCGGTTAGTATCAGCTGAGCCTAAGTTTTTGCTTCTTCACATGATGTGTGCTATTCTTGGAATGTCATTTTTTTTTGTTTTGATTGTTGTTTTAATAAAGTAATTAGATCTGAAAGTTTTAAATAAGAGAGAGTCCTCAATTAGCTACCCATTTACTTAACTACTCGTTTGATATTCACTTATATCTTTTTGGTAGTTTGTCATTTGCTCTAGTGCTTCACTTATATATTTTTTAGCATGATGTGCTTTAATTTTTTTGAAGAAATTCTCTCATGCTTCACTTATATTATTTTGAGAGAAGAAAATTTTATGCTCATGTTCTTCACTTAAATTTGCTTGACCTTGTCAAAAGCAATTGCAACTTATGAAATTAGCCCCAAAGTGATAGATATTCAAGAGGGATATAATAAAAAAATTCATGAAGATCATTGGACAAAATAAACTTGATTCTTTGTAATAGTTTTGAGATATGATGATAGTGATATGTGAGTCATGTTGGTGAGTAATTATGCTTTAGTAAGAATATTGGTGTTAAGGTTTGTGATTTCCTATGCAAGCGCGAAAGTCAATAGTTATGTAATGAAATTACATCGTACTTGTGGTGCATTATTCGATGTTAGTTATGCTTAATGCCCGCTTATGTGTTTTTTTGGTTCTCGTTTGGTTGCTTCTAAATCTATTTGCTAGCCTCCATTTGTACTAAGTGGGAATACTACTTGTACATCCAAAATCCTTAAACCCATTTTTGCCATATGAGTCCATCATACCTACCTATATGCGGTATTTCTGTGTCGTTCTAAGAAAATTTGTATGTGCCACCTCCAAATTTTCAAAATAATTTTTCCTTTTGTGTGCTCGTACTGCTCATGAAGCGGCCGGGGGTGGCCAATATTTTCCATGCTAGATGTGTTATTCTCAAGTGGGTGTTTATTCACTTGTCATTGCACGAGAGTACGGTGGTAATAGGGATGCCTAGTCCTGAAATGAAAAAGAAATTTATTTTATGTTGTCAAATAATAAATTCCTTGGAAAGTGTTGGTATGGAAGGCATCCGTGGATACGGCTAGCCACGGATTGTGAAAGAGTGGTGGAAAAAGGAATAAACCTTATTTTCTGTTTGGGAACCACCTATGATATATCTAGCATGGAAAGTGTTGGGAATTACTCGGTCATTTTCGTTGACGGGAAAAGTATGTCTCTCAGAAAATTTTATCTCTCAATTTTTGCTTTGAGCTCTGGCACCTCTACAAATCCCTACTCCCCTCTGTGAAGGGTCTATCTATTTACTTTATGCAATTTTCATTTTTATTTGAGTCTCCCTCTTCTCTTATAAAGCACCAACTAAGGGGCACTATGATCGTACTTGAGCATTGGATGTAGCTAATATGTGAGTGTGTTTCATGAATGAATCAATGATTGAGCATGATGGGCTAAGGATAACTTTCTTTAGTGTTGATATTTTGAAAGACATGGTTGCTTGTTGATATGCTTGAGTATTGAAATCTTCATGTCAAAACTAGACTATTGCTTTGCACCATATAAAAGTCCAAATGTCCATGCTACAAAAGAAAAGAATATGTGATGAACATGTTAGGCAGCATTCCACATCAAAAATTCTGTTTTTTATCATTTACCTACTAGAGGACGAGCTGGAATTAAGCTTGGGGATGCTTATACGTCTCCAACGTATTTATAATTTTTTATTGTTCCATGCTGTTATATTATCATTTTTGGATGTTTTACAATCACTTTATAGCAACTTTATATCATTTTTGGGACTAACCTATTGACATAGTGCCCAGTGCCAGTTGTTGTTTTTTCCTTGTTTTTTACTTCACAGAATATCAGTACCAAACAGAGTCCAAATGCAGCGAACCTTTTTAGAGAATTTTTTTGGACCAGAAGCAACACCATGTGCCAAAGAAGTACCAAAGTGGTGCCTCGAGGGGGGCACAACCCACCTGGGCACGCCTCGGGGTCCAGGCGCGCCCTGGTGGGTTGTGGCCACCTCGGTGGCCTCCCGCACCGCCTCTTCGCCCTATAAAATCCAAAATATTCCAAAACCCCCGAAGATAACCCTAGTTCAGAAGTTTTGCTGCCGCAAGCCTCTGTAGCCACGAAAAAACAATCTAAACCCCGTTCCAGCACTGCCGGAGGGGGAAATCATCATTGGAGGCCATCTTCATCATCCCTATGACCACCATGATGAGGAGGGAGTAGTCCACTCTCGGGGTTGATGGTTTGTACGAGTAGCTATGTGTTTAATCTCTCTCTCTCTCTATCTCTCTCTCTCTCTCTCTCGTGTTCTTGAGATGTCACAATCTTGATGTATCGTGGGCTTTGTTAATATAGTTGGATCATATGGTGTTTTCCCCTATCTATCTTGTTGTGAATTGAGTTTTCCCTTTGAGGTTTTGTTTTATCGGATTGAATACTTTTATGGATTTGAGAGCACTTGATTATGTCTTGCATATGAATACCCATGGTGACAATGGAGTATTATATTGATTCACTTGATATATATTTTGGCACTCAACTTGCAGATTCTCGAGGTGACATTGCGGTAATCTATACATAAGGGTTGATGCACGTTTTCGCCCTTATTTCTCCGGTAGAAATCTTGGGGCACTCTTTGAGGTTCTTTGTGTTGAATCGAGTATTATGAATCTGAAATTGTTTGATGCGCATCGTAAAATTAACTCATGGATACTTGTGGTGACATTGGAGTATCTAGGTGACATTAGAGTTGGTTGATGTGTATCATATGGTGTTATTTTAGTATGAACTCTCGGATAGATCGAACGGAAAGAATAACTTTGTGTTATTTCAATACGAACTCTTGAATAGATCGAACGGAAATAATAACCTTAAGGTGGTTTCGTACCCTACAGACAATTTCGTCTTATGTTCTCTGCTAGATAAGAACTTTGGAGTGATTCTTCATCGCACGTTGAGGGATAGTTATATGATCCAATTAGATTAGCATTATTGAGAGATTGCACTAGCGAAAGTACGGACCCTAGGCCTCATTTTCAAGCATTGCAATACCATTTGTACTCCGTTTTATCAGTTGCTACCTTGCTATTTTTTATTGTTACTATTACAAAAATCAATATCTACTATCATTACTACACTTGTATCACCATCTCTTCACCGAACTAGTGCACCTATACAATTTATCATTGTATTTGGTGTGTTGGAGACACAAGAGACTTTTTGTTATTTGGTTGCAGGGTTGTTTGAGAGAGATCATCTTCATCCTACGCCTCCCACTGATTGATAGACCTTAGGTCATCCACTTGAGGAAAAATTGCTACTGTCCTACAAAACTCTGGGCTTGGAGGCCCAACACGTGTCTACATGAATAAAGTTGCGTAGTAGACATCACCCCTATACGCCCGCGGACGCATCTGGACAGGCCCTTATATTTCGCTTCCGGTATCCACATATCTTAAATCTGAACTTTCAAATCCATGCAAATCAATGCACGTCAATCATACAAGCGAATGTCGCACATAAATAACAAATGTAGGTATCGAACATAAATAATGTTTACATAAAATTTATTTTAGGTGCACAACTCAAAAATCAGCTTTTTGGTTTGCATTATGGGTTCAAATATGCTTCACAAGATCATTGAGTAGCTGTGCATGCACCTGACGATGTCGAAGATTCGGATGCATCTGCAGAAAGTTCATAAGTTGTGCTACATCTTGATCTTTCAGGATTTCAACTTGTTCTCTATGTGCTTCAAATCATTGGTTAGGGCTACACCTCATCCCCATCCTCAACAATCATATTGTGCAAATAACACAACATGTCATGACCTACCACAAAGTTCCCGATTCCCACATCATCGCAGCCCCACGAACAATTCTCCAACAAGCTTGAAGCACTCAGAATGCCCTTTCCACATCCTTCCTAGCTGCTTCATGCATTGTTGCAAAGTGACTCTATTTATTGCCATGTGGTTCGGATATAGTCTTCTTAAACGCCACCCACTGAGGTTAGATGCCACCGGAAAGATAATATCACATGTTATACTCTCAGTTGTTGTCCGTGTAGTTGAACGATGGTGATTCCCCATTGCAAAGCCTCCCGAACACCGGAGATCGTTGAAGCATGTTGATGTCGTTGTGAGAACCCGACATTCCAAAGAAAGCATGCCAAATCCATATGTCATGTGATGCCACCGCTTCTAGTATGATAGTGACCTCTTTGGTGTGACCTTGATACATTCCCCGCAAACTTTTGGGGCAGTTCTTCCATTGCCAATGCATGTAATCAATTGATCCGAGCATTTCTGAAAACCCCCTGGCCTCTCCAATAGCCAACAACTTCTCTGTGTCCTGCTATTTGGTTCCCTGAGATACTCAGGTCCAAACACCTCCACCACAACGCGGGCAAACTTGACAGTAGTCTTCAGGCATGTGCTTTTCCCCATCCTGACCATCTCACCAACATCATCTGCAGCAGTACCAAGTGTCAGCATCCTCAGGGCAGTTGTGCACTTCTACTTGGCAGAGAAAGAGAGTTGTCCGCAGCAATCCCTTGTGAGCTTGATGTAGTCATCGTGTGCCTCCATTACCTCCATAATGTGCAAAAACAATGGTCCGAATCCGAGGAATCAAAGAAGTCGTCTTAAATCATTTGATCAAGCTCCGTCGGTCCATGCTCGTCCGACAAAGCATCAAAATCCATTGTTTCCCCTAATAAAATCACAAAAATTCCGGTCAGACAATGTGTCAAACACATCAAGCGCAAGGCGGAGACAGATAGTTGCCGGACGTACCGCGGTGGCGTCCGGGCCGACGACCACGTTCCCCGCGGCAAGGATGGGAGAGAGCACTGCTCTACCGGAGCTGGCACCATAGAGGCTAGGAACGGCTGCGTAGCGGGCGCGGGGCGGAGCTGCGAAACGTATGACGCGGAGGAGGAATAGAGAAGAGAGCAAATGGATCCAGCGGCTCGGGGGTGGATTTGCTGCAATTTGGGACGGGGTCAGGCTGTCGGACCCGACATGCCGGACGCGCCCGGACATTTAGACGCCTCATATTTGTTTCATATTTAGACTGGATATGAGGGATACCGGTCATCTCGGATGTTTTGAGGCCTATTTGAGACGTCCATCTAGATGAAATTTTTGTTTTGAGTGAAAAGTAAAGAACGAGAGAGTTTGAATGAAAGATGATCCATCAGTCTTTATTGATGATAGAAGTGGGTTATTTATACCCAGGCGGAAGTACACGTGGTGCTTGGCGGTCAAGTAAACACATAGTTACTTGAGAGCCAAGGAATTACATAGTTGCCTTGAGAGCCAAGGAAGTACATGGTTGCTTGAGAACCAAGCAACCTATCTAACAATTAACTTAATCCTAATTAGCTTAATTAATAAGCAACTATTCTATTCTTAACACTCCCCCTTGTACAACGCCTCTTCTTTGGTATATCCATCATCTTGACAAATTCTTTGAATAATCTTGAATGTCTCCTCCAAAAACCCTGTGGGAAAAATATGAGGAGAAATAGTGCAGATATGTTGCTAAAACTCCTTTAAACCCAGTGGGAAAAAATAATAAGGAGAAAATGATGCAACATATAATGATTATTGTCTCTTGATAACTCATATGAGAAAAACCTTTGAAGAAGGAGAAAAATCATCGATGAGTTTAGAGAACAATTAATATGTCTTGAGTACTTTCTTAAAAAAACCTGATAGGGAAAAGAGAAAGTATGACGTATTATCTTTGATAAGATATTGCCTCATTAAAAACCATTATGAGAAACTTTGATAGAAAACTCACAAGGGAAAAGAGTGCGATATGATATGCCATTGAAAACTCCTTTAAAACCCAATGGGAAAAATATAAGGAGAAAGTGTATGACATATACGGGCACTTGTGTTTATATTGTCTCGTTAAAAACCTTTATGAGAAACCATTAGGGAAAACTCATGAAGGGAAAAAGAGTACAATATATGCAATCTTAGGATTGTTGATACGTTATAGATTTGGGAAGTTACTCCCCCTGAACTTCGCAAAACTGGAGAATGTGAAACAAATTCCATTGATATGATCATGAGATTATGAATAATATGTAGGATTTTCAAAGTATGTTGTTTGCATATTGTTTCCTCACTTTCTATAATTCATGAGGATAAGTAAATGTTCGAGCAATGTACTGACGATATTGCCCTTCACACAAGTGGTAGCATCTTGATAAATCAAGTTATGTGATTCTGCTGAATCTCAACCACATGATTTTGAGTGTGGCTAATCATTCTGCTAAGACATGCATATTTTGCAATGCTTTTAGATAAAGCAATTATGTCAGAATGATAACTAGAAATAGCCATTAAAGCTCATTTAGATGACTTCCATATGAAGGCTATTCCAGCAAATTCAGTCATTGATATGGCATGGTTGGGACCAAATAAAGAGCCAATATCATTACATCATATTATGGTCATATTTTTTATTTTCCTGATGGAATTGTCCAAGATTTATTGTGAGCTTGAGATATAAGCTAATATTTCTTATATCGACCATGTACCTTTTGTTCGGAGTTGCACTCTGAATAAAGATAGCAAATATAGTGTCAGGCCTGACGTAGTTTGCAATTATGTGAGTGCTTTGACATTAGAGAGATATAGAACTTCAGGTCCTCATATCACTTCATTAACACCCCTAGGTATGAATGGATTTGTACCCTACCAAGGTAGTATGACCATATATGTCCTTTTATTGTTATGGACTTCTCATATATATTTTGGATATATGTAGACTGATATGTATTCTTGAGAGAATGCTCAAGTGGTAAGCTTAAGCTAAATTTGGTAAATCCAATTTTTCCGTCTTAAGATGATTTTGTGTATGTTTAGGTCTTGTATAGACATTGATGATGAGGTCATCAATATACACTGAGGTGACGAAAGGAAATCAAATTGATACCTTAATTAAACATGTAAATAATCATCATTATTCGAGTAATCTGTTTTAAGAAGGAACTCATTTAGTCGGTAGTACCATATGATATCCGACTATGTCAAGTCATAGAGTGACTTATGAAGTTTTACCCAAAACTTGTTGCGATTTGCTTTTGGATTCGGAAGTATAAGCCCTTTAGGGACTTCAATAGAGATTTCTGAAGTGAGTGACTCATATGAGTATGTAGCCACTTCATTCATCAACTGCATGGATAATATTATTATTTTTATTGCCAATGATATTTAGTATCGAAAAATTATTCCACTCATACCAAGCGGGTATGTTACATCGTAATCGATGTCGGGTCTCTGCGTGAACCCTTTTGCTACAAGCCTCGCTTTCTCACCACCTCATTGACTTTGTCTATGAATGAGAAGCTTTTAGTATTCCGTAGGGATGATACTTATGAGGAGTAGGTATCATTGCGGTAAATACTACTCGTTTACAGAGCGAGTGCTATTCTTCATTACTTGCTTCCTTTTATGTGAACCAATATGAGTGCAAGAGGCACTCTACCATGGATTTTGGTTCAGGGCCCAAAAGATTTTAGCAATTTGAGAAGAAATATATGTCGATAAATGTAGTCTTTAGTTTATATGATTCTGATGGAATCGTTGAAGTTTGTGGATAAAATATTTATTCCTTTTTAACTCCTTGTGATTTCCTATAACAAATGGAGTCAAGGTGTTTCGATGTCCCGGCAACAAAACATTTGTGCACATTTATGCCGGGCTTTGGATGATGAGCATCCAGTGAGGTGTCTTTCAACTTGATGTTGAATTACATTTACTGGTTGAGGATTTGATTTCCTCTGTTTCCGCGGAAGCATATGAGAATTTATATCTCGTGTTGTCAGATTTTCTCCCCCTCTTGCTCTCATTTGGGGAGAAGAGTGGTTTATTAGGCACCTCCACTCTTTCTGACCATTATTGCAGGAATATAAAATTTAGTGACACCTTGTAATCAGTAAATGTATGTGGCAAATTTGCAATGTGTTGCAAATATATGATTCTCTAAACTTCTAGTTCATATTCCTTGAGTACGTGGATATAAGGATTGAATGTCAATAACATTTCTAATTTATTTCTCGGCATTCCTTGTGGTACTTATCTCCCCCTAATGCCGGAAAATATCCTTATTGCTGATGCAATCAGCATATGGCCTATGAATAATTTTGATTGACGGATAAATTGTTATTCCTCACATAGATCCCTAATCTTCTGTGAGTGCCCATTGATGTATGCTGGAGTGGTGATATCGGTATGTAACCAAATTATCGCAGATGAGCAATACTTTTATGATTTCCACGTAGTTACTACAAGGGGAAAGTAGTATGAAATGCAGTTGGTATGATTTAGATCATACTTACGGTGTGTAAGGTCGTATGTGTCCAGCAAGAGGCTGGTAAATTTACAATTCTTTAAAAGTGGTCATGTAATTCATTTGACTATCTTTGATAAGAAATTTAGTTAAACCATTCTATGTATGTACATAGGGTATTGAATGCAATCAGAAAATTCTCGTGAAATGAGTTCAACAACATTGTCCATTCGAATGGGTTTATCCTTTGATCGGGAGAATTTGCCCCTACTTTGATAAGTTGAGCAATCTATTTAGCAAGATCATGCATGGTTGTGTGTGATAAGAGGCACACTTGAAATCATTTTATAAATGTTTCTATGAGTACCATGTAGTATCTAAATAATTCCACATAATGGTTAACTAATCCACATATATCCCTGAATGTATTCAAGAAACATTGAGTGGCTCATTTAGAATTTTAAGGTGAGAGTTCCTTAAAACAAATTTTCCCTATGGCACATGCGGTGCACATATAATATGATGATCTGGGGAATTTGTAACTTTTAAGTTGTGACCAACAGAATTGTCAATAATTTTCTAATCATCCCCAAACCAGGATGGCTAAGGCTATCAAGCCTAATATTTAATTTATTAATATTAGAAAATCATTTTGTACGCAACAACATTGAGTATGAATTGAAACATACATTCAAATTTATCGAATATTGCATCCAAGGGATATGATATTGGACATTTTACTACATGTAGTAGTACAAGTATAGGCTAATAATATGTTGGGATAATTAGGAGATTACCTGAGGTCTCCGATATTATTGAGTGCAAATGAGTTCATCCTCCATTTTCTGCACTAGATTTTGGTCCTCCTTGTGATGAAGATTCTGATAACAATGCTTTACCAGAATATTTCTGATTGTTATTTACAAATTTTCAGGTTTATCCCATTGAACTTATTGCCTTTTTAATAAATTTGTGGCGTGGTTTGACCATATGTTTGAGGTTTGGTGGTCATTGGTATGATATTTATATAACCACACATTTGACAAACTTGAGAGTTGTCTTTGTGATCATTTGAAAATGACCAATTCCTATCAAGAGGTAATTATGTCTTTGGTTGTCTATTAGCCTCCACTTTACTTCATATTCCTCATGGTTCTATTTTGTGACCAATGAATTGCTTAGTATTCTCAGTACTAGCAAGAATTTCAAATAATGTAATAGCACCCGTTGGGTAAATCTGATGATTTTAAGAAATTTCATGTTTCTTCATCATAAAAATGGTAGCACCACCTTAAGAGGATGTAAAGTGCATTGAGGACTTTTCAACTGGATCTGTATATAGGAAAAATATTTGATCACAATATCTCAACTTGAAGTTGATCATGTGATAAAACTGTGAGCTGCGATAGACTTGAGGTCTTGAAAAACGAATGGTAATCATTCGCGATGTGCTCAAGGCATCATGTATATATTAAGGAAAATATTTAGCGCGAATAAAAATTCATCCATTATGTACTTAGTTTGAGAACTAAGTGAAGTTGGGACACATAAAATGCATATGAGCGTTGCAACTTCAGAGTCACCACCAAAAACATAGATGTTGCATGTTTGACATTGGTTAGTCACTGTGAAAGTATAACCACAATATGATGTGGACATTGCAAAAGTGTTGAGAGACTCGACCGTTGCCATAATTATGGGATCCATCTTGATGGATGGACAACACTATAATTATAGATAGTGACATAGGCTTCACTGCCATGTATTTTACCAATGTAATAGAAGTCAACCACGATTATATGCAAATATTTATATAGTTCCCTATGATATATTCAAGCAAAATGAGGCTTAAATAGTTGATATTAGCACACAATACCATTTCGGCGTATAGCGAGTGTGCAAGAACAATATTTACTATGAGAGTAAATCATTTTAGTGAACAACAACAAATGCTTCTGAGGAGCAAATTTTATAAATATAGTTGATGATATCGGGGTCTTATGTGTATACCACAAATTATATAGATAACACTTTGAAGATAATTACCGAATCACAGTAATAGAAAACACAGTCTGACTTTTGTCAGTAGATGTTCATATCTCTATTACCTTATGTTATGCTATATTTAAGAAAATCACTTTGAAGGTAATCATCTGCCAAAATGACATGATGTAGACCTTGCAGTAATAATGGATAGTCTGCAAATGATACAGTAGATGCCACCAATCCCTTGTGATTCACAAATAAAATTTGGGCTAGTCATATTAAGTATGACACTATATAATTCTTAAGGTTTGCAAGGAAAAATATTTCCGTGCAAACAGTTGTTGTCGTAAGATCGCATGTCATAGGGAATGTTTGCGGTGAAAACATAGATGATGCCTTAAATATACGCAAAACATTCTTTTGCACTATTATTACTGTGGTAAGACATATACATGCAAGACTTAATAATTTACATATTTATGTAATGTATGAAGACATGAGGTTTCAAATGATATTTACTTGATGTAAATGATGCATAATTATATTTTTATGCCATTTGGAAAGAACTTATGGCATGGTCCAAACGTCTGTAGAAAAACCGAGACTTAAAAAGTGAATAATAGTAACCTAAAGGTTAAAATCCTGAAAATAGTAAGCCTGATGGCTGTACAATAATTTATATGGATTTATAAGTCGTTGGGAGAAAGGACTAAATTGAAAACAGAACCAAAGGGATATGATTCCCCAATTTCTTCTCCTGTGCGTTTAGGGATTTGCCGTCGCCGTCGCCGTAGCGTCGCTTTGAGAAGGATGTCATGGCGTGCTGGATGCCGGGAGGTGCGAACCGCCGCCGGGCCGAAGGCCATGGACATCGCGCCACTGGAGGGCATCGCGGCCGTGTCGTTTCCGCGCCGCGCCGAGGCCGAAGGCCATTGCTGCGCCGTGGGCTGCTTCGCCGGATGGCGCCGCCGCTGTCGGAGTCTGAGACCGCGCCTCCACGTACGCCCGTTGGCAGCAGTCAGCCGGAGGCTACAGCCACGTGAGGAGGATTAGTGCGCTGGAGGGCGATTCCGGCCGCTAGCGTCAGCGCTGGTGCCGCCGGGCTGCGAGCCGTGCCGTGGTGATTCTCCTGTGTACGGCGAGGACAAAGTTGCCATGCTCCAAGCCAACTACTCCCATTAGAATCGATTGTGTGCAGGAATCAGTGAAAAGAAAATTAGATAATAGCACCTGATTGCGTGGCAATTAGATCAAGACTTTGAATCTGCTTCAGTGTCTTTCCATGTGCTAATAAAATTATTCGATGCTCTATTTTCAGCTTCTGCCGAATCTGTTTCTTGGGCTGATTGCTTTTTCTTCCCCTTCATGTGTTCCGTGTGAGTGTATGCGTACAGGATAAACAATCCATTGTTAGATTACTGGTTGACCAAAAAAAAACATGGTCAAATATTAAAATAGGGAAACACTATTAGTTTTCCTGATCAAGGCATTTAATCCTTGGATCGTTGAGGATCGACAAGATCTGTTCTTCATCCTCTGTAACGCTGTTCTACACTTCTCATGTTTGGCCAAATCGCTCGATAGGAGAGCAAAGTGCATGATAACGTGTTTTGAGTGAAAAGTAAAGAACGAGAGAGTTTGAATGAAAGATGATCCATCAGTCTTTATTGATGATAGAAGTGGGTTATTTATACCCAGGCGGAAGTACACATGGTGCTTGGCGGTCAAGTAAACACATAATTACTTGAGAGTCAAGGAATTACATAGTTGCCTTGAGAGCCAAGTACATGGTTGCTTGAGAACCAAGCAACCTATCTAACAATTAACTTAATTCTAATTAGCTTAATTAATAAGCAACTATTCTATTCTTAACAATTTTCACCGGGATTTTTAAGGTGTTTGGGGCGTCGGCTGTCGATGCTGTGTAGACAGTCAAAGGCTCAAGGTACGTAGAACCGCAGACGGATCGATACGTGGGAAGGGCGCGCGATGCCGGACAAACGACACCTTTTCGCTCCCCAAATCCGGCACCCGGTGGGCGGCCCGCCCGCGTGCCGGGTGGCCTTTCTCTCGCCGGTCGTCGGCCGCGGGCGGAGACGTACGGGGCCTTCGCGCCGCGGCGAAGGGGGGAATGGAAATGGAAGCGCGGCCGGCCGCTTTCTTGGTCGGCCAGGACTCGGAAACGGAGGCCGCGGGCACGGCTGCGGAAGAGAAACGACGAAGGAAGTCAAAGCAGCCGCCGCCCCAAGCCCGACACGGTTAATCTCACGAGCCGTGTTTGCCCGCATCGAAAGCGACTTTGCACCGTCGCCCGCACCGCGCCGGGGAGCTGGGCAGGGCCAGCCATGAGCCCGTGAGCGAGACCTTTGAGACGAGGCGTACGGGCCTGCTCTCCTTCCTTTCTTCCCTCCCTGCTCGACCTCGCGCGCGCAGGTCAAAGCTACGTCCCACTCTGCGTGCACAGCGACGTGCGGGCTCAGCTGGCTCTGCGCATGCCGGGTGGGGCCGCCTTGCTTCTGGGCCGGTGTCGTGCATGTGGTCCTATTGCTCCTCGCACTTTTGCTGCAGACTTCTGGCCAACACAAGTGTCCGGCCCCCTCCAGTCAGACCACTGTGCATGGCATGGTCGTGGAGGTCATGCGTGTAGCGCTTGCACAGCGTATGTCGTGCTTCGAGTAGCGTCGTGGTTTCATGCATGGGGTTTGCAATTTTACACGAGGATGGCCTGCAGCTACGCCGGCCTGTCCATCGTGGTGGTATGGAACGACGGCTGCCCAAGAGGTAGCCATACACCAAGGTGTGTACATGTCGTTCAAAGCGATGACCGCGCTGAAGCTTCTATTCACGTGCCGATAGAATAAGAAAGATTATCACATCCTGATCCCGTCCCCTCCGCCTCCCCTCCCCTCCAGATCCCTCCAGATCCCCTCCTCCTTCCCTCCCGCGGCCGCCGGATCCTGGCTGGGCAAAGTCCGTGCGGGGGGATGATGGCTGCGGCGGGGCGTCCCTCCGTCGCGCCTTGGAGGCGTGGCTGTAACGGTGGATCTTGAACGGGCGCCTCGAGATGACGTATGTGTGGCCACGATGCTGGTCACGCGGCGATGTGACCTCGTCTATCGTTGGTTGTCTTCACCGTCGGTCCAAAGGGATCTGGTCGGTGGGTGTTGCCTCGCGGTGGCTTTCCGGGGGCGGATCAAGTGGAGGAGGAGACGGTGGCCTAGCTGCTGAAGTGGGTGAGGATGCCACCATCGTCAGCGGCGCCCGTGGGTGTCGTTTTTCTCGTTGGAGGCGATGGTGCGGGCATCCCTCGCTCGATTGTTTCTAGGAGAAACCTCAGATCTGGAGGATGCTACCATTGACGGCGGCGCCCGTGGGCGTCGTAGCACTCGTTGGAGGCGTTGAGGGGCCTCCTGGATCGGATGATGGCGACGTCTTCGTCATTATCCTCGCGGGGGCATCATCTTTGAAGACATTCATCGGTTGGACCGACATGTGGATGGCTTGGTGGTTGGGCGTCGGTAGGTGGTGGAGCGGTGCTTCATCCTACACATCGATGGCGGCGTATCTCGGCGGCATGGCGCAGTGGAGACTCGGCGTCCAATGGGTGGCGATGGACTCGTGCAGGAGGACGACGCTGTCCGGCGTCGTGGTGGCGTCGACGGCAGAGAGGCGTAGTAAGGTCGATGCATCAGTATCTGATCTGAGGATGGATCAATGGATGAAGGAGGTGACGACCCTTGCAGCGTGCGCATGTGGTGCCCACTGAAAGTGCGTCAGACCGGTGTGTAACCCAGTCGAGGTATTGTGGCTTGGACGGGCATCCGACATTATATGTTAGGTGTTGGTGTGATGTCTGTTTGGTATTAAGTTCGAACATTCGTCACTCCTTCATCACCAACATAGGAGTAGTGATCGATGTTACCAAGATGGTGGCTTCAGGCTTACTGATGTATTATCTTGTAAGGGATTTATGTATAATTAATAAAATGATTGAATGCATCGCGCTTTTACAAAAACCACGTGCCGATAGTAATGGTCCCCTGCGTATCATATGAAGGCACTATCAGGGCTCAGCATACTCCGTATCGTCGAGCGCCAAAAAACTGTTGGACTTGTTTGGCCTACACACGAGCTGGCGCATGCGCACGTAAGCGTTACGTCCACGAGAAAAAGATGGCTACTATGGGGAGTACTCCTACGTCGCATGGTGGCAGAAAAGATCGATCCAAGCCCATAGCATGGACGCAGCTCCTCTGACGTACGGCGCACTCGCTGACGTGTGGATCTGGACCCACGCGTCAGTGGCCCAACGTCAGGTGGCCGTACGTCAGGGGATCCGGCTCCCCATAGCATCGGTGTCGACCCGCCGGGGAGAAGTCAATGATTGGGGACGCGACACCGACGGCTGCCGCGGCCGTACGTCGAGGTGGCGACCCACGCGTCCCCGCCGAGGCGCACTGGACGGCCGCGATGCGCGAGGGAGTCGGCCACGAAATCTAAAAACACGCCCGATCGACGTCGACGTCCGTGCACGTACACATCAGTAGCGCCGAAATACGGCCGCGGCTTCGTCTCCGCTGGGGGTCGACACATGCACACTGCATGAACAGCCCCTTTGTTCTTTCGCGCACTATTCTCCTCCTCCTATGGAAACGTGACAGTCTCGTCGATCAGATATGCACAGTCTGGTCCAACTCTTCGGTCTTCAAGCCATGCCAATCACATGCATGCCCGGTTTACCTCGCCCAATCAATTCAGACCGTGTCGTCTTGTACTCACATGCTCCAAGGTACTACGACAGTTGCCTCGCGATCATAGCTAGCTTGGTTAATTCCAACGTTTTCTTACCAAATTATCTGTGGATCTACCAAATCCTACGAAAATTTGACAACAAATACATATTTCTGCCTACACGTCAGGCGACTGATATTTTCTTCTTCAATTTGAATCAAACACGACCCTAACATATGCTAGATTTTTTCACACAAAACAAAACACTAGAATTAGGGCACATCCAGTTTGGAGGAAACAAAAGCGTAGAATTAGGAACAGTACCAGGTTGCCAACCAGGGGAATTGTGTTGCCTCGTCCTTGCGCAAGGAGCTCTAATTAGATGTGTAGTTTTCTTTACGAGCACACGAAATGAACAGTATTCCTAAGGAAATGTTGTTCTTGTTTCCTAGAAAGCGGATGCATCTACGCGGAACTTCCCTCTGAAATCTTCGTTCCTATTGTTTTCATGTGAAAACCCTCCAAACCAAATGAGCCCTAACTACTCAGGCAACATACGCTCGTACTCATGTCAAACCCTTCTTTCAAGCAAGGTGTGCACTATTTATCTTGTGATTTCGATGACGCCGATATATAAGACCTAGCTACATAGAGATAGAGATATGGAGGTTGATCTTGCTAGCTGTCTTGCACACCTACATACTTGTCGTCAAGATATGTTCAACCGTGAATTGCTTCTAGCTAGTACAAGCCATATGGATCATGGCCTAGGTCGACGCTAGAGGAGCACACATTCACATACATCCAAAGATACAATCATTTGTGACACAAACAAAAACACTCAAGGGAACAACGTCTGATTTTGCCATGACAAGTGGACCAACATTTTAGGGAATAATAGATACACTTTAATAAAGGCCCACAAACTGATTATTGCATTTCAACGAACAACCCCTCCGACCTAAGCACAGAGTCTTCTTTTGGCCACTTCAACATAATATGACGAATAAAAAGAATCTTCTCCACGCGAAAAGTTTTATCCTTTAAAACTACTATTGTGAAACTTGGAACTATTCGTCAACTTTTGTTGGGGATGCCCAAAGTGCAAAACGGCCAGAATTACATGTGCATGGACATAGGATTTTCCAATAATTCAGTATGCATATGACATTGTTCTTGTTCTCCCTGCTTGCCAGATCCATATTATGCAAGTTAGCAATCTTCTAAGACACTGTGCTGGACAAACTGGATTAAAAATAAACTTCCACAAATCCATCCTGATCCCAATCAATGTGACACAAAGCAACCTTCATCAAATCTCACAGATTTTGGAATGCAAGATTGGTAGTTTCCCATTCACTTGTTTAGGAGTACCTTTGAGTGCGAGCAGATTAAGAATTGAGGATCTTACACCTATTTGTCAAAAGATTGACAGAAGACTGACAGGCTACTCAAGCATATTAAATCTTGATGGAAGAATGGTATTGATTCAATCTATTTTTTCTACACTTCTCATCTTCTTTGTGATCACCCTGCCCCTTCCTGTTGCAATCATAAATCGGATCAAGAAGCTTTTGAGGCACTTCTTCTGGAGAAAATATCGGCAGGAAAATTCAGGTCCAGCTCTGATCTCTTGGGATGAAGTCACCAAGCCAAAGCTAAAGGGTGGCCTTGGAATTCTTGATGTGAGCTTGCATAACAAAGCTCTTATGATGAAGAACCTACAAAAGTCCTGAACGAAGAGCCTCTTCCTTGGTTCAATCTTCTTTGGGAGAAATACTATAATAATCAGCTTCCTGGGTCTAGAATAGAAGGTTCTAGTTGGTGGAAAGATCATCTGAAATTGCTACCCACCTATAAACCGAATGCCTCTTATCGGTTGGGGAATGGGAAATAAACTTTGCTTTGGCAAGATACTTGGCAAGACCAACCCATGTGGTAGCGATTCCCTCATTTGCACTAATTTGCAATCAATGAACACCAAACTATATCTGAATGGATTGAAGCCCAAGATCCCTCTCAGCTCTTTCACACCCCTTTAACAGCTCAAGCTCATGCTCCATACATGGAGTTAAAACTTGTGATTGATCAACAACAGCAGATTCATAAACAAGGGCCAATGGAAATGCAAAGGGCAAACTGCCAAGTACTCCTCTACCACCAGGTATCACAATCTTTACTAGCAAAAGGAGGTACATGACATATTCCAGTGGATATGGAGATGTTCTAGCAGGCTTAGACACAAGATTTTCATCTGGCTCTTGCTACATGATAGAGTTAACTCAAGGATTTTACTAAAAATAAAATCTTTCCATCTTGATTGTTATGGTTGTGTATTCTGCAATGAGCACACAGAGGAGACCTCTAGACACTTATTTTGAGACTGCTGCTTCTCTTGAGAGTCGAGACTGCTGGAAGAGTATTCTTTCATCAAAAAGATTGGGCATTTCTGTTTTTGATGACATTCTGCTAGCCAAATAATTGCTCCCCCCCCCAGATTGCTATGGAAATTATCATACAAGGATGCTGAAACATATGGATCTAACAAAATGCCAATGTTTTCAGAAATGAAGTACCAAGTGTGAACTCCTGGAAATTCAAATTAAAGAATGACTTACAACTCTTGGAGTACAGGATAAAGGCAAAGCACCTAGGGGCTCTGTAAGATTGGATAGCAACTCATCTATGATGATCGGCCAGAGTTTAATCCTTTTCAACGAAATGATTGTGGCATGAACTGGTATTGGTTAGTTGCTTTTATTTTGGAAGCTTAAACTCCTTGTATTTGATTTGTAAATATTCTTAATGAAAATTATGTAGAACTATTGTTCTATGGTTCGCGCTTCAAAAAAAAGAATAAACAACTACACAAGAGACATTCATATATATTGAAGAAAACAAAAGGTGCCTCTCTAAATGGAGATTAAAGTTCATGGGAGTATTTAGATTGGAAGGTTTTTCGGAATGAAGGCCCATCTTTTGTTATGTGGCAGCAAGTCTACATGCTTGAACTAGAAATGGTAGGTCATTGAGCTAGAAAGTAAAATACGCCTTCACCGTTTATGGATTGCCTAAGATCCTTGTGATGTCTCCTTTATTATCTGGCCAACTCCAGGCATCATGTTGGAGGAAAGCAACGAGTTTCCGCTCTCGCCTGGGATCTATGGTCGTTCCGATCTTCACGACTTAGGGGTAGGTTGGAGGAGTCTAGCACGACTTCATTGGTTTTGCCATGACTACTCAAGAGCAAATTGGTCTAATTAAGTGGTTCTAGATGCCCACGAATCCAGCGATGGTCGTGACCAGGATAGAGATCGGTAGTGTCACAATTGCATTGCTCGTGGTGGTTGACAAATAAAATACAACTGGGGTTCAGGCATGCGTGAACTGCCCATAATTGATTCACCGTCGACCTTAAGGTCAAAATGAGGGGTCATGAAGAACAATAGAGAGAGTGGTAGTGGCCGGAGGGATCTCATAGGAAACACGGTAGTTTTACCAAGGTCTAGGCCCCCTAAAGGTACCTACTTATTATATACTCCCTCCGTGACATGTCTTATATTATGTTATAGAGGGAGTATGTAGTTGTATGTATGAAACTAGGTCTTCCGATTATGGCTTCCCCGAATGGAGATTATCTTTGACCGACAATGGTCATTAAGGCCTTTATATAGTTTTGTCGTCTTCGGTAGCAAGACATCTATTTATGGAGTGGCGTTACAACACGATCTTTTGCTGTTACAGGGAGCATATCTCTTGATCACATAAATAATGTGAATCCTCCGAGTTCCTACATTAGCACGATTGGATGCGGGCATGTCGGTCTCTAGACATCCTCTAGTAGACTCGTTATGTCACACCACGCTCGCAGGGTAGAGTTCCGTTACTCACGATAATAAGATGACATGTGTGAGCTAGTTGCCACCAGTCAGCTCCCCGCCCCGCTCCCTCTTGCTTCCTCGTCCTCCTTCTCATCATCCCTTCCGTCCAGTTGTCCTTCCTTCTCCTCCTTCCCTTTCTTTCTCTTTCCCGACAGATCATACATCTCCATGTTCTCTTTTTTCACGCGCCGAGATCAACAACTCTGATTACATTGTGCTATAAGATCTCATATCCAACGCATGTTCGTTCATCAAGTTTGTTGTTGAATAATGAGCTCGACGGACAGTGGCTCCATTTGAGCAAACATATTATGCGCACATAATTACATAATGCATTTGAAGACAAGGTCATGGCCTCATTAATCTAATGGTTTTTCCGGTTAAGACCTTAAATAACGTACGGAAATAATGATATGTCATGCGTATAACTAAGAATGCATGCATACATTGAGTTGCTTTGGAGTGTATGTACGTACACCACACACATTGGCCTTGAAGATGTACTACCTAGGCTCATGCAGCCTTGTACGAGTTGTATGTGTTAAACCTGACCATACCCACCAAACAAGACGGTTATATCAAACTATACAACTAGAACATATAGTATTACGAAGAATGTAAACTTTGATGAAGCTCACTAATTGATCCATTACCATAGATTTCTCTTTGACTTACAGAAAAACAAATACATGTGGTCAATCGGGTAACTGTTGGTCGCTCATCGATCAGACGGAGCAGGCAGCAGCAATCATTAAGTTGCACACCAACTCCAGTCTATTTTCCCAACGATTTAAGAATAATTGCTTGTCATGTGACCATGAGTGACTTGACAGTTACTTGTGTCCTTATTCTAGTTGGTTTTTCTCCCTCCCTTTGATTTCTTCCTTTATACTTATAATATTATATTCTCAGTGGTACAGTAACCAATGAAATAAAAGAGGCAGCAAAATTAAATTAAAGAAATCTAATGAACAAGAACAAACAGACAATAAAAGTAGCATTCTAAGAAAAGCAACCGGAGTGACCCTATTTTTCTTCACTGGAGACAAAGCATATGATGCAAGTGAGAGGGACAGCAGCCGCCTCAACCAATCATATGAAGCCACCTTTGCCACGATTCCCCACACTGACATGCACCACACACACCAATGAATTAAAGATCGAAATAAGAATAAAAGGAAAAACAAAAGTGGAGTTTCTAACAGTGTCCAGTGACCATGAACTGGATAAAAATGGTACAATCCTGTACAAAAAAGGCTCTCGTACGTGATCATCATGCATGTTTTGCCCCTTCTCGGTCGGTAGTACGTGATGAACTGTTCGACTTAGTTTCCACATGCATGCAGATGCAGGTGGAACCCGTACTTGTATTTTCACTACATGTAGTCGCTCACATCCAGGAGATCGGACAGGTGCATGTCGAACAGCCCGTCGGCGTCGGCGATGAGGGCGTCAATATTGCTCGCGTTGGCGCAGAACGCTGTCGTTGAAGCCAAGTTCACACGCCCCGCGGGGCTCGATGACGGCGTGGATACGCCGGAGCCGACGTTGCAGTTGTTGTTGTTGTTGCTACTTGTGACCGGGCTGCTCCACTGCAGGTTCGACGTGTCTGACGCCATCTGCATCAGCCCCGGCACGTAGTCGAGCTGGTTGTCGTAGCCCGGGAGCTGCCCGTAGTCAGAGGCCACCATGTGATCTTGGTGTAGTTGCTGCGCGGGGTTCGCGTGAACCAGGCCCGGCATTTGGCACGCCGAGCTGGGCTGCAAGAACATGTCTGCGGCCGTGGCATGTTGCGGCGGCGCCTGAGATACCTGCTGCGCCATCTGCGCCTGGATCAGCCAAGGGAGGAGCATGTGCTGTTCGGTCGTAGGCTGCGAGGAGGTTGTGGTCGGGGCGGAGAGGAGGGTGGAGGCGAGGCGGAGGAGGTCCGGGTAGTTGGCGAGCGGCTCGAGGGCGCGGAGCGTGTCGAGGTCGGCCTGCGTGGGGTAGTAGGCGGCGGGCTTGAGGAGCGAGGAGAGGTCGAGGAGGTCGAGGCGCGGCGCGTGGGTGACGGGGTCGATGCCCATGCGGAGGAGGCGCTTGCGGATGTGCGTGTTCCAGTAGTTCTTGATCTCGTTGTCCGTCCGTCCGGGCAGCCTCGCCGCAATGGCTGACCACCTGAGCAATCATGCAAAAGAAACATCAAAACCAAACTCGCCAGGAAACCGTACGCCTAGCTGCTGTTGATGTTAACTGAGTGCATATATACTGTAGTTGGTTCTTACTTGTTGCCGAGGATGCTGTGGAGCTGGATGATGGTCTCCTCCTCCTCGAAGGAGAAGCGGCCGCGCTTGATGTCCGGCCGGAGGTAGTTGGTCCACCGCAGCCGGCAGCTCTTCCCGCACCGCTCCAGGTCTGCACACAGACAGACGCAACACAACTGATTAATTATCTATCTATCCATCACCTTTGTTTGTGTGGGATCGATCGGTGGATAACTTGCTAGAGCAAGCAGCTGCATGAGTCCGAGTCGCTTACCGGCATTCTTGGGGAGGGTGCGCCAGTTGCCCTGGCCGTGCTTCTTGATGTAGGCGACGAGCTTCTCGTCCTCCTCCTGCGTCCACGGCCCCTTCTTCAGCCCGGTCCTGTCGCAGCACGGCGCGCGCCCCATCAACCTACCCTCGCGCTCGCGCAGATGGTACACAGCAACTGTAGAGACGGATTGGGCGATGGAGCGAGCAGGAAAAGGCTCAGTTTGTCTCGCAGCCGCTGTAGAGGACGGAGAGGACGGAGCTAGCTAGCTAGGAGATCGAGTGTGAAAACTGAAAACCGGGCGGATGGAGGTAGAGGACGGGAGACGAAGGTGTGTGGGGGCGATGGAAAGGCTTATAAAGGGCGCGAGGGCGACGGGCTGGGGGTGGCGGTCCAAGTCAACAGGATTCGGTGCCGGCCTTTGTTTATCGCGGCCGCGACGTGGCTCTCCTGCCGGCTGCGTCTCGTCTCGTCTCAGGGCCACGCCCACGGCCACGGCCGGAAAGCGTCTCGTCCGTTGGATGAGGATGAAAGGGGTAAAAAAGGTCGCGACCGGAAGACAAAAAACGCACGCGGGGCGGGACGCCACCCCCCAAAGTAGCCAGGCAGATCCCACGGCACGCGCTGGCGTGCCACCCCGACTATCCCATCGTCGCAGGCAAAGCTAGCCAGTAGTAGCCTCGTGGAACATTGTCTTGTGTTTTGACTAGGATAATCACATGTGTCGATCCTTGCGGAGTAGAGTGTGCTTCCTTTTGCCAGTTCCATCAGGAACATGCCATTTTTACCGATGGTGGTAGAATCTAGTAGACTCCATCAGGCTGAGCGTACTAGGAAACAAAACGCAATGATGGAGTGCAAAACAGTCAACTGTACTGTATTTTACTTTTACTACTACTATAAACCAAGGATCTACGTAGTAGTGGGTAAATTTTCTTGGCGGGCGAAACATCCAATCCAATCTATCGATATTTGACTCGTGTTTCGCCACTCCCCGTCGGCTAGCTGGCGTTGACGAACGCCGCTGCCCTGCCCTGCCTTGTGGCGCCCGCCCTCCTGCGCCACCTCGCCCCGCTGACGGAACGCAGCGCCGGGGACGGACGGCCCAGACTCGTGCCGGCCCGGCCAACTCTATCTATCTCTAGCGAGCGCGCCCTCGTGGTGGAGGAACTGCACGGACACTGCTGCATCTAACATATAAACAACGCTAGCCTACCCGCCGTTCTAGCGCCATTGCGCTCGCGCAGCGTTTTCCACCCCACGATGAGTTTACCGTACGCGTTTTTATCTTGCTGGCATATGGTCGTCCGTCTGTTCATTTTCACGCCACGAGCTAAGTTGAAGCTGAATGACAAGTGGGCTCGTTCGCCTGTGGGGGCCAGGGATCACATGGTGGGCTGTTGAAGGGCTGTGTAGCCTAAAATCGTGTCCGCTGTGAAAACCTAGCCCAATCCCCTCCTGCCCTCGAGTCCCGCGAGGCCGCAGCCCTCGTCCCATCTTGCCGCCTCGCCTCTTCTCTGCCCCGGTTCTCCTGGCGCCGACACCCCTTCCTTCCTCCTTTCCCGCCCCTGTCGCGAGCCCCTCCTCTCTGTGCCGCCGACCGTCGCGGCGACGCAGAGCAAGGCGCCAAGCCGCGGGAGCTCGCCGTGCGCGTGGAGCTCATCCACCAGCGAGGGCCCCTGCACCAGCGACAACACCGCCAGATGCCACACAACATCACCCACGCCTCCTTGTCCCGCTGGCCTCCGCGACGGTCGGCGACGCGGAGCAGGGCACCGAGCCGCGGGAGCTCGCCATGCGCGTGTAACTCGTCCACCACCGAGGGCCCCCGCACCAGCGACAACACCGACGCCCACGCCTCTCTTCCTTGGTTCATTCTCACCTCCATCAGGCAGGTGAGCTCCTACTTTCTCTCTCGGCCTCCCCTCAATTTTGTGCTTGTGTTTTTTTCCCCTTGTGGGCTATGGCTACTACTTGTGCTACTGGTTATACATGAGTTCAGTGCTGCTGGTTCTGCTGTTGCAATGTTTGGCTGCTGCTTGCCCTGCTGCCATGTGCTACTACCTGATGTTGGTTGCTTTGTTATTTGGTTATTTATTTGTGAACTAAAAACTCTTCCCAGGATGCAACTATTGAAGAGAAGGCTATGAGCCAAGGAGAAGTGATGATGAATATGGTGTAAGTACCTGCTGTTCATAGCACTTGAGGGAAAGGACACCCAGAATAAGAGGGAAAGACCACTACATGACTAGGTGAGCTTCATTTTGAGTTTTTCATTTAAGAAGTGATGAAGGTTATTTCATATGTATGATTAATAGAAAGTTGGTAGTTACCTTTCTGTTATTTACTCAAATGACTGTACTTAGAATTACCTTCAGACTTTACTCCATCTTGGTTTATTTTCCATCTCCAATTGGATTAATGGTTTGCAGCCCAAGACCAATGTTTTATGGTTTTCTTATTCCTGATTTAGTTGTATATTTGATTTGTATGTGTGTGATCTATTATTGCAAGAGCTGATTATATATGGTGAGCTGCCTCACACCATCATTTGGTCTCTGTAGCATTTGAGTCGGCAAAGTTGCTGTAGTCGCATAATCCATCTAATTCTTGACAAGTCATCCGTTTCTCTGAATGTGTTGTATATGTGCTGGACTTTTCTGCATATCACTGTACGTACTAGACATCGATGCAGTTTTTGGACAGTACATTTGAACCGCTGATTTGGCCTCGCTTAAAAAATAATAAGCAAGAAACTTCGCAAGGCAAAGCCTCTCCTTTTATTTCACTAGATTCCACTCATTGCGCCCCTGGTGCAAGGCATGAATGAAGAGAAGTTCTGTTTGAGTATTATCACCATACATTCGTAGCAGCAATGCCATATATAATCATGCTTTGAGTGTTTTGCCTTGCGATGTTCAGCTTGTTCTTGTTTCTTAATTTCGTTGTCAGCTTGCCTTGTTAAGCTCTATGGCAGGTGGGAGGATCATTCAGTCGACCAAGTGCAATTTGATGGTAATATAAAAACTGAGATTATGAAAGCATCTTTTGTGCATGTATGGTAGGCAGACTTAGTGGTGTAGTATCTTTCAGAATCATTGCTAGGTTAATGATGTTGCAGGTTTTGCTTTGACAGATCCCTCGTTTCTTAGCACCGGCAGGACTATGGTGACAGGGAGCATCAGCAACTGCAATTAATCCATTTGTGCATGGAATTGGGATAACAAGAAGGTAAATGGCTTGCATGATCCCTTTTTTTTGAATGTTTGGTGTCCACTCTCTGCGTCAAACTTAGCGTCAAATAAGCAGATCCTAGCTGCAGATGGGGAGGTATAGAATGCTTGTCTATAAGCCCAATTAAACTGTTTGCCCATGTGAGATTGTGTAATTTTACTCTCTGCTGCTTGCGCACCATGGACCTGGAAGTACTGGATCCTGTATATTGCTGCAGAAATTTGATACTCTCTTTTTTGTCAAGGTTGAGAAATACTTAAGAAAGCTTAGTACTATTTGATGGTTGTAAGCATGAAGTTGCAGTAATTAATATAGGAAGGAATATACTTCAAACTTTACTCGGGGCTATGTTGATTATCTGGCTACATCTTTGGAAAATATTGCTAAATATCCTACTTCCATTGGCATATATGTTCCCTCTCTGGCTGATTTATGTAAAAAGTAAATCATTTATGTGGTTCATGGTTTCCCGATGTACTAATGTAAATCAAGCATATTTTTCCTCCTCCTGCAATTCTCTTATTCAGAAATTTTGTACGATACATATTTTGAATACAACGCTTTCTTTAGGAAAGAAAACCCTGCTCTACAGCTGCCCGTCAATTCCATATCAGTTGACAGGCAATCACCGCGCCTCTATGTCGCTGCTATGAGTTTTCTTATTCAGAATTTTGTAGGATACATATTTTAAATACAATGTTTTTTAGGAAAGAAAGCACTGCTCTTATAACTGTCTGTCAACTCCATATCCGTTGACAACTGATCACCGCGCCCTTCTGATGATCGCCGCGCATCTTCGTCGCTACTGTGAGCCTGATCAGCGATTCAAACATTTCGGTGAACTCCTCATCTACTTTGTCGCCTCCTGCATGATTTCAGCATTCTCAATCTTTGCTTGCCTTGTTGAGCTTCTCCTAATCTTTCTTTCCCTCTTCCTCCTGATCTATTTCTCTCCCACTGCCCCTCTTCGTTCCCAAACCAGTGGCTATATGTGGGTGGAAATCTGCACTCTTTGCTCTCTTATGCCATCTTTGCATTGCTTATTCATGTTTGGACAACTACCTTCTAATTTATCATGTGAGTATCCTTTCTTTGCAGATGAAGATATCATATATTTATTATAGTTTTCTCCAATCAGTTTGACACCATTGTTGTGATTGACCGCAGATTCAGAAATTTGGAGATCATCTTTTTCATGCTATCCGTGAAGGTGAGACTTCAGGAGAAGTAAAACGGCACATACACAGAAAATTCCAAGTCCCTGATGAGGAATTCTAGGTGATCTTATTAGTTTCTTTAATAGATGTGATCATAAAACTACCATGCTTCTTTCCATATGCTAATAAAGTAGATGCAAATATTGGAACCAACATGGATCTCGTGATCAATTGGTTTTGATGTGTTGAGCCGAGGGTAGTTCACATACAATACTACACTCTCAAATTTGATTAGTAATTTTCTCAACGAATAAATAAAGTCACTGTTGTCATAAAACGATCATTGGTGATGCAATCATGGTAGACCTTATAGAAGGGCTTGTGAAGTATTGCTTGAGCTACAGCCACATATGCTAACTTAGTATAAGAATACAGAATGTAGCGATTCATCGATTTTACATTTCCTTTTGAAAATAATTATTTTCTAGGGGGAAGTTCTTTGGACGTTTTATCCCTGTTCTGTTTTGTATCCTTTTTTTTCTCTGTTTTTACCCTGGGATATTTGTGCATTGATCTTCAGTTATTTCTCTATTTTTTCCATGAGCTACCCTGACAAAATATTCCTCCGGATGCCAACGGTGGCTTTTGTTCATTTGAGTTATTTGATAGATGCTCCATTTGAAATTAGAAATAATAAATTGATAGACTAGAAGTTGCCGCACGCCGGTCGTCGTCCTCTGTCCTCTATATATGGCTGCAAAGCATCCATGGGTTTGCTATCGGCCTCGTCCAGTTGTCCAGGCCCTTGCCCTTTGTCCAAGCTGGCCTTCCAAGGTATGCACGGCGTCATGGGAAAGGTCGAGCATCAGCATGGATGGTGTCTCGTGACTCAGCCCTGCCCCTTCTCTTCATCCACTCGCCCTTCTTTGGGACACAACGGATAGTGTTGAGTGATCAGTACCAATGGCTCCTTTTCTTTGCGCTTTTTTCTCTCATGCTTGTAGTAATACTAATTAGGGGATTGTGACTATGTTTTTCATATATTGCCATATTATTTTTGCCACACTTGCCTAACTTGAGTTGCTCAAATTGCTAGCCACACTTTGGCTTGCCTAAGGGAATCTTGCCACACTTTTTGTGTCTATAATATGTGGGTTCACTTCTCATAAAAAAAATATTGCCTTAGACGTGGCTAGAACCAAACACCCACCTAACTTGGTCAAATTTGCCTAAGGTGAGGTGTGGCAAAGTGTGGCAAGATGTGGCTAGAAACCAAACAGCCCCTTAGTCACTTACCCTGAATATTTTATCTCTTTGTATGCAATTCGTAGTTTCACACACTAAACTAGACTATTTTGTCATGTTTTCTTCAGGTTCCTATGTAGGTTGTTCCTTGCAAGGGCACAACATCGTCAATTCTGGTGGTGGTTAGACAATTTGCTATCATGAGGTTTGTCTTCTTAACAAGGTATACATTTTCCCCGATTTTTACTCCAATCGGTTTCAGTCAGGCAAATCATGATAACCCTCTTCTTAAAGCAAAAAATGATATAGCTCTCTTCACATGTTTTGGTGATCTCATTTTTCCTTTCATTTTTTGCTTTAAGAAAAGGGTTATCATGATGACATGTTCCATATACTCTAATGTGATAAAAGAATGGGTTTTTAATATTGTATTGTTTTTTAGAAGACCATATATATTACCAGATTATATTGATGAGGTACAGAGAACATACATATGTATAACCTTGAAAATTCCTTTGTGTGTGCTATGCTATGCCTGAGGCTTACAACTATCCATTTGGAATTCCTAGAGTGCACAACAAATGCTTATTCAGTACTAATGGAAGATTTTGTATATGTTTAGCAGTTCAATGTTTTCAGGATTAGAAGCTTTTTTAATAACTTATCTGAAATTTGTAGCTCAATAGGTTACCCATGTATGTAGGTGTATTTAAGTCTTTCGTAGAACAAGATTATTGATATATCTCCCAAAAAATCTTTTCCTTTACTTGGAACCAAATTGTTCATTAGCAATTGTTATTTGGGCACTATTTTATACAAGATGCAGCTTAGTGTGCACTGAAACAGTACCCACAGAGTTTGGCACAATTGGTAAAAGATTACTGCTGATGAACCGCAAACTGTTACAAAGAACATGTGATGCATGTAAGCATGCTCTCGCAAGTTCGTCTTTGTTCGGCTCTTTTCGGGTACGGAAGCTTCACTCACTAATTATCAACTGGTATGACATTCTTCTCTATGCTCCATTTCATCCCGGAGAGGCTTTGTAAGGCAATTGCATATTGTCTTGTGTAAATAATATTAATTCCATATTTCTTTAGGGAGGTCAACTGAAGATAAGAGCTTCAAAAGTTTGGCAAAATTCCTTGACCCAAAGTGAAATTAGATTTGTACATTGTCTCGGATATGAGTTGAAGCTTGCAACAACATATATAGTTAATTTTTACAGCTTCCGCTTCTACAATTAATTTTAGAGCTTATGCAGCTATGATCAGTATTTTCACCGAAACTTTTACAGTCTGAAGGAGAAATCCTCTTGTGGGGCTTAGCAGAAGCTGCTTTTTCTCAGTACTTGACATACTACGTATGATTCCTTTTATTATTAATAACAATAATACTACTATATGTGTTTACTAAAATTTCGCATGCTAAAGACTCTTATGTTTTCACCATCACCATTTGATTGTTTCGATATTTAAATTGCAGCACTTGTTAACTCTTTATAATTGAAAAGGGGTCCCTAAATGTAGCGTGTACCTATGAAAAATTTGGACAACATGAACATGTGAGGATTCTGTTTTGCATTCGGTTGGCCTTCTAAAGAAGATTTAGGGAGGCAGTATGTCTCAGGTATTTATGGCAAATGTTCGTTACACTTTATTCTTTCGAGTAGGAATTAGCCTTTTCTCTCTCTTTAACAGAGTACATTACTTTGGAAATTTTCAATTGTTGCCTGCTGTCCATGCACAAATTAGGTACTCTTATATTACTTCTGAGCTTCTACACAAGTGCCTACAGATTTACTTGATTTATTAGATCATACAAACTACTACAAAGTATACTGCAGAATATTTGTTCTCCACTAACAGCAACACCTTCCGTTAAAAAGGGAATTATTTCATTATTGGAGGCTTTCATGTACATATTATTGGCAGCTCATTGGCGGTTTGGATTTCTATATCAATGATGCCTCCTGAACATTAGTTGCATTTTCAGTTTCAGCCTGTCTACGGGTACTATGTAGAGCTCATGCTTCGTTGATTCATCTCCCTGCTGCTACTGATGGTGCCCAAGGGGTGGTCCAGTCTAGAGGACATGTATTTCTCCTCGCTTTTGAAATTTTAGAACTGAATCAAATTTTCATCAGTAGACAAGCTGAGTTTATAGTATATAAATTATGAGAGGATCATGCCTTCTCCTTTCAATATGAATTCCCTTCGTGCAATTGCCCCAGACCTAAATTATGAGAGGATTATGGAGGCGATGAAGAAGTAAATTATAAGAAGCTGAGTTTATAGTTGTACAACGCACTGTGGAGGCATGGTCTTTCTCAGGATGACTAACAAGGATGATCGGCAAGTGTTTGTTTGCCAAAGTTATGGCGGTTTGAAAAAAGTCGATGGTGCATTGCTGTGGATCTCAAGATGGCTATGTGTTTATATTTTGCATAATCACTCTGAAGGCCATGCTTTATATTTTCTCTGAAATTTGCTCTTGAAGAATCATGTATCTATGTTAGATCCGGTAAGAAAAGGCGGCTTCCAAACAGAGGATGCGTGAGTGTTGACCACATTTGATTTTTGACTTGGGTGTCTAAATATTCTCACAATACTTGACTCCCTCTCGCCCCTTGCGCCATTTGGCGCAGAGTCATCTCTTCCCTGCTCCCACGGCCACGGGCCATGCCATGGCAGCAGCAGGAGGGGCCAGGCCAGCACCAGCGATAAACTGGCAAGGCGACAGAGGCCCGCGTGCAGCTTTCCTTTTAATTCCTGTGCATGGGCCTGCACCCGCACCGCCTTCGCGCCGTACGTCCTCGCTACCTGCCATGCCGCCCGGCCACATGACAGTCTACTCTCGCCCCGCCGTGGTCCGTAACGAAAGAAGATCTGACTAAAGGAGGCGCGCCACGCGCATGTGTTCCAAATCGAATTCGGGACGCTCTCGCTCGGGTGCCTCGTGTGTGTATGTGTTGGAGTCGACGTCGACCGAGATCTATCTGCGGATCATGTAGATCCCGACGTGGACACAATTTTTTTCTTTTACCTTTTTCGCTCGTTTTTAGATTTGTCCTGTAAAACGTTCGATGGATTTCCCCACGTACGTCGTGTGCCGGGGCGACCGTGTGGCGGACAACGGGACAGGTACGCAGGTGTGCACAGGTGTGCCACCTGCTGATGTGGTGTGCCGCAAAAAAAGGCTCGATGGGTGTTCGTCACAAGGACTCGTCTGCTCTTTTTTTTTTGAGGGGGGATTGCGACTCGTACTTCGTGTCCCTCCACAACCAGCAGGCGCGGTTTCTTGGCTGATATTACTAGTTAATATGTAAAGTGAAAACAAATGTCAAAAAAGTTTGCCCAAGCAAAGCAGAGTGTGTGTAAAGCAAAAATGAAAGTGACATCAAGCCAGGAAAATGCAACCACGGAGAGAATATCATATTTTTACTACCTTGTTGTACGGATGCAATCCACGAGTGAACCAAGCCTGAACTATTGATGTCGCAAGTGAAGGCTTACTAGTTACTCTGGAGTAGTGTAGTACACACACTATATATGCATATGTCCTGAATTCCTAATACTAACAAAAGGATTACTACTATAAGAAGCCGGTTAAATCAACCGCAAAAAAGAAGATCCTGGTTAACTGGGTGAAAGTGAGACATACTTGGCATTTATCATCGTCTTTTTCTCTCGATAAAGGATGCTTTTATTATCTCAAATGTCTTAGTTCCACGAATCACACAAAACTCACTTGGTACTCCATTAAGCTCTCTCTTCGGTAGGGACGCGTGTCTCCCAACAGAGCTTGTAGTGTCCATGTCAATTGACCTTTTAGACATCACAATAATTGCTCGACACGGCCGGCACACATCAAGCCACTCGTACATGCGAGTACAACACCAGGAGAGCACGCTTGAATGAAGTTTTTGACAGTCTTACGTTTTCTTCCAGCACTGAGCATTAATTGGCTGATTTATAATTAATGTACAAATTAAGATGACGCGAAACAAGTTAGTAGCGCAGACGAAACCAACGGGCAGGTTTAATTTAGCTGATGAGCACATATAGCTACAAATAGAAGGTTAAGAGAAGAGACGAAACGAAAGCCAAAGTGTGTAGCTTACGTCAAAGTAAACAATGCACAAATATCTCATCCACTCCCATCAAACGCGCAACGACTAAAACAGTCAATGCCCTATAGAATGCTTGCTTGCTTGCGGTTAATACTAGAAGTAATGTAAGATCGATTAATAATTAATTCTGTTGCCCAACTACAAACCTGTACCGCTACCCCCTGATTAGCCAGCTCTCCAAACTAAGGCGCCCATCTTAATTAGTTTAAGCAAGGGGTAACCAAGTCCAAATTAGGCAAAGCGATTAGTATGCAGGTCGCTCCACTAACGGTACGGATTCACACAGCAAAGTTATATTTTTCGGAGGTAGTAGCCTCTCCGTTTCCAAATGCAAACATCATTTACGTATGTCATGAAAATAACCCCACGTCCAATAGAACAGTGCTATTTCGGACTAGTTGGCCGACCGTCCTTCCCAGACTTAATTGGGGAGCATGGGCATGCATGCATGCAATCAAAGGTCTACATGCAATCACTGTTTCAGTTAAGAGTACATGCTTGCATCTAACCCCTTTTTTACCACCACGTACTACTACTAGTAGTGCTCAATTAATTGAGCATGCGTGATGAGCTCAATTGTACTACACGTGCCAATCGACTGGTCTGACGAAACCGGAGGAAAAAATTACTACCGAGAGATGAATAGACTAGCGTGCAGACGTAACGACGACAGCGCCTCGCCGTGTGAGCGCACCGTGCACACCTGTGAAGTGCCAGCGAGCAATGCTTGCGGATGCTTCCGGGGATCGACCGGAGTACTTTAACCCGTGTCCGTACACGGATCGCTATTAGCACTAGGAAAAAAAATAGTGATAAAAGTACTGCCAGTGAGATCACATTCTCGCGCAGCTTCCACTGGCGACCGCAGCGCAGATAGTGGTACGTACGCATGGCGTATGTATAAGCATACGTGTACTACCATATATAAGCAGCCTACCTAGCTAGGTACAGTAGCTAGCTAGTAGAGTAGATTTGTAGCAAGACTTGACCGGTCGTCGTATTAGTAGTTAAGACGGACAAGCCGGACATGCATGTTACACCATTTGTTAATCCGCGATCAGATACACTGATACTACATACGTACAACATGGCGTATACTACAATTTACCCACCTACCTAGCTACTTAATCAGGAAGCGTTGGAGTAGACAGAGATAACCTAGCCAGCTAACTAGATTTGGTAGTAGCTTAACTCTAATTAATCAGCACATAAGCTGCATACGCCTCCATGTCTCTCGCCATGGAGACACCGGCCCTTTTCCACGCACTACTCAAAACAAATCCCCAGCAGTTTTCAAGCGAGCCAACACACGCCCTCAGATTAACAACCATTAACCCGCCCGCATGAAGCTCTTAAGTATTCCCCTAATACCTGATCGGGGGCTCACGTGGCGCGAGATGAGGATTCCATGGCGTATCCCCTGCCCGAAACGGAGCTCCGCTTACGTCGCTCCGTTTGACGGGCAGAGGGTTGCTGCGAGTGCGAGTAACGCGACGCACACACGCGCCTACGTGTCCCCCGGCCTCCAATAGTCTAGGCGCTACGGCGTCCTTCTCTATACGCTCGCGCGCAATAGTTAATTCGCGGTTGGGTGATCCGGGAGATCTCCGTGAGGTCACCCCGGTCTCGCCTGCTTCATCCTAACATTGACGTTTATCCTATTCAAATCCCTCTCATAATTGTGTATTAGTATTAGCCAGGGCCCTGTGGATTTGATTGTTTAGAGGCAACAAAGGAATGGATTGGAAGAGCAAACCGCGCGTCAGATACTGTAGATTAATGCAGAGCTGGCTGGCCAAGGCAACTCTGACTTTGTCTTGCTGCACTTTACGCGGATGTGATCGCGTTTTCTACTCCGGAAATGGTTGATTAGCACCTGTGAACACGGATCAGAGATCGCCACGTTGGAGCGCCATCAGATCGACCAAGGTAAAAGTAAAATAGTCCATAAACTAGCTGCTGTACGCATCGGCCAATTGATCTTTACCTCCATCGTTTGTAGTATATATATAGAACATGCATGCATAGTTAAGTGTATTATCAGAACCTGATTCTGCTAGAACATTCACTTGGTGATCAGGCATGAATATGATTGAGAGGTTAGTTAATTGTAATAGCTGTGACGATCTCCTATACTATTTTTTTTTCTTCTCTTGGGCATCTGCGAGTCTGTGATCACTGTTCATGCGTGCGCTCCGTATAAAACTATAGTATTTGCATGGGGGTCGAGGTACGTACATACGTGGATCCATGGATGAGGTGTCAACAAACTGTCAACTCAACATACAAACTGGCGCCTCTGTTGCATCACTCCCAGCTGCTCCATATAAATATTTGTCACTGCCCAGGATGAGGCGCCCGTGGCTGTGGTTGCGTTTGGTTGTGACCTGGATCGCCTCCGCCTGTAGTTAGCAAGAGTAGATGGGCGGGAAACATTGTTATTTCATGTCATGGCCCATGCATATCGTACTTGCTCCCTGGATGCATATGGCCTGGAAACGGCAAGCAGGACATTTAATTTTCTAGGGGTGTATCTTTCTTATGCGACATTATTGTCATCTGGATGCGGCAAGTTGGTGGCATAAAAACAGCTAGCGCACTTGGTTCCGTATATGCCTTGGACCTTGGTCGATTCAGCATATGGGTCAGAGCATCAGAGGACAATTCATGATGGAGTGCAGTTTGTGGCTAGAAAGAGAAGGAGAGAAATTAATGTTCAGATGTCTGACTGAAAGGACGTGCTGAGGAGTATATAAATCGGAATTATTCAGAACATTTGGTACCTGTTTTCGGCTGTTCATACGCAGCTGTTCATATGTAGTAGTAGGATTACATTGGTTGGCCGTTCCGACGCTAGCTCATGCTCATGCAAGCACTGTTTTTTGGAGAAGAAAGAGCTCATGCTTAGTGTCCAATACGCACCGCTTGTTCTTCATTAAGCATTATAACAACAGTTTCCTTGATGTTTTTTCTGGTGTTAAGTGCGAGATGCAATTTCTGTTGCGTATCTCAATCTTTGTCGAAAAAAGTTGCGTATCTCAATACGCGAAACTTGCGCCGACAATGCTCGATCTCGGACGCCAGCGCAAATAGTAGTTCACCAGCACATACACTTGAGAGCATTTGGCACTTGATCTCTTGGGCAAGAACGGCATTGGCTCGTTCCATACACTTTCACGACATCTGAAGTCCAACCACTTGTACACTTGTCATTTCCCGTGGTCAATCAGGCGGGGTTTGCCGGAATGGCTGACTCTTGGCAAGCTAGCATGGGCGGTTCCTGCTGCAAGCGACAGGCAGCATTTCAGATCAAGTTAACCCTCCCCTCTTGATGCCTTCCACAACTTAATTTCACCCTGATAGCTAACCTAGCTTGCTTACACAGACACAGCAGAGCCATTCTGAAGACGCGTAGGATAATCGCGACTTTCTGCACACAAAAACATCCGATCAGTAGCCTTTCTTATTACGCCCATCAATCAAAGTCAGCATAGGCTACAGCAAGAAGATATAAGCATCGGGTCATCTCGGTTTACTGAACCCGCGGCGGGCGGAGGTACGTGTCACGGGAGAAGCCAACGGGTCAGTGCCCAGACCGTCGTAGTGGCTGCAGCAGTAAACGTCGTCCGGGTGTACGTGATGTGGATTTGCTGGGCTAATCATGCTTATGCTGGGAAGGTTGCCAATTTTTGCATTACGAACGATCGCTGCAGGTCGTTATCCTGCAAGTAAGCTTTGGGGGGGTGTCTTTTTCTTGGGCTTGAAGAGAATTGGTGGCCAAACATGTTGCAAGGTGCAGCGATGTCAGATTGCTCCGAGATTTCGCTTCTCCCCGCTGCAAGCTTTGCTTGAGAGAGGCCTTCCGCTCAGGGGTGCGCGCCTGCGTGGACGTCGTACGACCATGCAACGCAACCTTCTCAGGGTTATCCAACAGGTTCAGAGACTCTCAAGGCCCAAGGATTGTAGAATTGTGAAAGCAACTTCGAGCATGGCATCGCATTTCACGTGTATAGCTTCTGGGTGAAGTTGCTTGAGAAGCTCATTCAGGTGCTCATTAGTCAAAGGGAACTGTGCTATTTGATTTTCATGTAAATATTCTCAACAAGGATGCGTCTCTCTGAGTGCGAGACCCGATACAGATTGTTGGTCTTGGTCCACACGGTAAAATGTTATAGACAAAACAAAATCGTGCTCCTGTTTGAAGCTGTGAAACATTGCATCTATTTGTAGTCTGCTGAGATCAGTTCGACGAGCTTGTCGTGCAGAGCACCGTTTGTCACAAGAACACCGCCTGAAGGGTAAAGAATTCTGCGCCCTGTTAGGTCAGCTGCAAGATCCAACGGTTTCCCACTCCAGTCACTGATCTGCCAGTTTCAACAAATTACAAAAAAATACAAAGGTTATAATACTAATGCCGGTGAATCGATAGAACAAATGTAAATTTGACTGAGTTCTGGCTTAACAGACAGAGGTGTGTATATACCTGACCTCCAGCTTCCTGCACACAAATCATCCCAACAGCATGATCCCAAGCCTATGCAAACAGTGGGAGTAGACAAGATCAGCGTATGTATAAACATACTCCGCAAGTTGTTTAACTTGCCATGCAGAACCACTGAAATTTCAAGCAAGAGGACACCTTGATTTGAGTGTTCACCCGTGCTCGACTGAAAAAAACTGAGGCTCTCCCAGATGCTACCATTATATATTTGCACAAGCTACAAAACATCAGCAAGAGCATTATCACTCATCGATGATCAGTCTAAGATAGTCACTATCAACCTAACATACTTTTCTAGTATAGTGGTGGTAATAAATAGAAAATTCAACAAACCTGCCACAGCAAGCATATCGGAGAAGAATTTTATTCTCATCTCGAGTATCAGATTCGTCCGTCGTTGAGTCAAAGAGGAGCGATAATGGTATCATGTTCCAAGTTTGGCTATCCGGAATGCAGAAGCGTGCCATGTGCACAACTGAACATGCATCAACAAAACATCTCTTCCAAACATCCTGTGCTGTGGTGAACTGGCCAATCTCAGGAGACAAGTGCCTAGACCAAGTACCACAGCCTACATGAGACACCATAAGGATGCCATTGCTAGGACAGGGATCAAGATTTTCTTCTTTCTTGTTTGCCGTGGTACCATTGGTCCAGTTTGGACATCCCATCACTCCTACTGCTATCTTTCCGTTCACCACAAGAGCCAAACCGACCTTAAGACAAAACAAGAATAGCTTCATATCAGAATAAAAAGAATACGAAAATGTAGTGAGCATGATCTATTGCTCAGATAGCACTTAGAATTTTAGAAAGCATGGACCTGCAAAATTCAGACTGAGCAGCTACCACAGACGGGCGAACAGAAATGGTATTTACAAACCCTAATTTGCCAAACTAAGTATTCAGACATCCTAATTTCTCAAACTTGGTATTATCAAAGTTTGCAAATCCAAAAGGACAGTGCTTCATTAAAAAAACTGCAAGAAAACTTTACGCCAGTAAATAAAATGACGATGTTATAATGTTAAATGTGGTTTGTTTCAGCGAGGAACCATGTGGAAAATCATCAAGCTACAAACCTGAACGTGCTATGAATCTCATAATGTTGATTGTGGCTTTTGATACATGCATCTGGATCGCTTATGCTACAGGGAACACATGATGGAGGCCTTGAGACAAGCTACACATATAAATAGTCCAATATGCATCATCACGACATTTTCTAGTACAATACACATTTTAATGTGCGTTTGAGAAAATAGTATCCAACGCACATAATGTCCAGAAAATGTTCATAACAAAGGTCTATGCTGTTGCACTTCTGTAATAACGGTTGTACTCCAAGTTTCAGGATGCGGTCAGCAATACCCAGTGATAAGCCTTATAATGAACACAGAGCCACCCCACCAAGAGAGGATGGCCTTCAGGAACAATCTTGCCCCGCACTGACACATCACAGAAAACGGTGTTCCAACTATGCCTGTTATGCTCCTTTTTGCTATTTTTTTGCGGAATACAGTACTCAGCTGGCTAGGCTGTGACATCATGAATATTGTGGACTCTTATGGCTTCCCTGTCAGCTTTGTGACAAGAGAAAGGTACAATTTTCAAAAGAAAGGCGTCGAATGACCCCATTGGGTTAGTTATTCATAGCCGGTAGAATTTATGCAAGTAGAGGAGTAATAGAATCTTGCAGAATCAACCCTTAAGCCCAAGATAGAATGCATGCGAAGTTCGTGAAGACAATGAACAATGGGATGGAGCAATGATAGACTGCTAGCTACCTACTTAGCTCAGCCAGCCTAATGGTGTTTCTGCAAGCGCTTGTACAGATTAAATTGTTTTGGCACCTAGCTGTTTGTCTTTTAGCCCCCTGTACATAATCTTTCCCTCCCATAAAATAATTAGGAAGAGCTCCTGCCGTTCATTCAACCAAAAAGAAACAAATAAACAGAGAGCTGTACCACATACAGAGCATCATCTCCTTTCAAGAAACCTTTAGTGCCATCAATTGGATCAAGTACCTTCAAAACCGCAGCACCATGATAACTCAGTGGAACGAACTTTTACAGATCCTGATATGCGATTAATGAAAACTTGGCAGTTTACCCAGTAAGTAGCAGGATTTGAATCAAAGGAGACAGCATCCTTGCCTCCTCTATCAATAGCTCTCAACACATCATCATGAGTTAAAGGTGAACAACTATTTTTCACTTTGCCTGCGACAGCACTTGAAATTGACTCAATGAGTACATTACCACTGTTATCATCAGGATTAGATGACTTCAGAAATGTTGAGTCCTCTTCTGCCACCAGAGGTATTGATGGAAACAGTTGCTGGAGCTCTTCCAGTAGCACCAGGGTAAATATGGCATCAGATAAAGGCACAAAGTGCAGATGGTAAGCTGAACTAAGGAATTATGCTGTGAATTACCGAAGCTGATAAGGGCCTGAACTCCAAAATCTGCAGTTGTCACAGGACTTTGGTCATTCTTTTCAAGAATCTTCCTTCCACCTGAAAGAAGTGATCTCTTCACCTGTCAAGGCATAACAGATTAACCAGCAAAATGTAGCTCAGGTCATCAGCTAGATAATCGATGACATGCTAGGCATTTGAATTTATTACATCACCATTAAATGATGCACTGAGAACTCACAAAGTCAATGCTTTGGGTTTAGTGCAGTCTATTGCTGCTGAAACCTTTGGGGCTTCTGTTTTTTACGTATGCTCTTCTCAATAACCGCAACAAAACTGACTAAACCAAAATTGGTCTTTGCCTATTTGAACCTAAACGAAGACCTGATACACAAGAAATAGTTTTGGTTTCAGTGAATGCATGTACCTTCCGTTTCCTAACTATCCCATAGGCCATAGTTTATCCTTATTTTCAGGCATATATGTTGTATTTTGGAAAGAACTTAGACATACTAAACTGAGTGATGTCTATACTTCAGAAATACACGGTGCATAATATGAAGCATTTGATGGCCGTATGATCCGCAATGCCAACTATGTCTGGGGGAGCCGGAAATGGCCATGCACCTCTGCAAGAACTGCCCCTTCTTGACAGCGGTCTGGAGCCACGTTAAAGATTGGACGGGAGAGAATATGGATATGGCGGCGGACCCAACATGGCAGTCTCGCATTGGTGGGACGAGATGATCTCCAATGGTCTGAAGGAGGTGAAGCGACGCCAGAGTGGTATTCTCTTATACACGTAATGGAACATATGGAAGAAACACAACCGTCGCATCTTCAGCGGAACCCGCCTCACCCATTTTGAGGTTGCCGCTCTGGCTCTCCAACGCGACATGGCTTTTGGGCGCGCAGATGCCACTGAAGGTATTGGCTATAAAGTTCTCCTGCCGTCCATACTACTTTAGTGATCTAAACGCTCTTATATTTCTTTACAGAGGGAGTAATAGTCAGTCTGTTCCTGTCTTATGGTTTCCGCCAAGTTCCCTTTAAAAACATGACTCATCTGTACAGAAACCTTCTTCTTCGTCTAAATGAAAAGGCAGTGCTCCTGCCGGTTCCTCGAAAAAAAATGAAGTATATTATTGTTGTTCTACTTTGTATGGTTAAAATTGTCTAAATGAGATCGTGTACTTTTTATGATCACACTCACATGGCGACCACAATAAACTACCGTGTTTTAGAATAGGTATAAATCATTTTGGTGATTTTACTAAAGCTACCTAGTACATGAAATGACTTGATTTTATCTGTGTCTAGCATACTGCATTACGCATTGGATCCTTAAAATGTTCTGTCTTGCAAAACTTTACCCCAGAAATAAACCTCTTCACACAATATGTCTAGTGCTTTATCATACATTTGCAAGGAACTGACTTTTCGGTGTTCCACGGAGCTTTTCACTCTTTTTTGCAAAATAAATTTCAACACCGCAGGAATTGACTTCAGAGAATAATATGCAAAATAGTTGATACTTTCTAATTTTTTCTCAACTTTGTTGCCATCGAACTTTACATCAAGAGAGCTACGAGTACTTTACAGTGTTAAATCACTGCAATGCCACCGAATGGCAACTACCCTGGCGCCCAATCTGAAACCAAGAGGAGGGGATGAGGTCAACTCACGTCTACGCAGAGGCGGCAGGCGCGCTCGACAGAGGCGGCGGCCGCGGCGAGCTCGCGGTGGTGGGGAGCGCGCTCTGGAGGGAAGGGGAGATCGCATCCATCCTCCGCGGCCGACGATATCAACGCTGCCGCCCTGTCCAATAACAAAACAGATCAGCCGAAGAGGCGGCTGCTGCTACAGAAATCACATCGGAGGATGGATGTAAGGCCTGGGAGCTTGCGAGGGAAACCTTATCGAGATACGAGAGGGAGGAGGCGTCGGCGGGGCGAATAGCCGCCGCCGGCCGACGAGGAGACGGTGCGGCGGAAGCAAGAGGTGGAGGAGCGGCATGTGTGATATGGGTGTGTGTGGCGGGAGCAGGACGGCTGATACTGTTGAAACATGTTTCTTTTTTCCTTCAGAAAATTATGTACCCATTTGTTGATCACATAACAAGAGTTTTTAGGGCCAACCAACCTGTATTGGATGGCTAAGAGGACATTATTATCCTTAGCTCACCAGAGCTCAAATTTTGTTGCTCATATTATTTTGGATTTATTTCAGTCAATACGCGTTCAGTGAAGGAGACGTTTCCGCCAACTACGAGACATCATGCTTCAGACAGATCAATCAACCAAACAAACAAGCCAAAATTATTTCGAAGTGATGAACGGGCAAGTATGTGAGCTTCTTTGTTCGAAAATATTTTTTCGAGAATCTTTTGATCCATGCATTCTTAATTATGACAATTGACAGTACAAAGGACACCTGAACTAATAAAAATACCATATCCGTGGACCACCAAGCAACGACTACAAGCACTCGAGTGAGCCGAAGGCGCGCCACCGTCATCGCCTCTCCCTCCCCGAAGTCGGGCAAATCTAGTTGTAGTAGACAGTCGGAAAGTCGTGTGCTAAGGCCCCATAGAACCAGCGCATCAGAGAAGCAACCATCGTCGACGCAGAAAGTCGTAGGAAGGATCAAACCTATAGACACACAAACAAAGATGAACGAAGACCAGATCCAATCAGATTCACTGAAGACCAACACCGACCGAATCCCACGAGATCCGACGGAGACACACCTCCACACGCCCTCGAATGAAGTTAGACGCACCATCAGGACGGGGATAGAACGTGGGAGACATTATTCCTGCTGAGGGACGTCGTCGCCGTCACACAACCCCAACCAAGATGCTGAACCAAACAAGAACAAGAACGGGGTCCCTCCCGCCGGCAGGAGTCGAGGTCATCTACACCTCCATGGCCCAAAGGCCATCGAAGATGAGGCGGAAAGCAATACCATCAAAATCTGATCCTATAGCCATGATCTCATTAGCAATTTGAAAGTATTGGCTTGTCATGATCCTCTGCCAACGAGAGAGCCTCTCGCAATGCAAGTGCTTTGACAATTTCAGTGTTTGATACCC
>NC_041383.1:247582257-247596788 GCF_002162155.2 Triticum dicoccoides | reverse complement strand
CCGAGGATGCCCTGGGTAATCACTACTACCGCGAGCAACAACTGCCATTGTAAACACAAAATCAACATATATAGACTTTATTGTGTTTCCTTATTATGCCATTCAACAACCCACACTTGGATGAACAACATTAGTTTTAAAAGTTATCATGTACACATTCTTAAGAAAATTAAGCAAATTGCATGAACCAAGAATAAAGCATCATGCACACATTCAACCAACATGTACAAATCACACATGTCATGTTCTCATGTGTACACCGTCCCCTCCTCCAATGTGTCAGGCTCTCCATGCCACCCTAGAAAGCATGATCTCCACTCGCGCTATCTCCCAAAGATTGCCATGTACTAATTTGACTAAGGTGTTGATGGAAATAAATCGGAAAGTATCCGTCGTGTGATAGATCACATCCAATTTCACTAGGAAATGGAAATTTCCTAATATAAATGCTAAATAGTTCACAATGTGGAACAAAATGGTTCAAAACAAATACTTGTATCACTCTATATTCATCGAGCATGTGAAGATAAGAATTGAAGTTTATTTTAACTCAAGTAAGTTTAGCCAATCATGCTGTTTGTACCTCTAAAGATAGTTTCACTGAAACTAATGAACATTTATTTTTAATAACAAATGGTCTAAAACAACATGAAATACCAACAAAAAATGGCTTAAAGATTTGGACATTCAATTGAAGTCATTGTTTATTCAAGAAGAATCAAAACATTGCCGCTACAAAGTACTAATAAAATATTTAGAAAACACAAGAAAATTGGAGACCACCACACTGACTAAATACACTTAAATCTTCTGAAGGAATCAACTGCAAGTTAGCAAACCGATAAATGAGAAAAAAGAAACAACTTTGATCCTCTCTGACTAGCATTTGGGAAGATCGGATGGCGGGGGGAGTAGCTTCTGGTTCGGCAGGCTCCCATCTAGCACCAGCCATGCCATTCTCAGTCCCCAGGTCGTGTGCACCTCCAAATGACAATGCATGAACCATACACCTGTGGATACATGCATATCGGACATATGAGCAGGGGCTAAACCACAAGTTTCATGAATAGATAGTATATGCAACTCTGCTTACCTGGGTTGTCGGCGAGAAAACGGATGGCCACCCATCCACCAGCCGGCACGCCGACGGTGTTCCGCTCGACGGGGTCGACGAGGTTAAATCTCGTCGGGTCATTCACAGGGTCGTAGTTGCCAAACCCTTGCCCCACGACAAAGAAGTTGAAGCCGTGCAGGTGCAGAGGGTGGCTCTCGATGCCAAGGATGCTCGTGTCCTGCATCACCAGCTCCACCGTCGCGTTGAATGGCAACACGAGCAGCTTGGTCCCGGTGGCCACGTTCGTGTTGTTTGGTGATACCCCAGTGTAGTTGAATTGCGAGAGGGGCATGACCGGAAAGTTTGACCCGTAGACACCTCGAGACTTGCCTGTGAAGTGCGACTGAAGGAGCGCTGTGGAAGGAAGCACCAAGGAGATGTTGTTGATGGCTGCCGCAAACTGTGTGGTGTTGGTAGGCCCCTGGCATGTCGCATTCACGGGGCAAGGGCGTGTGCCCAACCCGACCGTGAAGAAGAACTGCTTGTCCACCGACTGCGGCACGGCCGCCGGGTACTGCGGTGTGGCGAGGCTCCGGAGCTTGGAGGTGAAGTTGGTGACCAGGCCGGTGTCGTTGAACCTCGGCAGAGTCGGCCTGAAGAGTGGCAGGTCCTTGTCGAAGCTTGACTCGAAGGCGGAGCGAGGGTTGTGGTACTCGAGGATGCCGGCGACGGTGGTGCTGTCGAACGTGCCAGGCCTGATGACAGAGTATGGCGCGGCGGACATGTAGAAGTTAGCCTTGGGATAGAACGGCTTGGCTGTGAGGAGCACGTTGGCGGTCTGGCCCGGGGAGATTATCATTGTCTTTACGGTGAACGGCTTGACATAAACTGCGTCGACCTCGACGATTGTGAGTGTGTGGTTGGCGACGGAGAAGAAGAGCTCGTCATTGAGAGCAGCGTTGATGAGGCGCAGCAGGTATGTTTTTCCTGGTTCCACTTTCAGCTTGAACGTGTCTGCAAAGTGTCATGAGTGCACGGTAAGCATACTGGTTATCAGGTTTATAAATCTTTGACGATTAAGATGCATGGAAGCACATAGGGAGCGCAATGTACCTTTGGCGGAGCAGTTGTATAGCGGCCCAGGGAGCCCATTGATGGTGAAAGCGTCTGAGATGTTTGGGGCGCCGCCCGTCCGGAGCGCCTGGCTGACCAGTGCCTCCGTGTCCGCCCTCCACCACTCGCCGAAGAGAACTGGAACTTCCTTGTGTGGCGCAACGAACGGGTAAGGCACGCCGAGCTCGGGGAGGATGACGATGGAGCCGTATACGGTGGCGCGTAGCCAGGAGATGTGCGCGTGCCACCACAGCGTGCCGCGCTGCCCGGTGACGGTGAAGTTGTAGACGTAGCTCTGGCCCGTCTGATCGGGCACTGCGTAACGTACGCCGGCCCGTCGGCCCAGCCGCTCCGCAGCTGCCGAATGCCGTGCCAGTGCAGCGTCATGTTGTGCGCCACGTGGTTGGTGACGCGGACGAGCACGCGGTCGCCCTCCCGCGCCACCAGCGTGGGGCCGGGGTACTCCCTGTTCACCGTCACGATGCTCTTGCTGGCGCACAGCCTCGTCACGTTCGCCATTTGCACCTGCAGAGATCGGAAGACGAGCACCATCCATGTGAGAAAATGCATGTAGAGCAGTAGAAGATCGTGAATGTGCAAAGATTATACTTACATTGAAATCGTAGTGCCTAGTGATGCTTTGTGCCTGGACGATGAGCAGCATGAGAGTCGCCATGAGGACAGAGCAAGGAGCCGGAAGACGGGAGGAAATCGCCATGGCTAGCTTGTCGATCTTGATGAGCTCTTGAGGAGCAGATGTATGGCCAGGCGAGGATGGAATGCTTTTGTTCGAACAAGTACTTGAGTTTATATATACATGTAGGAAGCTGCAAGCGTGTACCACCAGCTACGTACGTACCACCGTCCCATTTCTTTGAGGTTTTCTACGTGGTCAATTTTCGTTAGGTGATTCGGTGGATGAACGATCAAGGCATGAGCTTGAGCTAGCTGGAGGCTATGGCTTTGGAGTGGAGCCAAAGCCAGTGCATTCCATCTATCACCTCTGGTTTAATTTGCATGCCTCCTAGTCACGCACGGCTTCCGTTGCAAAACACTCGCCGGTCTACAAGTAGGTAAAGCTAGGAACGCCGATTTTTGTGCTCCTCCGTGGTTTCGGATCAATCTTCCTACTGCATATATGACAGATTTGTGATGTTCTTTTCCAGTGTAGTCGATCAAAATTGACGTTTAATCCAAGGTACTATTCTAGATTAGCTCCTGGAGAAAAGGCAGAACAGAACATCAGTCAAAGTTAGGTTCTTAGGCTTAATCATCGAAACATCACTTGCATGGTACAGCAAGATTGGCTAGCTCCTGTTGAAAGGCACAACACAATGGAGAATTAGTTCTGTCGGTCACCGTCGCCATAACAACCAGCATAGTAGCTTCCTCCGAAACAGGTCCCACAGAATCGCTAAAGGTAACTTCAGTTCGTAGCACTAGCTTTCCTTCACCTACTTTTTTTTTGAAAAGGGGGAATTCCCTGGCCTCTGCATCAGAATGATGCATACGGCCATCTTATAAACCAAACAAAGATAGTGTCAACAAGGTTCGAAGGTCTCCAAAACAGGAAAAAGTAAAAAAAGCTCACACAGAGCCATAGAGTAGCTAGAAACCACAACTAGCCAAGATAAGAGGCCACAACCGGCTGGCTACCAAAGGATAAGTAAACTAGATGCCTATCCTATTACATGACTGCCATCCAAACCGGTTGAATATATTCCGAGCTACCATCTCCCAGCGGACAGATCCAGTAACCAAATGCTCCCTGACCTCCGTCCGAGTGAGTGGCGACCACGAACGGATCCGTGCCGTAGTTCGGAATATAACCTGCAAAAAGTGTATACATGATATTCTGTTAAAAACCAAATCATTCTTGCAAGTCCAGATAGTCCACAGCAACGCATAAACCCCAACCCGAATGTGTTTCGCTAAGTCAGGTTGAACCCCATTCAACCATGTCCCAAATAAGGCGTTAACAGAATTCGGTGATTTGATATTAAAAGCAATGTGAACCGTCTGCCAAAGGACTTTGGCCAACGGGCAATCAAAAAATAGGTGTTTTATAGTCTCATCCCGATCACAGAAGCTACACCTAGTAGGTCCTGTCCAATTAGGCTTTAACAAATTGTCCTTGGTTAAAATAACTTGTTTGTGGACAAACCACATAAACACTTTTATTTTCAAAGGAACCTTGACATCCCAAACATGCTTGGAAGTAGGAATGGAGCTCGAATTAATAACATCAATATACATTGATTTAACTGTGAATACTCCAGACCTAGTTAGTTTCCAGCGTAATTCATCGGGTTGTTGGGAAAGCTGGACCTCCATCAGTCTCCTAACTAGAGGAGCCATTCTTTCCAACGATTGCCCGCCAGCGTCCGTCAGAACTGAATATTAAGGGGGATCGACTGAAGAACCGAAGCCACGAACACCTCACGTCGTTGAACAATACGGTACAACAAAGGGTACTGGATGGCCAAGGGCGTCTCGCCGAGCCAAGTATCCTCCCAGAAACGTGTGCAAGTACCATTGCCAACAACAAACTTTGTCCTATTAAACATAAGTTGTTTGACTTTCATAAGTCCTTTCCAAAAGGGGGAATCAGTCGGCCTGACTGAAACCCGGGACAGAGTTTTTGACTGAAGATACTTGCTGCGAAGGATTTGAGCCCACGTGGCATCAGTCTCTGAATAGAGCTTCCACAGCCACTTGCTAAGAAGGCATCTATTCTTGACTTCAAGGTTTTCTATACCAAGACCCCCTTGGTCTTTCGGTCTACAAATGATATCCCATTTAGCAAGCCTGTATTTTCTTTTGGTCTCACCACTCTGCCAAAAGAACCGCGATCGATAGAAGTCCAGTCTCTTTCGAACACCAACTGGGACCTCAAAGAACGATAGGAGAAACATAGGCATACTCGTGAGCACCGAGTTAATCAGGATCAACCGGCCTCCGTATGAGCTTACCCTTCCAGCAACTCAGTTTCTTCTCAAATCGGTCCTCGATGCACTTCCATTCCTTGCTTGTCAGCCTACGATGGTGGATTGGAATACCTAAGTATGAGAAAGGTAACTCTCCCAACTCGCACCCAAACAATTGCCTATAGGCCTCCTGTTCGTCTTTGGCTCTACCAAAACAGAACAGCTCGCTCTTATTGAAGTTGATCTTCAGCCCGGTCAATTGTTCAAACAGGCATAACACCAGCTTCATATTTCTCGCCTTGGCCAAGTCATGCTCCATAAAGATGATCGTGTCATCAGCGTATTGAAGAATGGAAACACCACCATCAACAAGATGAAGTACCAATCCACCTACTTGACCACTTTCCTTAGCCCTACCTATCAAAATTGCTAACATATCCACGACAATGTTGAACAAGATAGGGGACATTGGATCTCCTTGTCTTAGGCCTTTATGTGTCTGGAAATAATGACCTACGTCGTCATTTACTTTAATTCCCACACTACCTTTTTGCGTAAAAAATTCAACCTGTCTGCACCAGGCTTCATCAAAACCTTTCATACGCAATGACTGTTGGAGAAATGGCCATTTGACCTTATCATACGCTTTCTCGAAATCCACCTTAAAAATTACTCCATCTAATTTTTTGGAGTGGATTTCATGGAGCGTTTCATGCAGGACTACCACCCCTTCAAGGATATTTCTGTCCGGCATGAAAGCAGTTTGGGATTGTTGCACCACAGAATGCGCAATCTGTGTCAGCCTATTAGTCCCAACCTTGGTAAAGATTTTGAAGCTAACATTGAGGAGGCATATGGGTCTGAATTGCTCAATCCTCACAGCATCCGTTTTCTTAGGAAGCAAAGTGATAGTTCCAAAATTCAATTGAAATAATTGAAGTTGTCCCAAGAACAAATCATGGAACATAGGTAGCAAATCCCCCTTAATAATGTGCTAGCATCTTTTATAGAATTCGGCCGGAAACCCATCCGGTCTGGGTGCCTTATTGTTTTTCATCTGTGAAATTGCCTCAAACACCTCCTTCTCAGAGAACGATGCGACCAGAATGTCATTTTCGGCCGCCGAAAGGTGAGGCACATCCTCAGTCCTAGACTCATCGAGGGACACACAATTATCCTCCGGTGGTCCAAAGAGCTGCTTGTAATACTCGGTAATATATGTTTTTAGGTTATCCTGACCTAAAATCGTGCCCTCATCTTGTTCAAGTTGAAAAATGCGCTTCTTTCGATGCTTGCCATTAGCAATTAAATGAAAGAATTGAGTATTAGCATCCCCTTGGACCACTTTGCGTACTTTAGCACGCAAAGCCCACTTCAATTCTTCTTCACGGAGCAGCTCTTTCAGCCTCTTCTCCGCCTCAAATTTAACCTGAAGCTCAGCTGGCAGCAAAATCGTGGATTCAACCTTAATGTCAAGGGCCTGTATAAGAGAAAGAAGTCTATCCTTTCCAATCTTATACACACCACTTAGGTGCTTAGCCCAGCCCTGCAAGAAGCTTCTCAAGTGCCTAATCTTATTCTGCCAACGCTCGACCGCAGTCCTACCGCCTGCACCTCTATCCCATTCCCTGGCAATCAAGTCCAAAAACCCCTCTCGTTCGAACCAAGACATCTCGAAAGAAAAGGTATTTTTGTTACCCACGTGGTTAGGCTCCCCTGAATCCACGAATAAGGGTGTGTGATCGGATATTCCCCTCGAAAGAGCTTGCACCGTAACCAGAGGGAACTTTTGTTCCCACTCTACGCTTGCAAGAACTCGATCAAGTTTTTCATAGGTTGGGTTTGGCAGGGCATTTGCCCAGGTAAACTTTCTACCAGAAAGCTCAATCTCCCTCAGATCCAAGCTTTCAATAATGGTATTAAACATAAACGACCATCGGCCGTCAAAGTTATCATTATTTTTCTCCTCTCTCCTCCTAATGATATTAAAATCCCCTCCAACCAAAAGTGGAAGTTGTTCCGATCCACAGATTCGAACAAGGTCCGCCAGAAACTCTGGTTTAAGCTCAGGCTGTGCGGCACCATACACCGCCACCAACGCCCAGTTGAAACCATCTGATTTAGACCTGACTCGAAACTTGACCGCGAAGTCGCCCATCACTACACTTCGGACCTCAAGCGAATCGCATCTCACGCCAAGTAAGATACCACCCAATCTTCCCCGCGGGGGGAGGCAATGCCAATCGAAATCAATACCACCCACAAGAGAAGACAGAAACTGGGGCACAAAGTTTTCTCTACCAGTCTCCGAAAGAGCAATGAAATCTAGACGCTGCTCTAAAGCAGCCTCAGCAAGAAACCTTCTTTTAGCCAAGTCCTTTAGACCTCTGCTATTCCAAAAGATTCCTTTCATAGTTCGTCATGGAATTTTTTAGTGGTACGAATTCTAGCACTCCTACGAACTGCAGAATCGGGATAAATCTTCCGTTTCCACTTGCGTTTAGGTTTACTAGGCTTAGACGTCCGGTCCTCACAACCGGGTTCAACTGTAGAACCAATCTCAATCTCTATGGGCACATCATCGTCCTCGGACTCATGGGTAGGGGGTGCTAGATCCGCACACAGACTATGAAGCACCCGCACCCCTAACGCATCAATCTCAACATCATTCATCGGCTTGACCGCCGCTACGAATAGTCTCTAAGGCCCGTTCCGCCTCCAAATCTAATAGATCATTCACCGAATTGGAAATCTCACTATCATTTTCTCCTAGTGAAGCTCCTAATTGGTTTGCATTGTTTATAATCTCCTCATTAGAAAAATGCAATAACGAATTAGAGATGTTGACGGACATACCAGATGAGATCGCAGCATCCTGAAGCTTGGCCGCCCTCATAGCGCACCGCTGCTGCATATCATCCACCTCCGGGTCCTCGAGAACGCGAGCGCTCATCCGACGCCCCGTAGAGTTGGGGATCCCGCCAAAAGCAACGACCTCCTCCCTAGTAAAGCCTCGCGCTGAATCCCTCAATGGATCAACCGAAGGTACCGAAGGAGGCGGCTGCGGGCTCCCAGGCCCCCCAGACACAAGGCCCATGGGAGCGCGAGGGAAGGAGAAGGTGAGGGCCTCCTGCCCGCACCCTCGTCCCGCCCCCACAGCTGGCGCGGGAGAATGAGAAGAAGGGAGAGCCAAGGCCGCCTGCCCCAGCTCCCCCCCTCAACGCGTCCGAAAGCGCAAGTGTTGGCGCCCCAACCGGGGAGGCAACAGCTGAGGCCGCCTGCCTCGGGCTCACTCCCCCGGCGCTGGCCACGCCCACCGAAACCTGCGCCACCGTAGGAGAAAGGGCCATGCAGCCTCCCCCACCGCCGGCCATCGCCGGCGCCGGCGCCATCGATGTTACCTGCGCCAGGCGAAAAGAAGGAGAGGCCGGGGCCACCTGCCCCAGACTCTCCTCTCCACACCGAACTGCCGAGACTGTCAGCATATCTCGGTTAGAAACCATGGTAGGAGAAAACGAACCCACCGTAGGCTCCACCTCCCTAATCTCACCCACCATCACAGGACCAGGCACATCATCAAACTCCAAAGGCGGAAGCATACACTCAAAGCTGTCATCAGACTCCACTCTGTCACTCCAAAGCCGGGGAGGCGCCGATGCTGGCCCAAAGGACCCAAAATGCAGCGTGTTCATTGGTACCGCTGGAGGCGATGTATGCTTAACTCCGGAGCCATCATCGGACAACTGAGCAGGCAGACTTGACCCATTGGCCTTCTCCCGTGCATCCTTGTCAGTCTGATCCCCACGAGCACCGGCATCACCATCCCCCTCGTGCGTATCCATGGCAGCCGCAGAAACCCCCTCAGCAAACAGATCCGGATCCTCGAACTCGATCTCAAGAGGGAACACCTCGCCCCGGTAAAACCAGTTAACCATGTCCGAGACAAAAGCAATGTCCAAAACACCCACTAAGAGCCTGGCTACCCCCTGTGCTCGGGTAAAAGGCATGTCCACTTCCTCAGTCTTACCAACCATCATACCCAAACTCGCCACTACTCTAACATCGGACAAAGCTTCAGATGGGGCCCCTGAAAACCGCAGCCACACCTTTGTCAGCGGTTTTCCCTTAGGCTCCACCTTTTTCCACTCGTGAAACTCCAAGATGCACTTAGTACCAGGCACCTTGCACAACCCAAAACTCAACAGCTTCTGCAAATCCTCAACTGTTGGGAAATCAACCCTAAAGACATTTTCCTCGATCTGAACGAGCTCCCACTGAAACTCACCTGGAGCCAGTTCCTGAAGCCTTTGCACAATTTGAGCCTCAGACACCACTTCGCGAGTAACTTTCACAATGCCAGTAGTCATACTCTAAGTCTCAACAGGAATCTCCCTCGCCGCCGGGGACTCAAAGAAAGTGAGTTCAGCACAGAAAACTCCATACATCGTAAGCGCCGGAGCCTGATCTCGCATGGTTGGGCATTCCCCCCCCCCCCCCACCATGAGCAATCTTACCGCACAAGCTGCAAAGATCCGCCAAGCACTCAGCAATAAAGTGGCCTTTCTCACCACATCGATAGCACAGCATCTTTTCTTTCTTACGCGCCCCCTTGGACGCCCTCTCCGAGTCAGCCCTAACCCCTGCCTCCGTATCACCTCCAGAAACAGGAACCTCCACATTGGCCAAAGCCATCACAACCTCCATCGCCTGGCTAGGCAACTCAGCCGACTGCCCAGGATCGACAGCCATATCCGTAACCTCAAGATCAACCACGGGCGGTGGTGGGGGCGGCCTATGGAACCGACCACGACCACCACCACGCCCACCCCCACGACCACCTCGATGGCCACGGAATCCACCTCTATGCCGGTTGTTCGGGCCAGTAGCCCCCTCGACAAAACCACCAGCGGGACCAAGGAAAGGTCTCTCATTAGAACCATCACTTTGCCAAGCGTATCCGCGTCCACCTCCCGTAGACGACGAACTCCGGTGGCCTTTCCCATAAGCATCAAACCCATCATCTCCCCACTGTCCTTTAGGCTGACCATTAGCACCACCATCCCCCGTACTTAGCCGCATCTGGGAAGTGTCCGAACGCTCTAGTGTCGGTCTCGCGACCAAGTGAGGCGGCGGCGCGGCTCGATGAACCGGCGGCGCAACACCTCGCCCCACAGCAGCAGGCACCGGAGGTCTCGGGGTAGGGGCTTCGCTCCCCACAGTGGCAAGGCCCGGCGCGGAAGACCGCAGACCACCAAGCCCGCCTGTCGGCACCGCCGGACGCAGCACCGGCGGCCGGGCACCCTGGCCATCGCCCCGGCCAGAGCCAGAAGGCGGGAAAGGCGTGCGGACGCCGCGTCCCCTACCCGCAGTAGTACCAGGAACCGGGGCCGGCGGTCGAACTCCGGGCGCTCCAGCTCCGCAGCCGAGGGTCCCACGTGGCGGCACACCCTGACCCGCCACCTGTACACCGCGGTTCGCCCCTGGAACGCCGGAGCCCCGGCCAGTACTCGCAACCTGCGGTGGCGTCTCCACAGCACGGCCGGCAACATGCGGCGGAACCACTCCGGCCCGGGCCGACCCGGCCGGCTCGGCCGCGCCCTTCCCCGCAGTCCCCCGACCCGCCATGGGAAGCGGTGGAATGCGACGAGCACGACCACCACGATCTGGCCGGCGATGAGGAGTACGACAAACCCTACGGCGCACGACGGTGAAAGAGGGACTGGACGGGTCGCTGCATGCCTCTCGCACGTCACCGATCGCTACGTCCAAACACCCCTCCGAAACCAGCCCACAGGGCACTGGCCCAGCTGCGACCCCTTCGGTTTGGGCCTCATACCCAGCCGAAGACGGCCCAGTATCCACCTGTGGCCCAACAGCGCCAACAAGCTCGTTCAAACGAGCCGCTCTGGCCATCGCGATCGGGATCGGGATCGGCGCCGCCAGCTGCCGGCTAGCCGCCGTACGGCCGCCCTTCTTCCTTCTCCGTACCACCGTCCACGCTTCCGGAGAAACCAAATCGAAAAGAGTAAGTTTTGGGAAACTAACCTTGGGAATAGGGTCCTTCCAAGGTCGAGACGCGGACGCGGCCGTCCTCCGGTGAACGACGCGCCGGAGCAATTTCAGATTTTCTCCGGGACGCAGTCCAGACCTCGCCGGATCCTCCGGAGGGATCACCGCTTCCACAATCTGCGCCACCTCGTCCTCCTCATAGCCGGGATCGAAAGTTTCACAAATCACATCTGAGGGCGTCGGCGAATACTCCGACGAGCTGCCTGGACGTTCGCCGTCGTCATCCTCACCCCCGCTCTCCTCCTCCGCGAGCGCCCAAAAACGTCCGCCCACCCTCCGGCGATCACCGGAGGTGGCATCCGTTCTCACGCCCGGCGCCATCGAGTCGCCCCTCCGCCCCTAGAGTCCTCGATTGTTCTGACTCCTCCAGCTTTCCTTCACCTACTACAGTCCAATACCAATACAGTATCAGTATACTATGTGCATGTACCAAAGTTTGCATGATCACTTGACAATTCGACAAGGTCGTTGGTACCTCTCTCTATCTTTGACGTGTGTTCTCGAGTTCTTTCCTTGTACAATTCCCAATGGGGAGAAGGATGCTTCACCCAACCCGATCAACGTTTTTCAGTTCCTATCTTTTCTACATTACTAAGCGTCGACACGTATATTATATCATGTGAAACAATCAACATTCATCCTAGGAAGAAAACATATCAATAAAATGAACAAAATATATTGATGTACCAACATAAGAGAGGCAATAGAGTTGTTCAAAAATGTTGTAATATAAAAAGTTTACTCAGACTAAAACTCTAGTGAACATATAGGCTAACCCTGGTATTCAAGTTTTTTCCTATCAAATAGGCAATGCTTTGAACCAAATTTCTTTTTGTAATTACACATACGGAAAATTGGCAAAGAACACTGATTTTTTTTTCGTCGGCCACTGTCACCAAAACAACCAGCATAGCTCCAAAACAAGTCCCACATAATCGTTAAAGGTAGCGAACCAACCTGTGATTGGATGGTTCAAGGGACAGTGGTATCCCTAGCCCACCAAAGGGTTCAAGTTCTGGTACGTTCTCGTCGACAACGAGTCGCCTACCTTTTTTTCGACAAAGGGTGAATTTTATTAACTCAAAATGGAGCATCAAAAGGATACAAACATAATGAGCATACACCCGGCCTCTACATAGGTAGGATGCACATAGCCAACGTCAACGCACACACACAAAAAAAACGTCGGCAAGTAGCAAAGTCATGTAAGACCAAAGCTATGCCTAAGCGAGAAAAAACAAACCCTAAAGCGATCAAATCCGCTATCAACAAACTAGAACAAAGACTGTATCCGCACCGATCATCTCATGACACCACAAGGATGACGAAATTCTTCAACAGCAACACCTTCAAGAAGGGAGCGGTGCTCAAGCGCCGCCATCACTTGATCCAACCACCAAGGGCTAGAATCTAGGGTTTCACCTAGAAGAACTAGTCTGAGCATCTCCGAGTAATGCCTTCAACAAGGTAACGACGCAAAACATCAGCATTGCTAGGTATAACCAACTCAGATTAGTCCTAAGTTTTCACTCCGGAGCTCGAGACCGGGTGCTCGAGAAGCACCACAATGAAGTCAATCATGTGATGTCGCCACTATTTTTTCGTGATCCCAGTAGCTACATGCGATGTGAAATCACCGCCGCCACACAACCATCCCTCTGCGTCATGTCATGATCCATAGATTGCATCTGACCGTCGAAGGTAACCATCAGATCTGGGGAGAGAAACCTCACAAAAACCTTTTGATGACCACCACAATCCGCAATGAAGTCGCTGCCACAAGTTGAAGTGGTCATCACACATATCAACACCAACGATGAAGCACACTACTGTCGACTGCCATCCGCTGCGAGAGCCCTGCTCAGGGCGTAGCCGCCAGGGGAGGACATGCCTAGATCAAGAGCACAAAAGCAGATCTGTTTAGCGGCCAAGCAACAGGGCGACGGAGCCCACATGACCGCAACACACATGGCCTTGGCCAGCAAGATACGACACAGAGAAGGCTCCCGCAGGCCATCCACCTCTCTGGCCGCTGGAGTAGCCCATGGCAGGGGACACCCCGTGCAGCCCGTGATGTCACATGAGGAGCAACCACAGTGCAGACCGTAAAAAATTGGGGGAGAAATTCACTTCTTCGGCCTCTGCACCAATTAGGAATGCATACGACCTTTCTATGTATGAGTATTAGGATTTTTAATCTCGGTTACGTGCCGAGCCTAGTCCTCAATAAATGCGTGAGTACCAGGAAAACCTGGTCCTTAAGAATAAGCAGGAACCTAAATCCGTCTCTGTGAGGTTTTGAACCCAGGGGTTGGATTTGTACATCCACTCCCCGAACCAGTTGAGCAAGGCTCATGCGCCCCAGGCGCCTACGGTAACTTCGTAAATCTCAAGATGGCATGCCGGCTCAGTCTCTTGAAGGTGCTCATAGGGATAGGATGTGCATATATGTGTTCATATGGATGAGTGTATGCGCATATGTATGAGCGTTTGCGTCTGTACTATGTTCAAGAAAAAAAAAGAATCGTTAAAGGTAACTTCACTTCGTGGCACTAGCTTTCCTTTACTAGTCCAATACGAATATAGTATCAGTATCCTATGTGCATGTACCAACATTTGCATGATCACTTGAAAATTCAACAAGGTTGTTGGCATCTTATCTGACGTGTGTTCTCGACTTCTTTTCTTGTACAATTCCCAACGGAGAGAAGGACGGGGCTGTTTAGATTGTAACCCTGACGTGCCGATCTATAAATTTGTTTTTTTTTCTTTCTTTTGCGAGGCAAACTTGGTCGTTGACCAGGCTTGGCCTCCCGTTTGGATGGGCACCAATTTTTTGGTGCGCCAAGCCCACCCCAGCTCTTATAGTTCACACTTTGACATCAAATCATTGGTAAATCTCGGGCGCCCAGAATCTGCGCCAAATATTTGGCTGGCCAATGGTAAGGCCGGGTCAAGCTTTCTCAGACCCATGCCCCACTCGGTGCATTTTAAAACCGAACCGAAAAATCATACCGAAAATAAATCGAACCGAACCGAATTCATGATTTTTATGGTTTCTGGTTTCGATATGGTATGAACTTTTCATACCGTTCTGAATTTCGGTTTTTATGGTATATACCAAAAAACCGTATATATATATATATATATATATATATATATATATATATATATATATATATATATATATATATATATAGGACAAATTTTCCCTACTACCGGGTGTAGTTACTCCCACTTTTATTTCATACGTTCTAGGTAGTATCTATCATATCGGAGAGTATGTACACGTAGTATGTAGTATATAAGAATGTTTAGGTACTATCTATACTACTTTTTTGGTAGTATGTATCATATTTTGCGCATAC
>NC_041383.1:247497204-247581947 GCF_002162155.2 Triticum dicoccoides | reverse complement strand
CAACGATACAAGTAGTCATGTTTCTTGTATAAGAATAAAATTTCCTGCAAAGAACATCCATTTTTTCTTATAACGTAGTAATTTTTCTCTTGCAAAAATGCTAACCACGTCGTCCATAACGTTTCAAGGCTTGAATTGAGGCATTCATATATACTTATATAAAGTTATATACCATTTGTATTTAAAAAGTATGTGTTTGAATTTATAAGTTTGTAAAATATAGTATGTCATTTTCAAATTCACTTTGGTTATTATGGTATACCGAAACACCGAAACCACATCGAAATAATTTGGTATATACCGAAACCGAACCATATTTTAATATCATACCATATAAACCAAAATATTAATACCATACAAACAAAAAACCGTATAAACCAAACCATGCAAACAGAGTGACCCATGCCCGAATATTGCACCCACGACCCTACCCATGGGCAGAGAACAAGACCCATGCCCGAACCAGACAGGTGATCCGACCCGACAGGTGACCCGACCCAATAGGGCACCCATCGGGTCTAGTAATATTTTAATTTAGTTTTTAAATTAACGAACTACCTGCACGTCTTGTGCTTGGCTGACCGTTGCTTTTTCCCTCTACCAAGGCCCTTCCTAGCCCTCTTTATAGAGAAGCTCAGCCAACCCTGCGCTCCAGCAAGCGAGGTGGTACTAAACTAGCTCCTCCCATGCTCATTTCGCTGCCATGCACGCACAGCACATTACCCGTGCATGACTTGCAACCATTGGAGGCCCAATAGGCCGAAATACTCTACCATTTCTTAGTTGACTCAGCAATGGGCCTTACCATTCTGGATTGATCAACAACAAAAAATGGCAGAGCAAACATACGTGTGCATACTCCCATCGGTACTAGTAGCGGGAAAATGCTACTCGCCGCTCGTTGCGGCAAGTTGTCGAGGCTTCGCACAGAGGAGATTCGAGCGAGGGACCGAGTGGGCCGGCCTGTTTTAGCGTTTTCAACAGACGATTTTGGGAACGATGTTTCCAGCCGGTTTTTTTTCCGGTTTTGGGAACCTTCTAGAAGGTTCCTGAACCGGCTTTTTCTTTTTCTTTTTCAGTTTCTTTTTCGTTTTCCTTTTTTCTATTTCTCTTCCTTTTCGTTTTTTCTTTTCTTTTTTTTCCTTCTCTTTTTTTTCTTTTCAAGTTTATTTTCAAACTTTGTTTCCTAATTTCAAAAAATGTTCCTGTTTTCCAGATTTTGTTCAAAAATTCAAAAAATGTTCCGTTTTTCAAAATGTGTTCACAAATTCAAAAAATGTTCCCAGTTTCAAAATTTTGTTCCGAATTTTCAAAAAATATTGCTTTTTTGTCTTTTTTTGGGAAATTTGTAAATAATGACATGGATTTCAAAAAATGTTCCTGTTCTAAAACATTATTCAAAAATTTCAAAAAATGTTCTTATTTTTTCAAATTTTTGTCCATGTATTAAAAAATTGTTCCAATTTCAAAATTGTTTGGGATTTTCAAAATTGTTCTTCATTTCCAAAAAAAATCTAAAAACTCAAAATTTGTTCTTTATTTTAAAAAATTTTCCCATTTCAAATTTTTGTTGAAAATTCTGAAAATGTTCATGTTTACAAAAAAAGTTCATGTTTTTGAAATTATCCATGTTTACAAAAAAAATGTTCACAATTCAAAATTTGTTCTCCTATAAAAAATATTCATGTTTTAAAAAAAACACTATTTAGAAACTTGTTCACATTTTTGAAAATGTGCTTATTGAAAATTGATCAGAATTAAAAAAATGTTCCTGTTTTTCAATATTCGTCCACAACTTCAAAATTGTTCCTGTTTTTCAAATTTGCTTGTAAATTTGAAAAATTGCTAACATTTTTTTTAAAACTCGTGTGGCTTCTGTCGAAAACGTTCTACTTGTAAAAAATATAATCAGAATTTACAACAAAAGATTGGAAAAAAGAAAATAATCGGATCTACCAGTGTGACTAGGTCTTAAATGTTCGTAGTGCTAGTTGACCAGTAAACTGGGACTGGCGTAGTGGCAAGCTACCACTGTTTATAGGCTTTCGTTTGCGGGTTCGAATCCTAGTTGAAGCGCTGTTGTTTGATCGTTTATTTTTTCACCGCTCGTTGCCTTCCTGGGCCGGTCCAGTTGAGGGAAACTCCTATGCGATTCGACATTTTGCCGCAGAATGCGGGGCATAGGAGTTCCCCCGGTAGCGTTCACTAGAAAAATGCTACTGCCATCGTTAATTAGCATATCTTCAGGAAAACTTCTACACTTCATATAAAATAAAAAATATATTTTAATCACAAGTATTAATCGGGTGACCCATGGAGCTACCCATGGGTAGAACCTTGTGCCCATACCCTACTCATGACTAATCGGGTTATCCACCGGGCTCACCCATGGGTTAACATGATGACCCATACCCATGGATCGTTTATTTTTTCACCGCTCGTTGCCTTCCTGGGCCGGTCCAGTTGAGGGAAACTCCTATGCGATTGCTCGACATTCTGCCGCAGAATGCGGGGCATAGGAGTTCCCCTGGTAGCGTTCACTAGAAAAATGCTACTGCCATCGTTAATTAGCGTATCTCCAGGAAAACTTCTACACTTCATATAAAATAAAAAATATATTTTAATCACAAGTATTAATCGGGTGACCCATGGAGCTACCCATGGGTAGAACCTTGTGCCCATACCCTACCCATGACTAATCGGGTTATCCACCGGGCTCACCCATGGGTTAACATGATGACCCATACCAATGGATCGTTTATTTTTTCACCGCTCGTTGCCTTCCTGGGCCGGTCCAGTTGAGGGAAACTCCTATGCGATTGCTCGACATTCTGCCGCAGAATGCGGGGCATAGGAGTTCCCCTGGTAGCGTTCACTAGAAAAATGCTACTGCCATCGTTAATTAGCGTATCTCCAGGAAAACTTCTACACTTCATATAAAGTAAAAAATATATTTTAATCACAAGTATTAATCGGGTGACCCATGGGGCTACCCGTGGGTAGAACCTTGTGCCCATACCCTACCCATGACTAATCGGGTTATCCACCGGGCTCACCCATGGGTTAACATGATGACCCATACCCTACCCATTAGGGACGGGTGCCCATGGGCGCGGCCGCCCATGGGTCAGATTGCCGGGTCGACACTGTCGAGAACCAAACAGCCCCGATGCCTTACCCAACCCGATCAACGTTTTTCAGTTTTATTTTATTTTTTCACCGCTCGTTGCCTTCCTGGGCCGGTCCAGTTGAGGGAAACTCCTATGCGATTGCTCGACATTCCGCCGCAGAATGCGGAGCATAGGAGTTCCCCTGGTAGCGTTCACTAGAAAAATGCTACTGCCATCGTTAATTAGCGTATCTCCAGGAAAACTTCTACACTTCATATAAAATAAAAAATACATTTTAATCACAAGTATTAATCGGGTGACCCATGGAGCTACCCATGGGTAGAACCTTGTGCCCATACCCTACCCATGACTAATCGGGTTATCCACCGGGCTCACCCATGGGTTAACATGATGACCCATACCCATGGATCGTTTATTTTTTCACCGCTCGTTGCCTTCCTGGGCCGGTCCAGTTGAGGGAAACTCCTGTGCGATTGCTCGACATTCTGCCGCAGAATGCGGGGCATAGGAGTTTCCCTGGTAGCGTTCACTAGAAAAATGCTACTGCCATCATTAATTAGCGTATCTCCAGGAAAACTTCTACACTTCATATAAAATAAAAAATATATTTTAATCACAAGTATTAATCGGGTGACCCATGGGGCTACCCATGGATAGAACCTTGTGCCCATACCCTACCCATGACTAATCGGATTATCCACCGGGCTCACCCATGGGTTAACATGATGACCCATACCCTACCCATTAGGGCCGGGTGCCCATGGGCGCGGCCGCCCATGGGTCAGATTGCCGGGTCGACACTGTCGAGAACCAAACAGCCCCGATGCCTTACCCAACCCGATCAACGTTTTTCAGTTGGCAACTCTAGCAAGAGGACTTTTTAGAGGAAGCGGATGTTTCTTTAAGACAACACAACTAAGCTTCATTGATTAATCAAATGTTTACATGCACTAAGGTAAGTGTCATAGGTCCTGATCAACCAAACATGTCGGCCTACACTTAAGAAATTGCGTGCTAAGCTAGGTTTCGAGCTTTAAAGTTGCAATTTCTCAGCTCGTGGACAAAAACAAAAGACTAGTTCAAAATTTGGCTTCTTTTCTCTTGAAATAGGGTTTTGCCCTAATTTATAGATAAAGACTACTTTATACTCCCTCCGTTCCTAAATAATTGTCTTTCTAGAGATTTCAACAAGTGACTACATACGGAGCAAAATGAGTGAATCTACACTCTAAAACATGTCTACATACATCTGTATGTTGTAGTCCATTTGAGATGGCTAGAAAGACAATTATTTGGGAACGGAGGGAGTAGATAACAAGAAAAATGCAAGAAATTTGAATGTAGAGTAGGACTTTATGGCCCGCCTAACAAAGACCCGCTCAATCACCATCTTATTGTGTGTCGTCCATAAAGTCCAAGCTACAGCTGCAAACACCAGCGAGAAGAGGCGTCTCCTCACCTGGCCTGGTTGGCGGGTTTCAAGGAACCCGCCCAGGTCCAAAGCCCCTCAGTCAAGCCCAAGAGCCTCACACACAAAACTCCAAGAACTCTCGTGGTTGTGCAAGAGAAAAGGATGCGTGTCCCCGTCTCTGGGACATCACAAAGAGGCCTGAACCCATTCCTAGGGGAGTGTCTCTTGATCATCTCTATCCCAGATGGGAGGTGATCCTGCAAAAATTGCCAAACACACATTTTGATCCTCAAGGGTAACGACGCCTTTCAAAGCGGCGAGGCCCAGGAATTGACACCCCCTAGTTCAGGACACCATCATCGAAACAGGGCATGATATGCCGAACCGATAGAACGCTTAAAGGGGCTAGGCACCAGGATACATTGTCCGAATATCGCGAGCACCAGCGGATGGCAGCCCGCAAACTAGCACACTCTACGGTCTCCATTGTCCCAAATGACCATCGGAACAAGATGTTCCAATGGCCATTGTGGGCACCCGTGGAGACCAACACCATCAGATCCAAGCTGATGACAAACAAGTTTGGAACCCCATACATAACGAGGCACTATACACCCATGGGTAAAGCCAGAATATGGTACCCTCACCATTACAAATGGAGAAGAACAATCCCAAGTTGGATCTCATGCTTGATCCGCTGGACAGACCTCAAAAACTGGGATCCCTCCGTACGTGGGCATGCAAGCAGTGGTTGGCCTCGTAAGTACTTTGCTTGAATAACCTGCAACCATAACCCCCCCTAATGATCTACCATACTTCTACTTGTGAGCTACGTTGGGATTTCCTCAAAGAGGAGAGGATGGTGCAATATAGTAGAGATAAGTATTACTCTCAATTACAAACCAAAGTTATTAATCCAGAAGGAGAATCACACAAAGCCTCGTGAACATCACCTGCACACACAAAAGCAAATACTTGCACCCAACGCGAACAAGGGGTGGTCAATCCCCTCGGTGGTTACTGGCAAGGATTAAATCTCGTAGTAGTAGATAATAAAGTAAATTGCAAAACAAAAGAAAGGAAATAAAATTGCAGCAAGGTATTTTTGTTTTTTACATATGATAAAAATACACCCAGGGGCCATAGTTTTCACTAGAGGCTTCTCTTTCAAGCACATAGCATACAATGGGTGAATAAATTACTATTGGGCAATTGATAGAAAAGCGCATATTTATGATGATATTCAAGGCAATGATCATGCATATAAGCATCATATCCAAGACAAGTAGACTGACTCCTACCTGCACCTACTACTATTACTCCACCCATCGACCGCAATCCAGCATGCATATAGGGTATTAAGTATAAAATAGAGTAATGCCTTAAGCAAGATGACATGATGTAGACAAAGTAAACCCAATCAATATGAATAAACCACGTTGTTTTACCCTTAATGGCAACAATACAAATACGTGTCTTGTTCCCTAATTTGTCACTGGGATAGAGCACCGCAAGATTGAACCCATCACAAAGCACCTCTCCCAGTGAAGATAAATCAATCTAGTTGGCCAAACCAAACGGGTAGATCAGAGAGAAATACAAAGCTATAACAATTAGGCATAATAAAGTTCAGGAAAGACTCAATTAGCATTCATGAATAGTCTAATCATATACCCACAATTCATCGGATCCTAACAAACACACCGCAAGAGAAGATTGCACCAAATAGAACTCCAAGAACATCAAGGAGAACATTATATTGAAGATCAAAGAGAGAGAAGAAGCCATCTAGTACTAGCTATGGACCCGTAGGTGTGTGGTGAACTACTCACGCATCATCGGTAGGGCGGCAAGGATGATGTAGACCCCCGTGATCGATTCCCCCTCCGACAGAGTACCAAAAAAGGCCTGCAGATGGGATCACGGAAGAACAGAAGCTTGCGGTGGCGGAAAAAGTGTTTCGGGTGGCTCTCTGGTATATTGGGAATTTATAGAGGCGGAATTAAGTCAAGAGGTGTCACGAGGGCCCCACAAGCTCAGGGGGCGCACCTGGTCCCCTTGGCCGTGCCCCATGAGCTTGTTGCTCCCTCATGGCTCTTCTGGTCTTCTCCCGAACCTTCATGGGTCTCGTCTGGTCCAGAAAAATCACTATAAAGTTTCATCGTGTTTGGACTCTGTTTGATATTGATTTTCTGAAAAGCCAAAATCAAGCAAAAAAGCAGCAACTGGCACTGGCAACTAGGTTAATAGGTTAGTCCCAAAAATTGATATAAAAAAGCGTATAAATGCATATGAAACATCCAAGAATGATACTGTAACAGCATGGAACAATAAAAAATTATAGCGTATCACATACCCAACACAACATAAGGGCCATGTTCATGTGATGTGATGCTAGGATGCCAATCCCTCCCAAATCCTTGGCATGCAGATGTCAGCCCACTTGACCATATGGTATTTTTTTCGGCCATCCATCGCCCGCCAGAAGAATTAGGAGAGGTATTTATCAAACAAGCTATTTACTCCTTCCGGTAGCATATACAACCCCATCATATACATGGGAGACTAGAGAGGTTGGAATCAGTGAGGATGGTTTTACTCCCTTTGGATGTAGAACCAGACACTTGTAGTTGAAAGCTTTTATCAAATCAAAGCGATCGAGATGCTTGCACATATTTTTGTATAGTTGACACCATACCATACATGTTATCACACTAGGTCCAAGCCTCTGAAAAAGTACCACACAAGACAAACAAAAAACAATTCGAACGGGTTCGTATACCCAACCAGGTGAATCAAAGAAAACATGAAGTGCTATAGAGATTTTTTGGTTTTGTAGGTAAATAAGTGAGATTGAAGTGCAAACAAACGGTTAAAATATAACCCACTGACCTTTGCTTTTAAAAATAAACACAACAAGTGCTTTCTTGTTGTGGTACGAGCGTGGGTACAAGTGGTGTCATACCGACCGCCATCTTTTGTTTAGATGTGGCACCCCACAGTGACTCGCTTCGGTACGATCAAGGGTACAAGCACTCATGCTCGCGCATTCTTGGAAAATGGGACTTTATGTTACTTTTGCCTGAACTTGGTAGGGCTGCAGGTACAAACTCTCGTACAAGACACCGTCGAATGCTCTAGAATTGGTGGTGCATCCTGTCTTCCTTGGTATGACCGCAAGTATGAGTGGGGGTCATAGTAGACGATGTCAAAGCCCCTAATTGCCTGGAGAAGATTCAACCGAGCAATGGTACCACATACGAATAGATGAATAATTATACCCAATGAAGATTAGTCCCAAAGCAACTTAAAAGTAGATCATGCAAAAAATGTCAATGTAGACATAAATGCATCTTAAACTCAAAGCCACAAAACAAAGAACGACACATACTTACTTCTGGGTTGCCTCCCAACAATGCTTTATCTATAGCCATATAGTTAGGCTCCAGTGCTCCAAATATCCACCCGGATCCCAAGGGAGATTGACCTAGAGTGTAATTAGACTTACCTCCGACCATGTTTGGATAACCTCATAGCATAACTTTGGCCGGTGTCGTACCCACTGATGGTGCATGAGAATCATGTAAGTAAATAGGTCCTCACTTTTGAGCGAGAACTGATGCACCGAGTGAGGTGGACATGTCTACTTATATTTCTGCAATGAAAGGGTTATAGACTTACATATAAGCTTTAAGATATTATATTGGCTACCACTCTAGGGAAACACTTCATAAAATTGTTCGTCGCAAACACAACTACTAAAAATTCTTTTTTAGTAGTAGCATAATTTTTTGAGCATTGTCTAGAGTTTTACTAGAATAGTGAATACTATTTAATTTCTTATCAACTCTTTGTCCTAGAACAACACCAACAACATAATCACTAGCATCACACATAATTTCAAAAGTCAAGTTCCAATCGGGTGGTTGAACAATAGGTGCAGAATTTAAGGCTTTCTTAAGTGTTTCAAAGGCTTCTACACAATCATCATCAAAAACAAATGGAACATCCTTTTGTAAAAGATTAGTAAGAGGCCTAGAAATTTTAGAGAAGTCTTTAATAAACCTCCTATAGAAACCAGCATGGCCAAGGAAACAACGAATACCTTTAATATCTTTAGGACATGGCATTTTCTCAATTGCATCAACTTTAGCTTTATCCACCTCAATACCCCGTTCAGAAATTTTATGACCTAAACCAATACCTTCATTCACCATAAGGTGGCACTTCTCCCAATTCAAGACAAGATTAGTTTGCTCACATCTCTGCAAAACTCGGTCAAGGTAGCTTAAGCAATCATCAAAAGAAGTTCCATAAACGGAGAATTCATCCATGAAAGCCTCAACAATCTTTTCACAAAAGTCAGAGAATATAGCTGTAGGATCGAAAGTATGTCTAGAGGGGGGTGATTAGACTACTTGACCAAATAAAAACTTCACCTTTTCCCAATTTTAGTTCTTGGCAGTTTTTAGCACTTTAGCAAAAGTCAACCAATCTCAATACAATTCAAGCAAGCAATCAAAGAGTATATGGGCAGCAGAAAGTAAAGCATGCAACTTGCAAGAAAGTAAATGGGAGGAGTTTGGAGGAAGAAAACTCAATATTGACACGGAGATTTTTGGCGTGGTTCCGATAGGTGGTGCTATCATACATCCACGTTGATGGAGACTTTAACCCATGGAGGGTAACGGCTGCACGAGTCCATGGAGGGTTCTTCCCACGAAGGGTCCATGAAGAAGCAACCTTCTCTATCCCATCATGGCCATCGTGAAGGACTTGCCTCACTAGGGTAGATCTTCATGAAGTAGGCGATCTCCTTACCCTTACAAACTCCTTGGTTCAACTCCACAATCTTGACGGAGGCTCCCAAGTGACACCTAACCAATCTAGGAGACACCACTCTCCAAAAGGTAATAGATGGTGTGTTGTTCATGAACTCCTTGCTCTTGTGCTTCAAATGATAGTCTCCCCAACACTCAACTCTCGCTCATAGATTTGGCTATGGTGGAAAGATGATTTGAGTGGAAAGCAACTTGGGAAAGGCTAGAGATCAAGATTCATCTGGTAGGATTGGAAAATCTTGGTCTCAACACATGAGTAGGTGGTTATCTCTCAGAAAATGAGTAGTGGAAGTGTAGGTGCATTCTGATGGCTCTCCCCATGAATGAGGAATTGGTGGAGGGGTATATATAGCCTCCACACAAAATCTAACCGTTACACATAGATTCCCAAACTTGGTAGGACCGAATCAGCAAACTCGGTCAGATCGATCTAGGTAAAAATGTGAATGTTAGAGTTTTCGGTGGGACCGATATAGTCAACTCGGTGGGACCGATATTCTAGGGTTAGGGCATAACGTAATCTCGGTGTGATCGATCGCATAAACTTGGTGGGACCGATTTCAGCAATAGGTACACAGAGGGTTGGTCAGCAAACTCCGTGGGACCGATTCGCTCACTTCGGTGGGACTGAAGTGTTACGAAAAGGAAACAGGGAGTTTGCAATGCACACTCGGTGGGACCGATTTGCTCATTTCGGTGGGACCGAAATGTTACAAAAAGGAAACAAAGAGTTTGCAATCCCATCTCGGTGAGACCGAGATCCCTATCGATGAGACCGAGATCCCTATTGATGAGACCGAAGTAACTAGGGTTTGGGCAGTGGCTATGTCAAATGAAACTCGATGGCCCGGATAGATCAAATCGGTGGGGCCGAATTTGAATTTTAGGTTTAGGACATTTGTGGAAATGAGAAAGTGGTTGAGGGTTTTGAAGCATATCACTAAGCATTTTGAGCAAGTAAGCCATTAAGCAACACCTCATTACCTTTTAATAGTATTGGCTTTCCTATGGACTCAATGTGATCTTGGATCACTAAAATGAAAATGTAGAGTCTTGAGCTTGTTGCCAATATAAGTCCTTTGCATTTTGAGTGGTCCACATCTCTAGTCCATGCCATGCCAATCATTGAACTTTCTGAAATGATCATCTTGAAATAGCATTAGTTCAATGAACTATATGTTGTTAAGAATTACCAAAACCACCCAGGGATTAGTTGCACTTTCAATCTCCCCTTTTTTGGTAATTGATGACAACATATAGATCAAAGCTTCGACAAATGATAATAAGAATGAAGTACATTGTCGCTTTGAGAAGTATGTGACAAGCAAGAGCTCCCCCTAAATTTGTGCATTGTTTAAGATTTGCTTTGGACTGCAAATGCACAATCTGTTAGGATCATGGGTTACTCTTCCATGTCACATACATCTTGGTGGAGCGCTCAAAATGATAATAAATAAGAACAAGCACTCATCACCAAGGCAAAGTGAATGTGAAGGAAATATGCCCTAGAGGCAATAATAAAGTTATTATTTATTTCCTCATATCATGATAAATGTTTATTATTCATGCTAGAATTGTATTAACCGGAAACATGATACATGTGTGAATACATAGACAAACATATAGTCACTAGTATGCCTCTACTTGACTAGCTCATTAATCAAAGATGGTTATGTTTCCTAACCATAGACATGTGTTGTCATTTGATTAATGGGATCACATAATTAGGAGAATGATGTGATTGACATGACCCATTCCGTTAGCCTAGCACTTGATCGTTTAGTATATTGCTATTGCTTTCTTCATGACTTATACATGTTCCTGTAACTATGAGAATTATGCAACTCCCGTTTACCGGAGGAACACTTTGGGTACTACCAAACGTCACAACATAACTGGGTGATTATAAAGGAGTACTACAGGTGTCTCCAAAGGTACATGTTGAGTTGGCGTATTTCGAGATTAGGTTTTGTCACTCCGATTGTCGGAGAGGTATCTCTGGGCCCTCTCGGTAATGCACATCACTATAAGCCTTGCAAGCAATGTGACCAATGAGTTGGTTACGGGACGATGCATTACGTAACGAGTAAAGAGACTTACCGGTAACGAGATTGAACTAGGTATTGGATATCGACGATCAAATCTCGGGCAAGTAACATACCGATGACAAAGGGAACAACATATGTTGTTATGCGGTTTGACCGATAAAGATCTTCGTAGAATATGTAGGAACCAATATGGGCATCCAGGTTCCGCTATTGGTTATTGACCAGAATAGTTCTAAGTCATGTCTACATAGTTCTCGAACCCGTAGGGTCCGCACGCTTAACGTTACGATGACAGTTTTATTACGAGTTTATAAGTTTTGATGTACTGAAGTTTGTTCGGAGTCCCGGATGTGATCATAGACATGACGAGGAGTCTCGAAATGGTCGAGACATAAAGATTGATATATTGGACGACTATATTCGGACACCGGAAGTGTTCCGGACGTTTTCGGAGAAAACCGGAGTGCCGGAGGGTTACCGAACCCCCCCGGGAGAGTAATGGGCCTTATGGGCCTTAGGAGAAAGGAGAGAGGGGCGGCCAACATGGGCCGCGCGCCTCCTCCCCCCTCTGGTCCGAATTGGACTAGGAGGGGGGGCGGCGCCCCCCTTTCCTTCCCCCTCTCCCCCTTCCTTCCTCCTCCTAGTAGGAGTAGGAAAGGAGGAGTCCTACTCCTACTAGGAGGAGGATTCCTCCTCCTTGGCCCGCCCTCCAAGGGCCGGCCGGCCTCCCCCCTTGCTCCTTTATATATGGGGGCGGGGGGGCACCCCATAGACACACAAGTTGATCTACGGATCGTTCCTTAGCCGTGTGCGGTGCCCCCCTCCACCATATTCCACCTCGGTCATATCGTCGTGGAGTTTAGGCGAAGCCCTGCGCCGGTAGAACATCATCATCGTCAACACGCCGTCGTGCTGACGGAACTCATCTCCGGAGCTTTGCTGGATCGGAGCCCGGAGATCGTCATCGAGCTGAACGTGTGCTGAACTCGGAGGTGCCGTAAGTTCGGTGCTTGGATCGGTCGGATCGTGAAGACGTACGACAACATCAACCGCGTTGTGCTAACGCTTCCGCTTACGGTCTACGAGGGTACGTGGACAACACTCTCCCCTCTTGTTGCTATGCCATCACCATGATCTTGTGTGTGCGTAGGAATTTTTTTGAAATTACTACGCTCCCCAACAGTGGCATCCGAGCCTAGGTTTTATGCGTTGATGTTATATGCATGAGTAGAACACAAGTGAGTTGTGGGCGATACAAGTCATACTGCTTACCAGCATGTCATACTTTTGTTCGGCGGTATTGTGAGATGAAGCGGCCCGGACCGACATTACGCGTACGCTTACGCGAGACTGGTTTCACCATTACGAGCACTCGTGCTTAAAGGTGGTTGGCGGGTGCCTGTCTCTCTCACTTTAGCTGAATCGAGTGTGGCTACGCCCGGTCCTTGCGAAGGTTAAAACAGCACTAACTTGACGAACTATCGTTGTGGTTTTTGATGCATAGGTAAGAACGGTTCTTGCTAAGCCCGTAGCAGCCACGTAAAATTTGCAACAACAAAGTAGAGGACGTCTAACTTGTTTTTGCAGGGCATGTTGTGATGTGATATGGTCAAGACGTGATGCTATATTTTATTGTATGAGATGATCATGTTTTGTAACCGAAGTTATCGGCAACTGGCAGGAGCCATATGGTTGTCGCTTTATTGTATGAAATGCAAACGCCCTGTAATTGCTTTACTTTATCTCTAAGCGGTAGCGATAGTCGTAGAAGCAATAGATGGCGTAACGACAACGATGCTACGATGGAGATCAAGGTGTCGCGCCGGTGATGATGGTGATCATGACGATGCTTCGAAGATGGAGATCACAAGCACAAGATGATGATGGCCATATCATATCACTTATATTGATTGCATGTGATGTTTATCCTTTATGCATCTTATCTTGCTTTGATTGACGGTAGCATTTTAAGATGATCTCTCACTAATAATCAAGAAGTGTTCTCCCTGAGTATGCACCGTTGCGAAAGTTCTTCGTGCTGAGACACCACGTGATGATCGGGTGTGATAGGCTCTACGTTCAAATACAACGGGTGCAAAACAGTTGCACACGCGGAATACTCAGGTCATACTTGACGAGCCTAGCATATACAGATATGGCCTCGAAACACGGAGACCGAAAGGTCGAACGTGAATCATATAGTAGATATGATCAACATAGTGATGTTCACCATTGAAACTACTCCATCTCATGTGATGATCAGACATGGTTTAGTTGATTTGGATCACGTGATCACTTAGATGACTAGAGAAATGTCTGTCTAAGTGGGAGTTCTTAAGTAATATGATTAATTGAACTTAAATTTATCATGAACTTAGTACCTGATAGTATTTTGCTTGTCTATGTTTGTTTGTAGATAGATGGCTCGTGCTATTGTTCCGTTGAATTTTAATGCGTTCCTTGAGAAAGCAAAGTTGAAAGATGATGGTAGCAATTACACGGACTGGGTCCGTAACCTGAGGATTATCCTCATTGCTGCACAGAAAAGTTACGTCCTGGAAGCACCGCTGGGTGCCAGGCCTGCTGCTGATGCAACTGACGACGTTAAGAACGTCTGGCGGAGCAAAGCTGATGACTACTCGATAGTTCAGTGTGCCATGCTTTACGGCTTAGAACCGGGTCTTCAACGACGTGTTGAACGTCATGGAACATATGAGATGTTCCAGGAGTTGAAGTTAATATTTCAAGCAAATGCCCGGATTGAGAGATATGAAGTCTCCAATAAGTTCTATAGCTGCAAGATGGAGGAGAATAGTTCTGTCAGTGAACATATACTCAAAATGTCTGGGTATAATAATCACTTGATTCAACTGGGAGTTAATCTTCGTGATGATAGTGTCATTGACAGAATTCTTCAATCACTGCCACCAAGCTACAAGAGCTTCGTGATGAACTATAATATGCAAGGGATGAACAAGACTATTCCCGAGCTCTTCGCGATGCTAAAAGCCACGGAGGTAGAAATCAAGAAGGAGCATCAAGTGTTGATGGTTAACAAGATCACCAGTTTCAAGAAAAAGGGCAAAGGGAAGAAGAAGGGGAACTTCAAAAAGAACAGCAAAGAAGTTGCTGCTCAAGAGAAGAAACCCAAGTCTGGACCTAAGCCTGAAACTGAGTGCTTCTACTGCAAGTAGACTGGACACTGGAAGCGGAACTGCCCCAAGTATTTGGCGGATAAGAAGGATGGCAAAGTGAACAAAGGTATATGTGATATACATGTTATTGATGTGTACCTTACTAATGCTCGCAGTAGCACCTGGGTATTTGATACTGGTTTTGTTGCTAATATTTGCAACTCAAAACAGAGACTACGGATTAAGCGAAGATTGGCTAAGGACGAGGTGACGATGCGCGTGGGAAATGGTTCCAAAGCCGATGTGATCGCGGTCGGCACGCTACCTCTACATCTACCATCGGGATTAGTTTTAGACCTAAATAATTGTTATTTGGTGCCAGCGTTGAGCATGAACATTATATCTGGATCTTGTTTGATGCGAGACGGTTATTCATTTAAATCAGAGAATAATGGTTGTTCTATTTATATGAGTAATATATTTTATGGTCATGCACCCTTGAAGAGTGGTCTATTTTTATTGAATCTCGATAGTAGTGATACACATATTCATAGTGTTGAAACCAAAAGATGCAGAGTTGATAACGATAGTGCAACTTATTTGTGGCACTGCCATTTAGGTCATATCGGTGTAAAGCGCATGAAGAAACTCCAGACTGATGGGCTTTTGGAATCACTTGATTATGAATCACTTGGTACTTGCGAACCGTGCCTTATGGGCAAGATGACTAAAACGCCGTTCTCCGGAACTATGGAGCGAGCAACTGATTTGTTGGAAATCATACATACTGATGTTTGTGGTCCAATGAATGTTGAGGCTCGCGGTGGATATCGTTATTTTCTCACCTTCACAAATGATTTGAGCAGATATGGGTATATCTACTTAATGAAACACAAGTCTGAAACATTTGAAAAGTTCAAAGAATTTCAGAGTGAAGTGGAAAATCATCGTAACAAGAAAATAAAGTTTCTACGATCTGATCATGGAGGAGAATATTTGAGTTACGAGTTTGGTCTACACTTGAAACAATGCGGAATAGTTTCGCAACTCACACCACCCGGAACACCACAACGAAATGGTGTGTCCGAACGTCGTAATCGTATTTTACTGGATATGGTGCGATCTATGATGTCTCTTACTGATTTACCGCTATCGTTTTGGGGTTATGCTTTAGAGACGGCCGCATTCACGTTGAATAGGGCACCATCAAAATCCGTTGAGACGACGCCTTATGAACTGTGGTTTGGCAAGAAACCAAAGTTGTCGTTTCTTAAAGTTTGGGGCTGCGATGCTTATGTGAAGAAACTTCAACCAGATAAGCTCGAACCCAAATCGGAGAAATGTGTCTTCATAGGATACCCAAAAGAGACTATTGGGTACACCTTCTATCACAGATCTGAGGGCAAGATTTTCGTTGCTAAAATCGGATCCTTTCTAGAGAAGGAGTTTCTCTCGAAAGAAGTGAGTGGGAGGAAAGTAGAACTTGATGAGATAACTGTATCTACTCCCTTATTGGAAAGTAGTTCATCACAAGAACCGGTTCCTGTGACAACTACACCAATCAGTGAGGAAGCTAATGATATTGATCATGAAACTTCAGATCAAGTTTCTACTGAACCTCGTAGGTCTACCAGAGTAAGATCCGCACCAGAGTGGTATGGTAATCCTATTCTGGAAGTCATGTTACTTGACCACGATGAACCTACGAACTATGAGGAAGCGATGATGAGCCCAGATTCCGCAAAATGGCTAGAGGCCATGAAATCTGAGATGGGATCCATGTATGAAAACAAAGTATGGACTTTGGTTGACTTGCCCGATGATCGGCAAGCCATTGAGAATAAATGGATCTTTAAGAAGAAGACCGACGCTGATGGTAATGTAACTGTCTATAAAGCTCGACTTGTTGCAAAAGGTTTTCGACAAGTTCAAGGGGTTGACTACGATGAGACTTTCTCACCCGTAGCGATGCTTAAGTCTGTCCGAATCATGTTAGCTATTGCTGCATTTCATGATTATGAAATTTGGCAAATGGATGTCAAAACTGCATTCTTGAATGGATTTCTGGAAGAAGAGTTGTATATGATGCAGCCAGAAGGTTTTGTTGATCCAAAAGGTGCTAACAAAGTGTGCAAGCTCCAGCGATCCATTTATGGACTGGTGCAAGCATCTCGGAGTTGGAATAAACGTTTTGATAGTGTGATCAAAGCATATGGTTTTATACAGACTTTTGGAGAAGCCTGTATTTACAAGAAAGTGAGTGGGAGCTCTATAGCATTTCTGATATTATATGTAGATGACATATTATTAATTGGAAATGATATAGAATTTCTGGATAGCATAAAGGGATACTTGAATAAAAGTTTTTCAATGAAAGACCTCGGTGAAGCTGCTTACATATTGGGCACCAAGATCTATAGAGATAGATCAAGACGCTTAATAGGACTTTCACAAAGCACATACCTTGACAAAATTTTGAAAAAGTTCAAAATGGATCAGGCAAAGAAAGGGTTCTTGCCCGTGCTACAAGGTGTGAAGTTGAGTCAAACTCAATGCTCGACCACAGCAGAAGATAGAGAGAAAATGAAAGATGTTCCCTATGCTTCAGCCATAGGCTCTATCATGTATGCAATGCTGTGTACCAGACCTGACGTATGCTTAGCAATAAGCTTGGCAGGAAGGTACCAAAGTAATCCAGGAGTGGATCACTGGACAGCGGTCAAGAACATCCTGAAATACCTGGAAAGGACTAAGGATATGTTTCTCATATATGGAGGTGACAAAGAGCTAGTCGTAAATGGTTACGTCGATGCAAGCTTTGACACTGATCCGGACGATTCTAAATCGCAAACCGGATACGTGTTTTTATTAAACGGTGGAGCTGTAAGTTGGTGCAGTTCTAAACAAAGCGTCGTGGCGGGATCTACATGTGAAGCGGAGTACATAGTTGCTTCTGAAGCAGCAAATGAAGGAGTCTGTATGAAGGAGTTCATTTCCAATCTAGGTGTCATACCTAGTGCATCGGGACCAATGAAGATCTTCTGTGACAATACTGGTGCAATTGCCTTGGCAAAGGAATCCAGATTTCACAAGAGGACCAAGCACATCAAGAGACGCTTCAATTCCATTCGGGACCAAGTCCAAGTGGGAGACATAGAGATTTGCAAGATACATACGGATCTGAATGTTGCAGACCCGTTGACTAAGCCTCTCTCACGAACAAAACATGATCAGCACCAAGACTCCATGGGTGTTAGAATCATTACTATGTAATCTAGATTATCGACTCTAGTGCAAGTGGCAGACTGAAGGAAATATGCCCTAGAGGCAATAATAAAGTTATTATTTATTTCCTCATATCATGATAAATGTTTATTATTCATTCTAGAATTGTATTAACCGGAAACATGATACATGTGTGAATACATAGACAAACATATAGTCACTAGTATGCCTCTACTTGACTAGCTCATTAATCAAAGATGGTTATGTTTCCTAACCATAGACATGTGTTGTCATTTGATTAATGGGATCACATAATTAGGAGAATGATGTGATTGACATGACCCATTCCGTTAGCCTAGCACTTGATCATTTAGTATATTGCTATTGCTTTCTTCATGACTTATACATGTTCCTGTAACTATGAGAATTATGCAACTCCCGTTTACCGGAGGAACACTTTGGGTACTACCAAACGTCACAACGTAACTGGGTGATTATAAAGGAGTACTACAGGTGTCTCCAAAGGTACATGTTGAGTTGGCGTATTTCGAGATTAGGTTTTGTCACTCCGATTGTCGGAGAGGTATCTCTGGGCCCTCTCGGTAATGCACATCACTATAAGCCTTGCAAGCAATGTGACCAATGAGTTGGTTACGGGATGATGCATTACGTAACGAGTAAAGAGACTTGCCGGTAACGAGATTGAACTAGGTATTGGATACCGACGATCAAATCTCGGGCAAGTAACATACCGATGACAAAGGGAACAACGTATGTTGTTATGCGGTTTGACCGATAAAGATGTTCGTAGAATATGTAGGAACCAATATGGGCATCCAGGTTCCGCTATTGGTTATTGACCGAGAATAGTTCTAAGTCATGTCTACATAGTTCTCGAACCCGTAGGGTCCGCACGCTTAACGTTACGATGCCAGTTTTATTATGAGTTTATAAGTTTTGATGTACCGAAGTTTGTTCGGAGTCCCGAATGTGATCACGGACATGACGAGGAGTCTCGAAATGGTCGAGACATAAAGATTGATATATTGGACGACTATATTCGGACACCGGAAGTGTTCCAGACGTTTTCAGAGAAAACCGGAGTGCCGAGGGTTATCGGAACCCCCCCGGGAGAGTAATGGGCCTTATGGGCCTTAGGGGAAAGGAGAGGGGGGCGGCCAGCATGGGCCGCGCGCCCCCTCCCCCCTTTCCTTCCCCCTCTCCCCCTTCCTTCCTCCTCCTAGTAGGAGTAGGAAAGGAGGAGTCCTACTCCTACTAGGAGGAGGATTCCTCCTCCTTGGCGCGCCCTCCAAGGGTCGGCCGGCCTCCCCCCTTGCTCCTTTATATACGGGGGCGGGGGGGCACCCCATAGACACACAAGTTGATCTACGGATCATTCCTTAGCCGTGTGCGGTGCCCCCCTCCACCATATTCCACCTCGGTCATATCGTCGCGGAGTTTAGGCGAAGCCCTGCGCCGGTAGAACATCATCATCGTCACCACGCCGTCGTGCTGACGGAACTCATCTCCGGAGCTTTGCTTGATCGGAGCCCGGAGATCGTCATCGAGCTGAACGTGTGCTAAACTCGAAGGTGCCGTACGTTCGGTGCTTGGATCGGTCGGATCATGAAGACGTACGACAACATCAACTGTGTTGTGCTAACGCTTCCGCTTACGGTCTACGAGGGTATGTGGACAACACTCTCCCCTCTCGTTGCTATGCCATCACCATGATCTTGTGTGTGCGTAGGAATTTTTTTGAAATTACTACGTTCCCCAACAGAATGATCATACAAGAGATAGATAATGTAATCATTCAAGCATAAGCATAAAGTATGATATGATCAAGCACATGATCATACAAAGTATCTCACACACAGTCATAAAGTATCTCATGAGCAAATAAAGCAAACAAATCAAATGAGTAGCAAAAGAAGCAAAGCTCTCTCTCTTTGAAGCCTATGATCTATACACTTTCTCCCCCTTTGGCAACAAGTTACTGAAAAGCTCGAAAATGCATAGTGCTATGCGACTCTCTAGGCTTGATCTTCGGAAGGAGGTGTTGAGATGACTCCAAGGACGAATGCATCTGTAGATGATGTTGGAGCTGGAGGGGTTGCCACTGGAGGGGCAACAGGAGCTATGGCTGTAGGTGCTAAAGTTGTAGCTCGTGTCTTTCACTAGCACTGCTGCAGACCTCTGTGCGCTAAGCACTCTGTGGAACACCTGTGTAGTTGCTTTGCCCTTCCTCTCCTGTGCTTCTTCGTGGAGTTCCTCAACAACTGTCTGTATCTTAGTCACCTTCAAGTACAGATCATAGAACTTTGTCTCAATGATCCGCTCCAAGCTCTCCTAGTTCTGAGTCAGGGTTGTCGGATATCAGGTTCCGGCAAAACCCTTAAGGTTCAAACTCTGGGGTGCGCACAAAGATCTTCTCCCTACCGAAACTCGCCCACAACCTCGCCGCGATTCTAAGCTAGCACGATGAACAACACAAGAGACACGAGGTTTATACTGGTTCGGGCCACCATTGTGGTGTAATACCCTAATCCAGTGTGTGGTGTGGTGGATTGCCTTTTGGGCTGATGATGAACAGTACAGAGGAAGAACAGCCTCGCGAGGAGAGGTGTTCTTGTGGTGGTGTGTAGATGAGCTAGGTTCGGATCAGGTTGGATCTGCTGTGGTGGCTGGCCCTATTTATAGAGGCCCTGGTCCTCTTCCCAAATATTGAGCGGGAAGGGAGCCAACAACGACCATTTTGAAAGGGGGCAGCTAGTACAAGCTATCCTGACTAAATGTGGTCTTCGACTGCCAAAGGCATTGGTGATGATGCCGTCTTGGGCTCCACGGTGACCTCCATCCTGCCGTCCTGCTGGTCTTGGTCTCGTTGCACCGATATGGAAACCTTTGCCTGATGCCTCGGTACTTCGCGCCTGCACTTGCCCCCTTTGCACCAAAGAGGAAACGAGGACACTGCGCAGGCCGGCGCCCTCCTGGCGCCCACCTGGTCTCGATCGTCATGGCTTGCATCATGAGCACCTCGCAAGGCACCCTTTGCCTTGACCTCTCCGCCTCCTTGCAGCCTGCCTGGTGAGGCTGCCCCTAAGGAAGCCTTGCATCGTCCGGCTTGGCCCTCGCGAGGGTCTTGAACTTGGGTCGATGAAGGCGGGCCATACTGGGCCACTTGCTGAGCCACACTGCAGGCCGCAGGCAGGCAAGTCTGGGGACCCCCGTTCCCAGAACGTCGACAGTAGCCCCCGGGCCCAAGGCGTGCTCGGACTTGGCTTACCAGCGAAGCCAAAGGGCAAGTGCGGAGCGCCGCGGGCCCCAACAGCCTGCGGCCTTGGGCGCCGCGTGGCGGTTAATTGGACGTGGGTGTCTCTGCTTCCCCATGCTGCCTCGGGAACTGCCTGATTTGACGAGTCCCTACTGCATGCAAAAAGAGTCATCATTACCTGTGATCGTGGAGGTCGACGGTTGGCCTCCCTCAGGCTATAAATGGGGAGAGACGAAAGCCCCCGTTGCCCATCTCCTCTTGCTCCGCCCGCTTCTTCTCTCTCCTTGCTCCTGTTGCTCACAGCACCCCATGGCGCTCGTGAAGAGGTTCTCGGTCGCGGAGAAGGGGAAGGCTCGCCAGGAAGGGCCTGGCTCTCCTCCGCCCAAGCGCGTCCGTGGTCGCCCTCGCAAGCATCTTGTGACCCCTGCCGTGGCTTCCTGTGGTCACGGTGGTGGCCCTTTACACAGTGGTGGCCGCCCATGTCGAGGCAGCCCGGTCGATGAGGGACGGCGTGCCGTGGCTACGTGGCCTCCATGGTCGTGCTTCCATTTGGCAGAGGTGCTGCCGGAGTTCGTTGTGTGGTCGGACGACCCGACCGGCAACTGGCTCCAGCTCCAGCTCCCTGGCAAAGGCGGACGGCTGCTGCAGCAGGGCATCCTGGGTCACGATGGAGTCTCCGTCGCCAAAAATGTGGCCCTGGCTCGGGGCTGGCAGACATTTGCCCGCGCGCGTGGCCTGGGCAGGCGGTGCACCCTCCACTTCAAGTACAACGGCGATGCGACCCTCTATGTGAGGGTGTTCAGAGAAGATGTCCGCCGCGTTGGGTGCTGCCCTGAAGATGATGATGGCGACAAGGTGCTCGGCCTTGGCGACGGCCGTGACAAGGGCGAAGGCGAACCTGCTCCCGGCGGTGACCGCAACTCGTCGAGCTTCAGCAGCTCCTCCTCCGTCGACAGCTCCTCTAGCGGTGGCCGCGATCATCCACCTTGCCACTGTGCCCGATTTGAGGGCGGCAACGGGTCGTCCCGTCACTATGCTTCGGTGAAGCGCGAGGCGGAGTCTGATTGAGCTCGGGAGGACAACGTAGGTCCCTCCTCGTGAGCTGTCGCAAGGCGTGCGCTGCTTTTATTTTATTTTTCCTCCTTTTCCTGCATCGAGAGAGAGAAGTATGGGGCCCCGTTGGGGTGTGCAACAAACTATGATCCCCTAATTATCGTACTAAATTTATTGTCCCTGTGCTGTGTTATGTTGTCGCCGTTACGTGCATGCGCATAGGAACAACTTAGCTCGGGACGCTTGCAGTAGTTTCCGCCTCGCGGGGTGCCTGCTCGGGGCCTCGCCGGGCGCCTTAAGAGCTGCAAAAATCTGTTGGGAGAATCATCTCCGAACCTTGGTCGCGAGGGTTGCCGACTATGGCCCGGTGCTTCGTGTCGCGATGCCCGAGGGGCATGGACCGGAGGGGTGCTCCCGCTGTGAACTCGAATGAGAGAGCCTCGCGAAAATTTAAGAGAGGAAGGGCTCACGAGGGCACCCGCGCAGCCCCCTCGCGAGGTTTGCGAGAGAGAGAGAGAGAGAGAGAGAGAGCGAGCCAGACAAAAGCAGAAAACAGAGAACAGGGGCAGAAGATGGCAACAACACTAGAAGCAACTTCAATAAAGGTTCAAACAAGGGAGAACAAGCCAACTGCGGAAAGCAAATGAAAAGCCGCGTCCGGCACCTAGTCTAGTCTTCGACGTCTTCTCACCAGCGTGGAGCTAAGTGCTGCCACTGGGCGTGGGCGGGAGCCCCCGAGGCCCGAGGGCGGGTCCGGAGACTCCGGGGCGTGTACAGCCCCAACTCATTATTACATGAGAGTGTCACGGGTGGCGAGCTTCACAGGCACTGGGCCTTCTTCACAGGCACCGGGCCTTTCTTCGGGCAGCAAGCTTCACAGGCACCGGGCCTTCTTCACAAGCACTGGGCCTTTCTTCAAGGGTTGAACTTCCGAAGGTGCTGAATGTTCCAGGCGTTCGTGACGGGCACCCCTTCCTGAGTCTCCAGGCGCGTGACGCTAGGCCTGGAAACATGGACAACCTTGAATGGGCCCTCCCACATGGGCGAGAGCTTATGCAGCCCCTCCCTGGAGAGCACCCGCCTGAGCACAAGGTCACCTACCTCGAGAGTCCTGGGGTGGATGTTGCGGCAATGATACCGCCGCAGCGCCTGCTGGTACCTTGCTGCTCGCAGTGTGGCTTCACGACGACGCTCCTCCCCTAGCACAAGGTCCATCCCCCACATGGCGTCCTGTTGCGCTTCATCAAATGCCAGGACCCGCGCGGAACGATGCCTGACCTCATGAGGGAGGACCGCCTCTGCTCTGTAAACGAGGAAGAACGGGGTCTCACCAGCTGGCTTGGTGGCGGTAGTGCGGATGGACCACAGCACGGACTGGAGCTCATCGTACCAGCCCCTGCCACAGGCCTCCAGCTTCTTCTTGAAGGTCCTGGTTTTGAGGCCCCTTAGGACCTCCGCGTTGGCGCGTTCGGCCTGGCCATTTCTCCGGGTGTGTGCCACCGAAGCGTAGCATATCTGCGTTCCAAGGTTAGCACAATATGTTTTGAAGATTGCTAGTGAACTGCGAACCGTTGTTGATGATGATGCGGTTAGGGACCCCGAACCGGCTCACGAGGCCCTTGATGAACTTGATTGCAGAACCAGCTGGGATGGTGCAGACAGCTTCCACCTCTGCCCACTTGGTGAACTTGTCGATGGGGACGTAGAGGTAGCGGTAGCCCCCAGGCGCTCGAGGAAACGGGCCCAAGATATCCAGCCCCCAGACCGTGAATAGCCATGAGAGTGGGATGGTCTGCAGGCCCTGAGCTGGCTGATGGATCTGCTTGGCATGGAATTGGCAGGCTTCACAGGACTTCACCAGCTCGATTGCGTCATTGAGTGCCGTAGGCCAGTAGAACCCGCTGCGAAACGCCTTGCCGACGAGGGTTTGTGATGACGAGTGATGTCCGCAATCTCCACCATGTATGTCAGCCAGCAATTCCTTCCCCTATTCCCTGGAGATGCAACGCAGGGAATCGTCATTTGGCCGCTTCCGGTAGAGCTCTCTGTCTTGGATGCAGTAGGTCGTGGCCTGCCGGGCCACGCGTTCCGCGTCCTCCTCTTTCTCTGGCAGCGTCCCTTGCGTCAGGTAGTCCTTGAATTCTACAGTCCAGCATCCCTCCTGAGGCTCCAGCGCCAAGAGTAAGCGTGCTCCCGAGGTCGGGCCACAGGCTGGGGCTCCTGTGGCAGGTGGCTGAGGGAGTTCCTCTCGAGGCTGTGCTGTGCTTGAAAGTGACGGTGCCGCTAATGGCTTGATGAGCCGTTCCTCGAAAACACCAGGCTCTTGAGGCAGCCGCCTGGAAGCCCTCCTAGCGATGTCATCAGCCTCTTGGTTGGTGCCACGGGGCACATGCTGCAACTCCATCCCCCAAAACTGCTTTTCCATCCTGCGCAGCTTCGCAAGATACGCTTCCATGTGCTCGTCCTTCGGCTCGTACACCTTGTTGGAGAAGTTGACGAGGAGCTGTGAATCGCCCTTGATAGTGAGGCATTTCACCCCCAATGCCGCTGCAGCTTTCAAGCCTGCTATGAGGCCCTTGTATTCTACTATGTTGTTGTAGACCTTCTCGCCCGGCTGGAAACATAGCTGCATGGCATAATAGAGCTTGTCCTGAGTGGGGGATATAAGCACTGCGCCAGCCCCCGCGCCATGCCGTGAGAATGCTCCATCTAAGTACATGACCCAGCCATCTGGTGCCTCGCTTCCTAGGGAAAGTGACCGATCCTCGCCTGCCTCGAGCCCTGGGGCCTCTGTCCATTCTGCCACAAAATCTGCAAGTGCGGCTCCCTTGACGACCCTGGTTGTGCTGAATTCCAATTGAAACGCTTGTAGCTCGATGTTCCATTCGGCGACCCTTCCAGCGGAGTTGGGGCTCCTGAGTACCCTTTCCAATGGGTAGGCCGAGACGACCTTGATGGGGTGCCTTGAAAGTAGTGATGTAGCTTTCACGAGGCCACCAATAGCGCGAGCAAGAGCTTCTGAGGCATGGGGTATCGCGCCCTTGCGTCCCACAACACCGTCCTGACGAAGTACACCGGATGCTCGATGAGGGTGGGTGTGCTGACGAGGTATGTGCCCTCCGGAGGGTGAGACGCCTCCTGAGACGACGGAGCCCCCAGCGCCTGGTTGCGTGGCGCGGTCTCTTCAGCCCTGGGGGCGTCTTCCTGCTGAGGCTGGTTTCCATCCGCCGAGGCCGTGGTCCTCGCGAAACCTCCCTGGTCTTGTGCCGTCGCGACCGTGGATGGTCATGATGCAGCCTTGACCTGGAGCTCCTCCTGAACCGCCACTAGAGCTGCGCTCCTCCCGACCATGGCTGGTCGCGACCGTGGCGAAGTAGGGTGTGGCGGCGAGGTAGAGCACCAGGGGCTAGAGAGGGCGTGGCGCCACCATCACAGGAGGGCTAGTCAAATATTTCTTGAGGTCTTCAAACGCTTGGTCGGCCTCCTGTGTCCACTCAAACGGGCCCTTCTTCTTCATTAGCTTGAAGAAGGGCAGGGCGTGCTCCCCCAGCTTGGAGATGAAACGTCCTAGCGCAGTTACGCGCCCGGTGAGCTTCTGCATTTCTTTGAGGGTTTGCGGTGGACTCATGTCTTCGATCGCCTTGACCTTCTCCGGGTTGGCCTCGATCCCTCCGTGGGACACGAGGAAGCCCAGAAGCTTGCCGGAAGGAATGCGAAACACGCACTTCTCTGGGTTGAGTCACAGGTACACTTTGCGGAGGCTCACGAAGGTCTCCTCCAGGTCCTGGATCAAGGTCTTCGCCTCCCGAGAATTCACCACAATGTCGTCGACGTAAGCCTCGACATTTTTCCCGAGCTGCCGGCCCAAGGCGATGTGCATCAGCCGCTGGAAGGTTGTGCCCGTGTTGCACAACCCGAACGGCATGCAGGTGTAGCAGTACACCCCACATGGGGTCAGGAAGGTTGTCTTCTCCATGTCTTCTACCGCCATCTTGATTTGGTGATAACCCGAAAACGCATCCAAGAAACATAGCACGTCGCACTCGGCGGTGGAGTCGACAATTTGGTCGATGCGGGGGAGCGGGAACGGATCTTGAGGGCAGGCCTTGTTGAGGTTGGTGAAGTCGATGCACATGTGCTCTTCCCCCCTTTTTTGGCACAACAACAAGGTTTACTAGCCATTCAGGGTAGCAGACCTCGCGAATAACACCTGCTGCCTCTAGCTTGCGGGTTTCTTGGATGATGAAGGCCTGCTTTTCGGTGGACTGCCGCCTTGCTTTCTGCTTCACGGGGCGTACATTGGGGCACACATTTAGGTGATGCTCAATCACCTGCCTTGGGACCCCCGCTAGCTGCTTGGGTTCCCATGCGAACACATCCTTGTTCTAGCGCTGGAACTTCACTAGCGCCTCCTCTTGGTCGGGGTCGAGGTTGGCACCTATGCTGAAGGTGGTGCTTGAGGACCCGTCCTCCTCAACTGGTACATGCTTGGTCTCCGCCTTGTCCTGAGTGAACAGCTGCTTCTTCTTGGTCGGTGCAGCCTCCTTGGCCTTGGAGGCGTCCGTGCCGGCTGCGCTGCTGCGGCTGTCTGGAGGGCGAGCTTGAGAGCCAGCAGAGCATCCTTGGTATCTCTAGCTACGGTGAGGACGCCGCTGCTCCCGGGCATCTTCATGAGGTTGTAGGCCGAATGGGCCGCTGCCATGAACAGAGCCAAGGCGGGGTATCCGAGGATGGCGTTGTACGGGAGGCCGATGTGGGCGATGTCGAAGTTGACCCGCTCCATGCGGAAGTTGTCGTGGGTGGCGAAGGTCACAGGAAGGCGGATCTGCCCTAGGGAGCTGGAGGAACTGCCTCCGACGCCTGAGAAGGGCTTGCTGGGTCAGAGCCAATCCAGCAGTACATGGAGGAGGCTGAAGGCCTCCACCGAGAGCATGTTGAGCCGGCGCCGCCGTTGATGAGAGTCTTGGTGACGGCCACCTGGCATATGGTGGGCGTGCAAAGCATTGGGAGCGCACCCGAGCAGGCGATGTTGATGGGGTGATCGTCCGAGTTGAAGGTCAGGTCGGCCTTGGGTGCCGCCCAACCCGGAGGAGCTCCTTACCGTGCGAGGGCGGCACCGATCTGGCGGAAGAACGGCTTGGCTTGGCAGTCTGAGGGTGGTGCCTGCGAGCCGCCCAGGAGAGCTGTGACGACCGGGGGCGCCGGCGCGGCGTAGTGGGCGAGGAAGAGGTTGCGCAACTCCTCCCAGGAGGCCACAGAAGATGTTGGCAGGTTGAGCAGCCAAACACGCGCGACGCCGGTGAGGGCCATGGGAAACCAGTTGGCCATGACCTTGTCGTCGCCTCCGGCCTTGAGGACGGCCTCCTCATACTCCAGCAGGAAAGCCAGCGGGTCTGCCGCGCCGTCATAGCACGGCGGCATCTCTGGCTTGAACTTGTGCGGCCACTGCACCTATCGCAGGGCGGGGGCCAAGGCTCGGAGCCCCTGGCCCCAGCGCTGGCGCCGACCGCCGGGGCCGAAGGCGCGTTGTCCGCCATGAGGGCGAAGCGCGGTGTTGGTGGAGAGCGGGGCGATGGAAGGAAGAGCTCCGGCGCACCCCTAACTGGCGCGCAAAATGTCGGATATCGGGTTCTGGCAAAACCCTTAAGGTTCAAACTCTGGGGTGCGCGCGAAGATCTTCTTCCAACGGAAACTTGCCCACAACCTTGCCACGATTCTAAGCTAGCACGATGAACAACACAACAGACACGAGGTTTATACTAGTTCAGGCCACCGTTGTGGCGTAATACCCTAATCCAGTGTGTGGTGTGGTGGATTGCCTCTTGGGCTGATGATGAATAGTATAGAGGAAGAACAACCTCGAGAGGAGAGGTGTTCTTGTGGTGGTGTGTAGATGAGCTAGGTTTGGATCAGGTTGGATCTACTGTGGTGGCTGGCCCTATTTATAGAGGCCCTGGTCCTCTTCCCAAATATTGAGCAGGAAGGGAGCCAATAACGACCATTTTGAAAGGGGACAACTAGTACAAGATATCCTGACTAAAGGTGGTCTTCGACTGCCAAAGACACTGGTGATGACGCCGTCTTAGGGTCCACGGTGACCTCCATCCTGCTGTCCTGCTGGTCTTGGTCTCGTTGCACCGATATGGAAACATTTGCCTGATGCCTCGGTACTCCGTGCCTGTGCTGGCCCCCTTTGCACCAAAGAGTAAAGGAGGACACTGCGCAGGCTGGTGCCCACCTGGTCTCGATCGTCATGGCTTGCGTCATGAGCACCTCGCGAGGCACCCCTTGCCTTGATCTCTCTGCCTCCTTGCGAGCCTGCCTGGTGAGGCTGCCCCTGAGGAGGCCTTGCATCGTACGCCCCACGAGGCTTGGCCCCTCGTGAGGGTCTTGAACTTGGGTCGATGAAGACGGGCCGTACTGGGCCACTTGCTGAGCCACGCTGCAGGCCGCAGGCAGGCAAGTCTCGGGACCCCCGTTCCCAGAACGCCGACAAGTGTGGCCAGTCCTTTCTCAATCCTCAAGTTTGCTTGAATCAGAAATCCAAGATGGTCTTTCTTTGACTTGAGAAAGACTTCTGAAGCTTCTGCAACACTTGGCATCTTTGCTGCTTTTTTCTGCTCTGGCTTTCTCCTTCTTCTCATGAGCTGCAACTGAACTGGGGTCTTCAGCATCCATGACAACTGTGTTGTCCTCAAAGTCAGGCAACAAAGGAAGATGTTCTTTGTCTAACAAATATACTCCTTGCCTCATCTTGGAATTGATTAACTCTTGGATGTGTGGAGCATACCCACATGATCTCTTTTGGTCAGCTGTTGTCCTCTTAATTGTCTCTACAATCAAGCTCATAACCTTGAACTTCTGTGGCACAACATCAAACAGCTGTAACAAGTTGATGGAGTGGCCTCTGATCATCCTGTGATCTCCAGATTTGGGTAACAGAGTGTGCCTCAATATGGTGTTTATGGTGGCCAAACCAGACAACAAGTAGTAGACTGACCCAAACTTATGTGTCTCCAAGGCCTTATCTGAAATTTCCTTATACATATTGGCCATGGAGTTATGATCTTTCTTCTTCTCAGCATAACATCTATGTCATTCTCTTCTTCTTTAGGTGCATTTATGAGCTTAGCCCATTCTTCAATTCTAGATTGGTGTCTTTGTCCTTCTGTCATCCACACAATCCTTCCATCTGGATAAAAATGGGTTGTTGAGTAGAATTGCATAATGAGTTCATCATTCCACTTGGTTAGCTTCTGTCCAACAAAGTCATCAACACCATTTGACTTGAAGCTTTCATGCACTCCTGGGAAATGATCAACATTTGCATCAATGTATTTCCAGTCCACCCATCTCATATCACTGACTATGGGTTTCTTGTCCAACAACATTGTCTCATAGAAATCTCGTTGCTCTTTGGTGTGGAATCTGTAGTCCACCGCAGTCCTCCTCCTCACAACATATGGATCTACTTGTCTCCATTTTCTGAGACCAGCATCCTTTCTTTCCTTCATGTTTTCACTGGATGACTGTCATTGTTGTCTGGAATCTTGGGTTTGAGCTTCCTAAGCACTTGGGCTTCAACATCTTCTGCAGCTTCAGGCACTGGGGCCTTGTTCTTCTCTGTTGCAGGTAAGTTCCTGGTGCTTCTCTTTGGAGCTTGAGCTGGAGCTTTGGGGGCTGTCTTGGGCTTTGAAGGAGCTGCCCCTGACTTGATGGCATCCCCCATCAGCTTCTGTGACTTAGCAGGAGGTGCTTGAGCAGCAACCTCTTCTTCCTCTTCCTCCTCACTTGCAGAATCCTTCCTCATAGATAGATTTCCAATCACTCTAGCTGTAGTTTTTCTAACCCTCTTCTTCCCTTCTTCACCTGATCTCGGCTCAAGTGTGAAAACCATAGTTTCCTGAGTGGAGGTTCTGGCCTTTGACATAGGAACTCTCTTGGCAGGTGCCTTGTTGTGCATACCAAGTTTTGTTGCAGCATCGGTTCCATATTCCTTCTTTAGCACTTTCTCCTTGGAGCTTACTTCCTCCTCAGCAGCCATATAGTCCTTATCCTCTGAGTCTGAGGTTCTCTTCTTCCTTGTCCTTGTAGCTGCCTTGGGCAAGTTGCTTGGAGTGCTCCTTCTGCCATCATCAGAGCTGCTAGAGGGACTAGTGCCCTCACTCATGTTCACTTGCTCTTCTGATTTGTTCTAGCTATCACTCTGGTCAGACATACTGGCAAAGCAAACTGACAGCAGACCTTGTGAGTAGATATAGATGAGATAGAGTAGATGAGCATCACAAAGTGCAGAGTTTTTGCAAAAAGAATGAGTCAAAAACTTAGTTTTAGTTTTCTACAGGAAGCATTTTGGAGCTACCGATTTGAAAAACTCGGTGACGCCGAAGCAACTTTGGAGTCTAAACATGTGGAATCAGTCAGACCGAGACACAGTTTGGTGACTCCGAGTTTGCTAGGGTTTCACAGAGTCCTGGTATCGGTCACATCGATTTGCAACTTTCGGTCAGACCGTAAATCACTTGTGCGTTGGCCTAAGCCAAATCGGTGGAACCGATTCCTTCATTTTGGTTGGTCCAAGATGAGTCCGACAGAAACCTAACCCTAAAATTTCGACTCAAATCTAATCTAAGGGTTGTTTTCTCTAGATAGATTGATCTCATACATGGTAAAGAACATGGCATTGACCTTGTGCTCAGAATGGGAGGTAAAAAGAATGTACAAGGGGTCGAACTCATACCCTAGTTCGGCGGTGAGTTTACTATGGTGGCAACGGCAGTGTTGAAATCCATTGACGGCGGCAGAGACCAATGGCGGGAGGTCGCTGGCGACAAGAAGACGATCCGGAGACCCAGGCGGCAGAGCAGGACACGCGCGGGCGAGGAGGTTTTGGAGAAATTTCCAAATTCTGACTCGTCAGTATATATATCATGGCACTGTCGGTGTGACCGAGTGGAACAACTCGGTGGCACCGAGACGCAGAATCGCAAGTGGTTACCACAACTCGGTGAGACCAAAATGTTTTAATCGGTTGCACCGAGATTGAAAACTTGATCAACCTAGTGAACTCGGTGTGACCGAAGTGGAGGAGTCAGTCAGACCAAAATACACAGAGAGGTGTTGGAAGTTTTAAGTCTATGACAAAACGGGACTCTGAGTGCTCCTCACACAGAGGGTTTGAATTTGACTTAGATCCAACTTTGTGATGTAGCATGAATATAATTTGAGAAGAGAAAAGCATAGATAGCTAGAGGGAGTTCTTAGGCATTCTTGTCCATCCATTTGGCAAAAAGAAGAAGCTCCAAACAATCAAAGCAACAAATGGATGTCCTCGAATGAGAAAAGTATGAAACCAACATGCTCACACAATAAAATGGCAAACGAAATATGTGGCAAAGCATGCACAATCACTCTAGCATCTATCAAGCAATTGGCGATGACTGGGTCATCTATATATGAGTATATTGACTTAGGAGTCAAATGAGAACTTTTGATCATAGGTCATACTCATCGTTTAAGCACAAGTGGGGTTACCACTTTTACATAAAGCATTGTTGTGTTCACACCATTAGATTTGCTTTAGCTCAATTCTCAGAGTAAAGATCCCCCTAGATGTGATATCGCCCCTAAGAGGGATGAACTAACCTTGGATTTTGTCGATGATGACTTCATGTAGATGTTGAAGATGTGGATGCTCATTGTTGATGTAGATCATTTGAAGCAATCCATTGGATTGAGTTGCACTTCCAATACCTACATGGGTTAGTCCCACAAGGAACAAACAAGGATATCCATAGACATAGAGTGAAGCACACACATGATGGTGTCCATGAAAGCATTAGGTACCTTGTCCCTTGTCTTACCAAGAAGAGGGTTTGTGACTCCTTGAACTAGTGCAAGATGTGGAAGTTGTTTGCACTTGTCCTTGACAAAATGAATAGAGTGAAGTATGTTGGCGGAGTCACCCTCAAGAACTCTCTAGTTCTTCTTCTTCGGGATCCACATCATCTTGATGGGAATCCTTGGAGTTGTAGATGTACTTGATGAAGTAGAACTTGATGTAGTCTTGGGAACCCACTTGACCAAGCCTTCGGAGCATCTTCAAATGCATCAATCTCCTCTTGAAGCTTGTCCTTGCCTTTTAGCTTGTGGTCTTGTGGTGGAAGATCATCTTGAGCTTGTGTCCCTTTGAAGGAAGTAGGGCCATACTTCTCTTGTTGAGGAACAAACTTTGTCTTGGGGTATTGATCTTCTTCCCACTCAACTCCATTGGCATTGAACTTTCATTCAAAACCAACTGTCGGTGTCAAAACCGGTGGATCTCGGGTAGGGGGTCCCGAACTATGCGTCTAAGGTTGATGGTAACAGGAGGTGGGGGACACGATGTTTACCCAGGTTCAGGCCCTCTCTATGGAGGTAATACCCTACTTCCTGCTTGATTGATCTTGATGAATATGAGTATTACAAGAGTTGATCTACCACGAGATTGTAATGGCTAAAACCCTAGAAGTCTAGCCCGTATGATTATGATAGCCTCTATGGACTAAGCCCTCCGGTTTATATAGAGACTGGAGGGGACTAGGGTTGTACAAAGTTGGTTACAGAGAAAGGAATCTTCATGTCCGAACGCCAAGCTTGCCTTCCATGCCAAGGAGAGTCCCATACGGACACGGGAGAGAGTCTTCTGTCTTGTATCTTCATGGCCCAACAGTCCGGCCCACGCTACACAGTCCGACCGTCTGAGTACCCCCTAATCCAGGACTCCCTCAGTAGCCCCTGAACCAGGCTTCAATGACGAGGTGTCCGGCACGCAGATTGTCTTCGACATTGCAAGGCGGGTTCCTCCTCCGAATACTCCAAAATAGTCTTTGAACACAAGAATCGTGTCTGGCTCTGGAAAACAAATTCCACACACAATCGCGGAGAGTATAATATTCCACGAGTCCAATCCGCTAACAACTTTTTGTAGCGTGACATCACGTCGCCGCCCGGCCATTATTTCGAACAGTTTTTTAGCCCGCCGCTTCATATTTCGAGATGCGGTTTCATTGGCACGTCTTGTCAAATTAGAGATCGTGTCCCCTTATTATGGGATTCTCATCAATACGGGCATGGGTAACCCAACCGTTCTGTTGGCATGATTCCTTGGGAATAGGAAGGTTTTAAGGCCTAGGAGGGGGCCTTTGATATTCATCGCCTTTATAAAGGGGCTAAGACCCGTCATTTCTCCTTTACGCCAACCCTTTCCTCAACCTCTCCCACCTCGAGCTCCAGCGCCCAAGATTCAATTTAATCGCTTCATGCTTCCCAGTCATGTCCAGACCCAGCCCTCAAGGCCGGTGGGTGGCTTCCTCTGTCACAGAGGAGGATATCGCGAAGCTCCGGGAGACAAGATACCTGACCGCGGAAATCCCCCACGGGCTTCCTGCTCAAGGGCAGGTTATTCCCACTCCCAGATCCGGTGAGAGGGTTGTATTATTCTCCCACTTCCTCCGAGGGCTAGGGTTTGCTCTTCATCCCTTCTTTCTAGGGCTCATGTTCTATTACGGGCTAGATTTTCATGATCTAGCTCCGGACTCCTTTCTTCACGTCTCGGTGTTCATTATCGTGTGCGAGGCCTTCCTCCGTATTCCCCCACACTTCGGCTTGTGGCTCAAGACCTTTAATGTGAAGCCGAAAGTAGTCGATGGGGAACAAGCGAAGTGCGGTGGTGTTGTAGTGAGCAAACTCACCAATACTTCTTGGACAAAAGGCTCCTTCATAGAAACTTCCAACCTATGGCAGCGGGAGTGGTTTTACATCACTGAACCGTGTGGTACCAAGTGGGCAGCTACACATGCGTTCCGATCTGGCCCTCCACTACAGCTTGCATCATGGATTAATAAGGGGCTGGACTGGGGATCAATTGATGAAGTATGGACGCTGCAACGCCCCATTCGGAGCCTCATTGAAAAGGACACCGGTCTTATCAATGTAATCCAAGTAATGCTAGTCCATCGGGTCCTACAGTGCTAGCGACGGCCTCTCCGCATGTGGGAGTTCAATCCAGAAGGACCATGAACCCTTCAACACTTCTTCGACGCGACGCTCAAAGGAATGTGGAAATTGTTCTTCGGGACACAAAAACAGTGGCCAGATACTACAGAGGACATTGGCCTTGACTGCAACCATCCGGATACCCCGGAGCACTCGACTCCCGAACACAGCTTAGTTAAATTTCTCATAACAATATACCGAGAAAACCATACTCAGCCAGGGTTGGATAAAGAAGGCGGAGAGAATTAGGTGTTCGGCCCCTCTTCCCGAAGACTCAGCTGATCCGGTGTTAACAAGGATGCTGGCTCTGGCACCATATCAAGTGCCGGCGAAGGAAGACAAGGAGGAGAGCAAGAAGGTGCAGGGTGGCCCCCATTCTAGAGGTACGCCCGACACCTCATTCGGGGAGATTGGAACTCCCTCTTCCGAAGATGAAAGGGAAGGAAAAACTGACATCCCTTCTCCCCATGGGAAGAAGAGGACCGCCTCCGAAGACTTGAAGATAGAGGCTTCTAAGCGAGGGAAGATATCCCTGTCAGGGGGTTCTGGTTCGGGAGGCGACATTGCCACACAGTTCCTCCATAGGGACAAGCACTTAGCTGAATCGTAAGTGAACAAGGGTGTTTTAAACATATCCCATCCTTTCCTGGTTGTAGGGGTAATATTTAAAATATATGTTTGCAGTCCGGCATGCAACCTTCCTCAACAGTCCTCCTCTTCGGGGGATCTTCTTCCGGAGATGATGGAGAGCAAGACGCCTCCACCGATCTCCCCGCCCAATAGGGCAGACGACTCCAAGGTGTTGTCCTGTAGGATCTCTCCCGATCAACAAGCGGTGCGAGGAACAATGAAGACTAGGCCCGAAGGTGACACTTCGGCCTTCTAGGGTCCGGGGTGTGTAGCCACTACGGGGACCAACAATAAAGGCCCCGTACTATCCGATTTACAGCCAGAGACGACTCTAAGGTCGAGTAAACATATTCCTTTGAAGGGAGTCCATACCCCTACAGCTGCTTCCAAGGATCCGGAGACACCGGATACATTGGTGGACATATTGCGACATGCGCCCGTTGAGGGAGTCCTAGATTAGGGGGTATCCGGACAGCCGGACTATATACTTTGGCCGGACTGTTGGACCGTGAAGATACAAGACTCAAGACTTCATCCCGTGTCCGGATGGGACTCTCCTTTGCATGGAAGACAAGCTTGGTGATCCGGATAATAGATTTCCTTCTTTGTAACCGACTCTGTGTAAACCCTAGCCCTCTCCGGTGTCTATATAAAGCGGAGGGTTTAGTCCTTAGGGGGACGATCATAATCATCATATGCTAGCTTCTAGGGTTTAGCCTCTATGATCTCGTGGTAGGTCAACTCTTGTAATACTCATATCATCAATATCAATCAAGCAGGAAGTAGGGTTTTACCTCCATCAAGAGGGCCCGAACCTGGGTAAAACATCGTGTCCCTTGCCTCCTGTTACCATTAGCCTTAGACGCACATATCGGGACCCCCTGCCTGAGATCCGCCGGTTTTGACACCGACATTGGTGCTTTCATTGAGAGTTCCTCTATGCCGTCGCTGCAAGGCTCGATGGCCCGTCTCGTTGTCAAGGACAACATCACCTCTGGGGGATCTCTGGCGGTAGGCCAAACTCTCCGACTAGGCGTCTTCGCCATGACCGCTCGATCAACTTCAACGCTGACGATGACCTCTCGGGTCATCAAAAATGGCCTCCATGTCAACTCGGAACTCGCTGAACAGATGGATCCAAGGGAGCTCTCCTCCCTCAATGAGCTCTTGGATCGCATCGCCGCTTTGGGAGTCGCTACAGACTATGATCGGATTGGGCTTAAACCCGACCAAAGGGATATTAAATCCCCACCGAGATAGCGGTAGTGGAAGAGCCACACATGGATTAACCCTCTATTTTGAGGATGAACTGTGTTCGGATTGTCAAGCTCTCTGAGCCAGATACCCATTCGTGGGAGGACATGACCAAGGCCCCAAACTTAGAATCGGGCAACGGGCCGGAAAAATCGGGCAGCACTCCAGAGCCCGAGCTGTCAAGCCCGGAAGCTCTTCTGCCCCTGGGCGTCAGATAGAATCAGAATCCAGATTCAGCTACGCCCACAAACCCAGACTTAAACCGTCTCTCCCATATCAGACAAGAGCCCCAAGAGACAGTACATCGCTACTGGGCCAGATTCCTCCTTGTGCTAAACAGGGTTAAGGACTGTCGTGAGGAAGACGCAATCTCACTTTTCTGCAAAAATTGCACGAAGAAAGGGATCCTTAATGCTATAAGTCGCCGTGACATAATACACTTTGCCAACTTAGCAGCCATAGTACAGAAGTACTGTGCAATGGAGAGCACCTGGACAACCCAAATGGACTTCTGGGATAATCCGGCTCTCACTAAATACCTTGTCCGAACTAAAAGGGCAAACTCTTGTAAGTTACCCGATCCAATTCCCAATTAACCAAAGCCCACTCCAAGGCATGGAACCGTATTGGAAGAATGGCTCAGTGGGCCATGCAAAATTCACAGCACGCCGGATGCTACGCCAACACATAGCCTTAGAGCATGCTGGATACTCCGGCAGGTCGCAAAGAGCGGCGAGGATCTCCTGGCAAGCCACAAGGCAGAGCCACACCTCGCCGAAGACAACAATGCGGTATTGACAGTCTTCAAGACTTTCGCCTCAAATAATAGGCGCAAGCGAGCTCATCGAAATTTCGCTGAAATCTACCACGTGGCAAAAATAAATCCGTGGAACGACACTGCTATAACCTTCAGTGCCAGTGATGAACCTCAATTCCAGACAGTCCGGGCACCAACCGCTTTGGTCCTCAGCCCAATCATCGACGGCTTTTGGCTCACTAAAGTACTCATGGACGGCGGAAGCGGATTAAACTTGATCTATGAAGAAACACTCAACAAGATGGAAATTGATAAAAGCCGCATTGAGCAAAGCGGCACAACCTTCAGGGGAATCATCCCTAGTCGGGAGGCACGGTGCGCGGGAGAAATCACACTCGATGTAGTATTTGGCACTCCGGAGAATTACATGTCCGAAGAAATCACATTCCAAGTGGCTCCTTTCAGCAGCGGATACCACGCCCTTTTAGGACGGGACACATTCACAAGCTTTCAAGCTATACCCCATTACGGGTACATGAAGCTCAAAATGCCGGGGCCCAATGGAATCATCACTCTAGCTAGTGATCCGGACGTCGCACTCCGTGCCGAAAATAAAACTGCAGCACTAGCCCTGGAAGCATTATCCGAAGCTCTAGCAGCCGAAGAACTAACAACACTGCGCGCCACCGTGGACAGGGACGATGTGATACTCGACAAGCGACCCAAGTCCACCTCATTTAAACCCGCAGACGAGATAGTCAAATTCTAGGTCCATCCAACGGACCCCATGAAGACAGCTTCCATCGGGACACAGTTGAGCCCCACAATGGACGCCGCACTACGAGACTTCCTACGCGAGAATTGGGACATTTTCGCCTAGCACCCTTCGGACATGCCGGGCATCCCACGCAGACTGGTTGAATACAGCCTCAATATACTGAAAGGATACAAGCCTGTCAAACAGACTCTTAGGCGCTTCTCAGAGCCCAAACGGCAAGCCATGGGAGAAGAGCTAGCCAAGCTACTTGAGGCCGGATTCATCAGAGATATCAAGCATCCAGATTGGCTGGCAAATCTGGTAATGGTACCAAAGAAGGACAAATCCTGACACCTATGCGTCGATTTCAAAGACATCAACAAGGCTTGCCCCAAGGATCCCTTCCCCCTCCCTCGCATCGACCAAATCATCTACGCCACCACAGGACACGACTCACTGTGTTTCCTTGACGCATACTCCGGATACCATCAAATAAAGATGGCAGAGTCTGACCAAGCTGTAACGGCCTTCATAACGCCATATGGTCCTTTCTGCTTCAACACTATGCCTTTCGGGCTTAAAAATGTCGGAGCAACCTATCAACGCATGATTCAAACATGCCTGGAAAAGCAAATCGGCAAAACAGTGGAGGCATATGTGGACGACGTGGTCATAAAAACAAGACACGTTGAAACTCTAATAGATGACTTGAGGCTTACGTTCGATAACCTCTGAACATACGACATCAAGCTAAACCCGAAAAAATGTGTTTTCAGCGTACCCTCTGGGAAGTTGCTCGGCTTCACTGTTTCCAATAGACAAACCCGGCAAAAATCCGAGCCCTGTCACAGTTGGCTATCCCAACAGACCTCAAGCATATCCAGACACTAGCTGGATGTGTGGCTGCCTTAAGCCGCTTTATCTCCCGATTAGGAGAAAAGGCACTACCTCTATACCGCCTTCTTCGAGCACCAAACACTTCATGTGGACGGAAGCAGCCGCGACCGGACTGGATGAAATAAAGACCTTATTGGCCGGTAATCCAGTCCTGACAGCGCCGAATATTGACGAACCTATGCTATTATACATAGCTGCAACACATCAAGTTGTAAGCGCAGTGCTCGTCGTTGAACGAGAGGCAGACGGATACGAATTCCCGCTCCAAAAGCCGGTATATTACGTGTCCACGGTCCTCACCCCATGCAAATCCCGATACCCACACTATCAAAAGATAGCATACACAGTCTTCATGGTATCCCGGAAGCTACGACACTACTTCCAGGAGTGCTCGATTACGGTGGCCTCTGAAGTACCACTCAACGACATAATAAACAACCGCGACGCTACGGGACGAATTGCTAAATGGGCCATCGAGCTCCTCTCGTTCGACATAACATACAAACCACGGTGGGCCATTAAGTCGCAAGTATTGGCTGACTTCGTTGTCGAATGGACAGAAGCCGAACTCCCTAAAGATTATGACGCATACTCTAATTGCATCATGCACTTCGATGGCTCTAAAATGCTGGCCGGATTGGGGGCAGGTGTAGTCCTGACTTCCCCCACCGGAGACATGGTCCAATACATACTCCAAATATTATACACAGACTCCAACAACACAGCCGAATACGAGGCTCTGTTGCATGGTCTTTGGATGGCAGTCTCTATGGGCATTCAACGCCTGGAGGTGCACGGGGATTCAAACCTAGCAATATCACCAATAAACGGAGACTTTGATGCCAAGGATCCGAAAATGGCGGTCTACCATAATGTCGTCCTCAAAATGTCAGCCCGGTTCGAGGGGCTCGAATTCCACCATGTGGCTCGAGAAAATAATCAAGCGGCGGATATCCTCGCCCGCATCGGCACTAAACGCGACCCTGTCCCACCTAACATATTCCTAGAAAGGCTGTTCAAGCCATCCGTGGTATGGGAAGGGGAGTCCGGCAACACTAGCACGGATCCGAATACACCCCTAGATTCTGAACCATCAGACGTAATCGGAGGCTCCGCCACCAAAATAACACCTTTGGCCCACGAAATCATGGCCGTAATCGCCTCGTGGACCGAGCCTTTCTTGGCCTACCTAAATAGGCAGGAGCTCCCCGAGGACCAAAATGAAGCACATTGCATTGTGCGGCGTTCCAAAGCCTACAAAGTCCATGAGGGAGAACTCTATAAGAAAAGTGCGACCGGGGTGCTCCAAAGATGCATCTCCAAAGAGGAAGGGCGGCAGCTCTTGGTTGAAATCCATGCCGGACTCGGCGGGCACCACGCTGCAGCTCGGGCACTTGTCAGCAAGGCCTTCCACACAGGATTTTATTGGCCAACAGCCCGAGCATACGCACAGGACCTTGACCAACACTGCGTCGGTTGCCAGCTCTTTGCCAATCAGAGCCACATGCCCCCACCGCTCTCCAAACAATCCCCATTACTTGGACCTTCGCGGTCTGGGGGCTGGATATGGTCGGACCCCTTAAGGGGGGAAGCCATAAGAAAAAAATACGTATTGGTCATGGTGGACAAGTTCACCAAATGGATAGAAGCCAAACTAGTCGAAACGGCCGAATCCGGACCAGTGATAGACTTCATATCCAGGGTTGTACACTGATACGGCATCCCCCACAACATCATCACTGACAATGGCTCAAACTTCATAGCCGACGAAGTGAAAACTTGGTGTGGCAACATGGGCATTAAGCTACGCCTTCGTCTACCATCCCCAAACAAACGGCCAGGTCGAACGTGCAAACGATCTCATCATGAGCGGCATCAAACCCATACTAGTGCGGTCCTTGATAGAATCGGACACGCATTGGGTCGAGGAGCTTGACTCCGTACTTTGGGGGTTGCGGACCACGCCGAATCGCACCACCGGATACACACCATTTTTCATGGTGTACGGCGCAGAAGCAGTACTACCCTACGACATAATCCATGATTCTCCTCGCGTGCGCATGTACAAAGAGAAGGAAGCCGAGTTAGATCGGAGGACAACTTAGATGCCCTAGAGGAGGAGCGGGACGTCACAAAAGCCCGTTTCGCATTCTATCAGCAGTAGGCTCGACGGTACCAAAGCAGAGAAGTGCGGGCCAAAACTTATAATATTGGCAAACTTGTCCTACACCTACCAGAGAAGAAGAAGGACAAGCTCAAACCTAAGTGGGAGGGTCCCTTCGTTATTGTCAAAGTTCTCACCAAAGGAGCGTACCGCCTGTGTAATGCATCCTATAACAGACTCGAGCCGAACCCATGGAACGCGGCCAGACTCCGGAGATTCTACACCTAGCGCCGAACTTAGTGTTCGTCTCCTTACCCCCTCCCTTTTAATTATGTTCCTCCCCTTTTTCCTTCCTCGCCCTTTTTCCTTCTTCACACAAAGTACTCAATACAGTGCGGATGCTCAGATCACTCCGGCCGCACTACGTGTGTAAGCCATACCTGGAGGCTTCCTATACGGAAGCTAAATATAATTACTTTAATGGCTTTTTGCCTATCACATATGCGTTCTTTTTTCCATATGTGCCTTTTCTTCACCATTATATGCATCGATACGACTTAAGATGTGGCCATGCTGGGTTGCCTGGCTCTTGTGTTTATGCCCTACGTTCCTGTTAATTCGGCTAGGGCATAAGGGGAGCACCTCTGCGATTGTTACTGCCAGTTCAGTCGGATGTGTACCTCAGACTGGGTGAAGCCGAAAGCTAGCGTTCTTAAGGGAATATTCGGTCGGTGAACAAAAGATGTTTTTTTCGTTTATTACAACGTGAATCCCCAGAAGTTTTGTATCCTGCGTTTCTGTTTGCAGTCCGGACATGTACATCGATGCATGCGTACCCAGGGAAAGGACCCCCTAACAGAACTATTCTCCCTGGAAGATGTTTCTTACTATCCATGTAATATAACATAACTAGTCCGGGGGCTGAAGCGAAAAGGTTCGCCATGACAAATGATTTTTAATCCGACTAGGGACTACATATGTCCATTGAATTACATAGTCACTTGGACCGACTATATTCTTCCTCTATACCGTCCAACAGACTATCTAGCTTGCAATCCTGTTGGGAATACTTTGGGGTTAACGCTACCTGGTCATACACCAGACTAACGGGAATTTCTTGCCAATCTGGCCCCGCCGGTCCAACTTCGGCCATATGGTTCGGGTCAAGCTTGGTGTAGCGCGTCTTCACCATGGCCCAGGCTTCTCTTGCACCTTGTCGGCAGGCTGACATCTTCCACAATCGGAAGCGCCGCCGTGCTCCTTGGAGCATATCCATGAGCTCCCCCATGCCTTTTGGCAGGGAGGTGGATGGCCACAAGGCCTGGGCCATACCCTGCATCACCTGCCGAGCTCGTTCGTGCAGTTGTGAGAGGTCTTGCAGTAAATCACCTGCGGACGCGGGCATATCCTCTCCAGGGCGGCCCATCAACATACCTACAAATATAAATTCTTTCAAAATGCTTCCTCGCCGAGCTGTACTACAGTTCGTCTAGGCACTTACCATAAATGCGGCGACGAAGCCTTGTGTTCTCCTTCATGGAGTTCGCCAGCTGAGCGTGAACATCTCCTAATTCGACGCCCAGCCGTACATTGGCATCTTGAAGATCATTCTTCTCCCGCCTAACTTGCGTAAGAACACGCTCGCCAGCTTTTAGCTGCCTTTGGAGATGTGACTCGCTCTCTCTCATGATCTCCAGATTCTCCCCGGGATTTTCTGCAGAATTTTCTGTTAGACTTATCAAACAAGCCAAATACTAACTGGTACAGTTCCATAAAATTTCTCTATTGGGACAAATGTTACCAGATGAGGCCTTCTGGGATTCCTCTAGTTTGGCAACCGCGGCCCTCAGCTGGGTCTTGCACTCCTCCAGCTCTTGAGACAATTGGGCATTCTTATCTACAAGGACCTGTGCATAAATCGATACTTATAACAATTGTTCCAACCGTTTCAAGTCTCAGGGGCTACTGCTATACATGCTTATCAAATTTTCTTACCCGTATATCTTTGGCATACTGGTCCGTCGCCCGGGCGAGTCTGCCTTGAGCAGCTCAGATGTATGCATCTCCCGAATTGAAAGCATTAAATGCCTCTTTGGAAAAGATGTTATTACGAAGTACGGCCCGTCGGTGCCGGTGATTCATGGCACTCTCTACTTCGGAATTCGTGGCGGAGAGCATATCCGCATCCTCTGTCGGAGGACAATTTGGCATCGGCCCCGCGTTGGCCTCCTCTCTCGAAGTCGGCTCTGGAATCCGGCTGGTGGAGGCGTGATCGGCAGGATCTCCGGATATAGTCCGGCAACTCCTCTTTCTGCTAGGACACAAAGGACGCTGTTACATTTCAAACACAATAATCACAGAGCAGGTTTTTACCATACCTCTATAGCGGCATTTCGGCCCTAACCGCCTTCCTCTTAAGCCTGCCCGATCTGGACGCCCTTTGCCGACGAGCCCCCAGGGGCTCGGCGCCGCGTTCCGACGGTCATCTCTACAAAAATACGATATTTCAGGCATAAGGCATGGCATCAGAAAGGATTCCTCTTCTGAGGATAGGGTTTTGGCTTTGCTCACACGCGATGCAGGTAGCAGTCCGGGATAGTCGACGACAATAGCCACCAAGGCGCCATCGCAGCTCGCCTGATAAAATGTCCCATTGATGAGCTCCACGGTAATATCCGGGTCTTCTTCGAGTCCTGGATCAAAGGCCCTTCCGGGGTCCTCTGGCTGCGGGGAGGGCTGGAGAATCCTTCTACAGCCCTCCTCAGTTCCTGCTCAGAAATATAAAGGTAAATAATCGTGACGAAGGACGCCAGAATGAATGAAGTGGGGGAAAGAGTGACGACTTACCCAGCTTGGGGGGTTGTACATAGAAAACCCATCCCGCGGTTTAATATGAAGGAATTCTTCTTCTTCTCCTTTATACAAGTCGGACAATATCCTCGCCAGGGCAGTGGCGGAGTCCGGGCCTTTATGACCATAACGGGTGGCGTCATCTGCCCCGTTGTAATGCCACATGGGCTTCCCCCGATATTGAAGTGGCTGCACTCCCCGCATTATGCATATTGCCATAACCTCGACTTTTGCCAGCCCTGATTTGGCCAGTATCTTTATCCTGCTCATCAGGAAGTGTACTTCTCTGGTATCCTCCTCTTGGGGCCCTGAGGGCGCCAACTTCGGCGTGCCTTCGGCGGGGCATTACCGAACTCCGGGAGGCTGGTCCGGACTGGATCCGGAAGGGGAACATCATCAACATAAAACCACTCCGAGGGCCAGTTCTCATGTGCCTTCTTGGGAGTACCAGACAGGTATCCGGTCTCGGCGACGCGCCATACTTCGGATCCGCCCACTTGACATATGGATTCCCCCTGGTTGCGAGGGACGAGGCAGAACAACTTCTTTCATAACCTGAAGTGAGGCTCGCAGCCCGAAAATAGTTCACAAAGGGCAACGTATCCTGCTATGTGCAGCACGAAGGCAGGGGTGAAGTTGTGCAACTGAAGGCCATAGAACTCCAAGAGCCCGCGAAGGAATGGGTGGATTGGAAACCCGACGCCTCTTAGTAGATGCGGGATGAGGCATATTTGCTCCCCTGGGGATGGATTAGGAGATCTCTCTGCTTGCTCCCTGCCATTATAGGTGGCTAGTCCGGCTCGTACGGGGACCATGAACGCTGGTGGAAGAAACCCTTGGGTCTGTAACTCTATCAAACGACTTTGAGGAACTGAACACTCTTCCCAGTCGCCTGGCTTGGAGCGAAGGGAACGAGAAGAACAGATGCGGCGACCGGCCATGTTGGAATGGTTTTTTCCGGAGCGCTCTGTTGGATGCTGACTCGAGGGAAGAGGGTGAGGTTTGGATCTGAGGATCCATGTCCCTTCAAATAGACGGTTTGCCTGCGGGACCGGGGTGGCAAATGCAAAAATTCCCTAGTTCCTCGTATTCACTCGACACGTGGAGATGGCCATTATTGAAGCACAGAAGCCGAGGAATGCAACATTGATATGAATTCGGACACTGTTCATTATAACAGATACTTTGGAGTATTCGGAGATGGAACCCGCCTTGCAATGCCGAAGACAAACTACGCGCCGGACTCATCATCATTGAAGCCTGGTTCAGGGGCTACTGAGGGAGTCCTGTATTAGGGGGTATCTGGATAGCCGGACTATATACTTTGGCCGGACTGTTGGACCGTGAAGATATAAGACTCAAGACTTCGTCCCGTGTCCGGATGGGACTTTCCTTTGCGTGGAAGACAAGCTTGGCGATCCGGATAATAGATTTCCTTCTTTGTAACTGACTCTGTGTAAACCCTAGCCCTCTCCGGTGTCTATATAAACCGGAGGGTTTAGTCTTTAGGGGGACGATCATAATCACCATAGGCTAGCTTCTAGGGTTTAGCCTCTACGATCTCGTGGTAGATCAACTCTTGTAATACTCATATCATCAATATTAATCAATCAAGAAGTAGGGTTCTACCTCCATCAAGAGGGCCCGAACCTGGGTAAAACACCGTGTCCCTTGCCTCCTGTTACCATTAGCCTTAGACACACAAATCAGGACCCCTACCCGAGATCCGCCGGTTTTGACACCGACACCCGTCTTAGTGGAACATCGTACCTTGATGGGTAATGTGGTTGAGAGGGTTCTGTCCGCGAAAAGCGGATTGAATGAAGCCTTTACGGGCCTGCTAAGAGGCTTCGAGGTACGTAATGTAATATATTCAATTGTGCTATAAACGCAAAATGCGCCTGTGTATAGATAGTAGCCCCTGAGACTCTGGTTGGCGTCCAAAGGGAGGCGATCAGAGGATCAAGAAAGATATGCCCATGAAATAATCTGACTAATTGGAACACATGTTGTTACCTCCCTGGCGACTGCCCAAGCCACAGAGGTTGCAGATCTGAAGTAGAAACTTGATGTGGCGGATGATGACATCACACTTATTAACAGGCGGCTCGACGAGGCGCAAGGTATGTTTTTGGGGCAGTTAGTATATGCAAGTATTATAATATGAGCATGACACTGAGAATTGTATACTGAGATATGCATAATTGCAAATAGTGCCGCCGCGGTTGACACCCTTCTGGCTGAGCTTGCCCGGGCCAAGGAGCAAGCCAGGATGAGTAATGCGGCTGCCGAAAAGGCAGCTGCTGAATTAAAGGCCGAACAGGCTGCTCAACGCCAATGCGAGGTGAGAATATCTACCATGGCGCTTGAGCTAAAGGATACCACTAGCCGATGCGAATTTCTCAAGCAAGATAACAAAACCAGAGCGGCTAATCTTGACAAGGCCTTACAAGAGGCGAGGGAAGCATGGTCCGAGTCTAGAGCGGCTCGGGAGGAGATCCGACAAGCTGGGGAGATCGCGGCTGGTAAGCCCTTCTTATTATAAACTAAATTCGGCGATCCAAAGTATGCCCCGCTTAATCAAATGTGGAGTTCTCTAGACACATTTTTGGACTTGCTGAAGAGTGTTTCCGATGAGACATAGTTTTTTCAAGCGCAAGAAGGACATGCGATGGAAAAGCTTTTCTGGTCGCAATTCAGCATGCCAAAGCGTCCGCTGTTGCCGAACGAACAGATGGCCCAGTGGGCCGAGCTCCACAAGATATCTGGATCTACCATGAAGGACGTCGTAGTCCAGCTGTGGCCGACTGAGCCCATTCCGAATAGTTATTTTGGTTTGGTGCAGTGACTTGTTGATGTGGTGCCGCGTATCGACGCTGTTAAGCGGTCAACATGCATAGAAGGTGCACGGATGGCCCTTGCCCGCGTCAAGACGTACTGGGTGAAAACGAAGGCCAGTGATATTGCAATGAAAAGTCCACCCAAGGGCTTGGACCATCACACGCCAGAGCATTATTTTGAGGTTGTCCTGGAGGGTGCCCGCTTGATAGAGGGTCAGTGCTCGAAAGATATAATGTTCGAGTGAAGTGTACCAAAATTGTAAAAACAATATTACGATATATTAGGGCTATGTTTTTTATACTTTTGCCCAAAAGGTTTTTGGCGCCTCCTGTGCGGCCGTTTTTTGTATAATCTGAAAGTTTACCGGTCGCCGGCTTCAGCCCCCTCGCGTATAACGCGGGGGTGTTCGGAAAAGCACTTGATCACTCTTGTCCCAATGTCTTGGTCCATTAAGGAGGTCTCAATGCGGCGAACCAGGCAGTCAGACTATAGGGCTTTAACACTTTCACTTAGCCATAGGAGTTTGACAGTGGGTCTACGATATAGCCCCTGGTATGTACGCGGTTATCCGAATACGGTGCGTTTACATACGTTACCAGAAGAATGGTACTTCATGTAATACAGAAGGAATCGCGAAGATTCTGGTGAGTGATCGAGTGGTTGACCAGCTCTCGCCGCATCATGACAGTCAGTTTTCGACTTTCTCTACTGAGGTGCTCATCTGGACGAACCAGGACACAATCGCAGTAGTTCTCCCTTTACTACCCTAGCCGATAGAGCGGAACATAAGGTAGTAAGCACAGGAGCCGGGCAACCCAACTATTGACCCAAGACATGATTCAGAGCTGATGCATATAAGGCCAAACTCGTGACGCCGAAGTGTGCTATAAAGCTGTTCGGACTTGTCGGCAACTCATATGTTGCCATATCGAGCCCCTGGCAATATATGCTGAGGTACGTGCATGAAATAACCACAGAAGCAAAATTCAGTTCTTTGAGAAAAGCGAATACTGAATACGGGTTATGTTGACTAGCATCTGAATGATACGTCAAGCGAGATCTTTATAGATTACAACGCTACTATCAAGGCTATTTGACATGTCGGGGGTCGAAAGCTGAGAAAAAGGGCACTTTACAGGTTTGAAATAAAGAGCGCAGTCTACAAAATTTTTTTGGACCTCCTGTCGCACATCTGTGCTGCCTTGCCTTGGTTAAAGGACTTCTCAGCAAATATAGTCACCTGTGGTGAAAGATAAAAAATGGTTAGAAAAAGAAGAAAGACTATGAGAGTGCGGATAGTGTTATAGGTCTGTCCGCATTGTGCCTCCGCCAGTGACCAGGGTATTTTAAGTGTATAATTATGTGCACGGGACAGACTTTGTGGCTATATGGGGCGGACGGCGGAGGCCGAACTGCTAATCCAGCTCTGAGATTGATTGGTCCTGTATAATGGAGACCGGCGGCTTGATGGCCGATGAAATGTGCGGCTTGATAAGGCCGCTTTGTACTTCGTCTGTAGTAGCCATAGTATGCTCCTCTATACGGAGGGATCATTCCATACTTCCATTTATCGTGATGGTGCCACATGGACCGGGCATCTTGAGTTGGAGATAAGTGTAATGTGGGACCGCATTAAAGCGAGTGAATGCAGTTCATCCGAACAGTGCGTGATAGCCACTGCGGAAGGGGATGATATCAAAGACCAACTCTTCACTTCAGAAGTTGTCCGAGGATCCGAAGACCACCTCCAGTGTGATTGAGCCCGTACAGCGGGCCTCTACACCTGGTATGACTCCTTTGAAGGTGATTTTTGTGGGCTTGATCCTTTAGGGATCAATACCCATTTTGCGCACTGTATCCTGATAGAGTAGGTTTAGGCTGCTGCCATAGTCCATGAGGGCTCGCGTAAGATGGAATCCATCAATGATTGGGTCGAGGACCAGTGCAGTTGAACCGCCATGACGGATACTGGTCGGATGGTCCCTACGATCGAAGGTGATCGGGCAGGATGACCATGGGTTGAACTTTGGGGCGACTGGCTCCATCGCGTGGATGTCCCTCAGCGCGCTTGCAGTCCCTTGTAGGGATGTGTGTCACGTGTACCATGTTTACTGTCTTTACTTTGGGTGGAATTGCTTCTGACCCCTGGTGTTTGGTTGGCGAGTCTCTTCGTCATCGCTGTCACTGGGCAGCCCCTTCACCTTGTGTTCGACATTGAGCTTGCTGACTTGTTTAAAAACCCAACAGGTCCTGTTGGTTTGATTGACTGGTTTAACAGGGGTGCCATGAATCTGGCAGGGCCGATCCAGTATCTTGTCTAAATTGGATGTTCCATCTCTGTTTGCCTTGAATGGCTTTTTCCGTTGACCGGGTTTGGAACCACTGAATCCGGCATTGACCGCCATGTCTTGTGTTCCTTCATTGTTATTGTGACGCTTGTTTGTGTCGTGGATTGTCGTTGCCATCTCGAACTTCGGAAGTACCCAGATCATCGGTGTTGTTGCTTCTACGAGCGAGCCAGCTATCTTCTCTCGCGCAAAAATAGATCATCAGAGTGGTAAGGGCAGCCATGGATCTTGGTTTTTCTTGACCGAGGTGGCGGGCGAGCCACTCATCTCGGACGCTATGTTTAAAGGCCACGGGGGCTTCAGCGTCCGGACAATCGACAATTTGATTCTTTTTCATTAAGAACCTAGTCCAGAGCTTCCTGGCATACTCCCCGGGCTGCTGGATGATGTGACTTAGGTCATCGGCGTCCGGCGGCTGAACATATGTACCTTGGAAGTTATCGCAGAAGGCGTCTTCCAAGTCTTCCAAGCTGCCGATGGAGTTCTCAGGGAGGCTGTTCAGCCAGTGCCGCGCTGGCGCCTTTAGTTTTAGTGGGAGGTATTTGATCGCGTGGAGGTCATCACTGCGGGCCATGTGGATATGGAGGAGGAAATCTTCAATCCATATTGCAGGGTCTGTTGTTCCATCGTATGATTTGATATTCATGGGTTTAAACCCTTCCGGGAATTCGTGTTCCATTACTTCATCATTGAAGCAAAGGGGGTGTGCGATGCCTCTATATCGGGCCAAGTCGCGACGTAGCTCGGATGGAGTTCGTCTGCGGTGTTTGGCCCGGGCATGGTTATGTTTGTCACGTCCAGCCGGATGGCTATCGTCGCACATCGGGGCATGCTCCCGCGATCCACAGATCGATTCGCTCTGACCTGGTCTGTTTTCTAGGTCATGCCGCAGGTCATATGTGTATCCCCGAGCTGCTGTGTCTCTGTTTTTACGGCGAGGTAGTGCGGGCTGGTGTTCGGCTTGAGTTGCCGCTTTGTCCCGGCCACGTGGTGGTCGGTCAGCCGCATTGCGCGTTGGTAGGACGGGCTCCAGCGCCTCATCATCGAATTGTGGTAACAATTTGCGTTTCAGGTAACTTTTGGTTGGGTGCTCGAGGCCGTATTCCTCGGCAGCCAGGACATTAGTCCATCTATCATTGAGTAGATCTTGATCAGCTTGAAGCTACTGTTGCTTCTTTTTCAGGCTCCTTGCAATGTCTATTAGCCGGCGCTTAAAGCGCTCCTGATTGACGAGCTCCTCATGCACGATAAATTCTTTGTCGCCGAGGCTCGCCTCATCCTCGGAGAGTGGAAGATACTTACTATCCTTCGAGTCTTCGTTAACGGCCTATTCATTAGGGCTGACTCGCCCATCCTCCCGTTCATCCTGTTCGGAAGTTGGCTCAACGCGGTCTTCATTGTCTTCGGCATTGCCCGGAGTGTTACTTTCTCCTGTGCCGGTATTGCTGTTTTTCCACGGCGTGGTTTAGAGCAGCGCCGCTGACATCGGCGATTTGGCTGGCTTATCCTCGACTGGATCCTTATCATTGTCGCCGTTGTTCTCTTTGGGTGTATCCACCATGTATACATCATACGAGGAGGTGGCTGTCCAGCGCCCTGTAAGCGGTGGTTTTTGTGCCTGCTCCTCTCTGGCATCGTCGTCCATATCGTCGATGTCTTCGGAGTCATAATCGAGCATGTCGGTTAAGTCTTCGACAGTGGCTATGAAGTGGGTGGTGGGTGGGAAGCGGAATTTTCCGTCATCAACCTCCAATCCAAACCGGATATAGTTCGACTGAGAGTCCCCTGATAAGGAGAGGGTTTTTAATGAGTTTAGCACATCGCCTAAAGGTGAGTGCTGGAAGATGTCCGCGGAGCTGAACTCAACAATCGGCGCATGATCAGGTTCGATGGGCGCGGATGCACATGGTTCAGAACCTATGTCTGGATACGAGTCCAAGGTTCCGGTGACACAGGTCCCGCTCGAGGTTGGATCTGTGTGCGGCTCTAACACTGCTGAGTCTGTGGCTTCTGTGGTGGGGTTGAGCTTCCCGTCCTCTGACGGCGCAATATACTCCGGATCCAGGGCCAGAGCAGTTACAGGCTCTATCTCCTGGGTACGATTCGATGATAGATTTAAGTCATGTTCATCATGGTGGCAGGGAGCGGCTGCCATGGGCTCGAATCCGTCGAAGATCAAGTCTCCACGGATATCGGCGATGTAATTCAAGCTTCCAAACCTGACCTGATGGCCAGGGGCATAGTTGTCGATCTGCTCTAGATGTCCAAGCGAGTTGGCCCGCAGTGCCACACCGCCGAATACGAAGATCTGTCCGGGGATGAAAACCTCCCCTTGAACTGCATTGTTGCAGATGATTGACAGAGCCATCAAACCTTTTGGTGATGACGCAACGGAACTCCCAATGAAAGCACCAATGTCAGTGTCAAAACTGGCGGATCTCGGGTCGGGGGCCCCGAACTATGCGTCTAAGGTTGATGGTAACAGGAGGCGGGGGACACGATGTTTACCCAGGTTCGGGCGCTCTCTATGGAGGTAATACCCTACTTACTACTTGATTGATCTTGATGAATATGAGTATTACAAGAGTTGATCTACCACGAGATCGTAATGGCTAAAACCCTAGATGTCTAGCCTGTATGATTATGATTGCCTCTACAGACTAAGCCCTCCAGTTTATATAGACACTGGAGGGGACTAGGGTTGTACAAAGCCGGTTACAGAGAAAGGAATCTTCATATCCGAATGCCAAGCTTCCCTTCCACGCCAAGGAGAGTCCCATCCGGACACAGGAGAGAGTCTTTTGTCTTGTATCTTCATGGCCCAACAGTCCGGCCCACGCTACATAGTCCGGCCGTCCGAGGACCCCCTAATCCAGGACTCCCTCACCAACACCTTGATTCTTTCGGTGCCTTCCTTGCTTGCATACAATTTGCTCAAATTGCTTACTTCCAGCAAGGCTTTTGCAAACACCTTTCTCTATAATTCCCTTCAATAAGCTATTTTATTGCTCAAGTGTAACTTGCTCAAGTGTAGTTTGCAATCCCATCTCGGTGAGACTGAGATCCCTATCGGTGAGACCGAAGTAACTAGGGTTTGTGGCTGTGGCTATGTCAAATAAAACTCGGTGGCGCCGGAGAGATCAAATCAGTGGGGCCGAATTTGACTTTTAGGTTTAGGACATATGTGGAAATGAGAAAGTGGTTGAGGGTTTGGAAGCATATCACTAAGCATTTTGAGCAAGTAGCCATTATGCAACACCTCATCCCCTTTTAATAGTATTGGCTTTCCTATGGACTCGATATGATCTTGGATCACTAAAATAAAAATGTAGAGTCTTGAGCTTGTTCCCAATATATGTCCGTTGCATTTTGAGGGGTCCACATCTCTAGTCCATGCCATGCCAATCATTGAACTTTCTGAAATGATCATCTTGAAATAGCATTAGTTCAATGAACTATATGTTGTTAAGAATTACCGAAACCACCCAGGGATTAGTTGCACTTTCGATAGCAGTCATACATCTTTGAAAGGTAGAAGGTGCATTACATAAACCAAAAGGCATACGTCTATAAGCATATGTTCCGAAAGGACAAGTAAAGGTGGTTTTCTCTTGATCTGGTTGTGATACAGGTATTTGAGAGAGACCAGAATATCCATCAAGAAAACAAAAGTGTGTGTGCTTAGACACTCTTTCTAACATTTGATCAATAAAAGGCAAAAGGTAATGATACTTTCTAGTAGATTTATTTAATTTTCTAAAATCAGTTATAATTCTATAACCAGTCACTATTCTTTGTGGAATGAGTTCATTTTTATCATTAGGAACCACAGTAATACCTCCTTTCTTAGGGACACAATGAATGGGACTTACCCATCTACTAGCAGCTATGGGATAGATTATAACTACTTCCGGAAGTTCTAATATTTCAGCTCTTACCACTTCTTTGATTTTGGGATTTAATTCTCGTTGATGATCAACAACTAGTTTAGCATCAGGTTCCATATTGATTTTGTGCTGACAGAGCTAATGCCCTTAAGATCATCAAGAGTATATCCCATAGCAGGACGGTGCTTCCTTAGAGTTTTTAATAATCTTTTCCCTTCATACTCTTAAGGTTAGCACTAATAATAACAGGATATATCTTCTTTTCATCAAGATAAACATACTTCAAAGTGTCAGGCAATTTCTTTAATTCAAACAAAGGACCACATTTAGGTGGAGGAGGACCTCCTAAAGTTTCAATAGGCAAATTGTGTTTAAGGAGAAGTTGTTGTTTAAACAATATTTTATCTATTTCATTTCTTTCATGCAAATGCATATCATTTTCATGGCCAAGCAAATATTGTTCTAGTGGATCAGTAGGAGGCACGTCAATAGAATCAAGACCAATTATTTCATCCTTACATGGCAATTCTTTATTACGAGGTTGTCTTTGAAACTTAGAGAAATTAAACTCATGAGACACATCACCAAAACTAACACCGACAGTTTCTTTCTCACAATTTATCTTAGCATTAGAAGTGTTCAAGAAGGGTCTACCAAAAATTATGGGACAAAAGTCATCTTGTGGGGAACCAAGGACTAGAAAATCAGTAGGGTATTTTATTTTCCCACACAATACTTCAACATCTCTAACAATCCCAAGTGGTGTGATGGTATCTCTATAAGCAAGTTTAATAGTAACGTCTATTCTATTTCAGCGGGTGCTATGTCATTCATAATTTCTTGGTATAAAGTAAAAGGGATAGCATTCACACTAGCACCTAAGCCTAAACCATGATAACAGTGATCTCCTATTTTAACTGAGACACCAGACATGCCAACAACTGGTCTATTTTTTTTCTTTAGTATCCGGTTTAGCAACTCTAGCAGCTTCATCACAAGAATAGATAACATGCCCATCAACATTTTCGACCAAGAGATCTTTAATTTGTTCAGAGGGTTTAGGTGCTTTAACATTACTTTTTTTAACCACAGTTGACACCTTAGCATGTTCCTTTATCCTAACAGGGAAAGTTTTTTTAATACATGCAGTAGGCACAACTGGATCAACATTGTAAACGACAGTTTCATCTTTAACTACTATGGGTTCTCTAATTTCTTCTTTAATAGGGGGATGATATTTAAACCACTTTTCCTTAGGGAGATCAACATGAGTAGCAAATGATTCACAAAAAGAGGCTACTATCTCAGAGTCATGCCCATAGTTAGTGCTAAACTTGTCAAAAGCATCAGTATTCGTAAAAGATTTAACACAATCAAACTCAAGCTTTATACCTGACTCTTTACCTTCCTCGAGTTCCCAATCTTCAGAGTTGCGTTTAATTCTTTCTAAAAGATCCCACCTGAATTCCATAGTCTTCTTCACAAAAGAACCAACACAAGAAGTATCGAGCATGAATTGATCATTACGAGAAAGCCGAGCACAAAAATTCTGAATGATAATTTCTCTTGAGAGCTCATCGTTGGGGCATGAATATAACATTGACTTAAGCCTCCCCCAAGATAGAGCGATACTTTATCCTTCACGAAGCCAAAAATTATATATATAATTCCGACCACGATGAACTGGATGCATAGGAAAAGTTTTTTGGTGAAATTCCAATTTATCGATTCCAGTTCCAAGATCCAATATCATCGCATAGCCAATACCATGTCAATGCTCCCCCCCAAGATAAAGCGAAAACTTTCTTCTTAACTTCATCTCCAGGTTAACCTGCAAGCATAAACTATCCACAAATTTAATCCAGAAATACAAGGTGCAAGTGAAGATGTTTCGTTCCATCTCCTGCATAAGGATTAGCTAGCAGTTTCTCTATCATACCTGAAGGAATTTCATAACCAATATTTTCAGTAGGTGCAGTAGGTTGAGTTGGAACTCTTTGTGTTTTCGGTCGAGGTGAAGATACCCCGAACAAACCCCTCAAAGTATTGTTTTCCATATTAACAAGTGACAGTAAATTTCAGCACGTAATATAAATTTTTCCTTACCAATTCCCACCTACCAAGAGCACTTCATTCCTCGGCAACAGCGCCAGAAAAGAGTCTTGATGACCCACAAGTATAGGGGATCAATCATAGTCCTTTTGATAAGTAAGAGTGTCAAACCCAACAAGGAGCAAAACGAAATGACAAGCGGTTTTCAGCAAGGTAATTTTTGCAAGCATTAAAATTGTAGGTAACAGATAGTTTGATAGCAAGATAATTTGTAACGAGCAAGTAAGGGTAACGGTAAAAAAGTGCAGCAAGGTAGCCCAGTCCTTTTGTGGCAAAGGATAGGTCAGAACGGTCTCTTATAATAAGCAAAATATTCTTGAGGGCACACAGGAATTTCACGTAGTCACTTTCATCAGTTGGTTTGATTCGCGTTCGCTACTTTGATAATATGGTATGTGGGTGGACCGGTGCATGGGTGTTGTTCTTACTTGAACAAGGCTCCCACTTATGATTAACCCCCTCACAAGCATCCGCAACCAAGAGAAAAGTATTAAGATAAAATCTAACCATAGCACTAAACATATGGATCCAAATCAGTCCCTTACAAAATAGCGCATAAACTAGGGTTTAAGCTTCTATCACTCTAGCAACCCATCATCTAATATCTACTCCACAATGCATTCCCTTAGGCCCAAAGATGGTGAAGTGTCATGTAGTTGACGTTCACATAACACCACTAAGGGAATCACAACATACATACCATCAAAATATCGAACGAATATCAAATTCACATGATTACTTGCAACATGACTTCTCCCATGGCCTCAAGAACAAGGACAACTACTCACAAATAATATTCCTGCTCAAGATCAGAGTGATATTAAATAGCATAATGGATCTGAACATATGATCTTCCACCAAATAAACCGGCTAGCATCAACTACAAGATGTAATCAACACTACTAGTCACCCACAGGTACCAATATGAGGTTTTGATACAAAGATTGAACACAAGAGATGAACTAGGGTTTGAGATGAGATGGTGCTATTGAAGATGTTGATGAAGATTGGCCTCCCAAAGATGAGAGGGTTGTTGGTGACGACGATGGCTTTGATTTTCCCCTTCTGGAGGGAAGTTCCCCCATAGAATCCCTTCGCCGGAGGGCAAAGGTGCCCCTGCCCAAGCTCCGCCTTGAGATGGCGGCGCTCCGCCCTGAAAGTCCTCTCCTTTTTTTTCTAGGTCAAAAGACCTTATATACCAGAAGATGGGCACCAGAGGTGGGCCTGGGTGCCCACTACCCAGCAAGGTGCGCCCTGGTGTCTTGTGGACACCTGGCATCCCTCCTCTGGTAGTTCTTTTCTCCAATATTTATTATATATACCAAAATATTTCTCTGTAAAATTTCAGCTCATTTGGAGATGTGAAGAATAGGTATCTCTGACATAGCTTTTTTAGGTCCAGAATTCTAGCTGTCGGCATTCTCCCTTTTTGTGTAAACCTTGCATATTATGAGAGAAAAGGCATTAGAATTACTCCATAAAGTGTTATGATGAATAAAAACACTATAAATAACAGTAGGAAAACACGATGCAAAATGGGCGTATCAATTTGCATATGATATTTTTCATTATATTAATTACTAGGATTTGAAACAGAAAAGTAAAGAAGCAAAAACTCAAACTATTCTTTATTATATAACTCTCAACTCTATTACATAGATGGATAGATCACGTAACTCGCACTCGAAAATGGATCATACTAAACTTTTATTCAACTTTTCATGAAATAACTATGGATCAAACTAAAATAGGTAAATATAATAAAAGTGAAGGTGATACGATACCGGGGCACCTCCCCCAAGCTTGGCACAAGCCAAGGTGAGTGCCCATACCCGTGTACTCAAGTTTCTTTTTTCGGTGATGGCGATGGTGGTGAAGTAGTTAGCTTCTCTAGCTTACGTTTGATGATGAAAGTTTCCTCCCTCAAGTCATCGACTTCTTGCTCAAGCTTCAATACCTTTTTACATGATGCCTCCTTGCTTTCCTACAGAAAATGAGACGGGATAAATAGGATCTTAGTTTTTTTACTGTGTATGGGAGGCTCGACTTCTTGAACTCCACATGCATGTCTCCTAGTTAAGGTAAAGGGACATCATCTTCATTCGAGATTGTGTCTTATGTTTCCTTCAAGTTGTCCTCTTGCTCCTCCTCCGTGGACCATCCATAGGGATCTATATCCCCATAGATCCTTGGATTTGCAACACTGTGTGATACGAAGCTCTCCCCATTTGAGTCTTGAGACGGCGTACTTTCAGATCTGCTAGAAAAAATACCATGAAACAAGAACAGAGGATATTTCCGTGATGCAGTGGTAAAAATGTCTGGGAGTATATATAAATAATTTTTATCTTGCAAAACACGTATACCAGAAGAAAATAGAGTCGGGAAGGCTCACAAGGGTCCCACTACCTACTTGGCCATGCCAGGGTTAGGCGTGCCCTAGTGCCTAGTGGGCACCTGGGTGGCCTTCTCGGGTGTTTCTCATTTTTTATTGTCACGTCGTAATTTTTGGCCCTTTCTTTTTCTTTTGAATTTATTTGAATTTTTGGTTTGATTTGCTTTTTACGTGGCTCTGTGGTCTGGAAACTTGGGAAGATCATCTCTTCTCAGTATTCCAAGTGGCTTGTCATCCTCAAACCCATCCCAAGAGTTTGTCATTTCCATCTTAGCCCCACATTCTTTTTATTGGGAATATTCCTTTTTCTATTAAAGGAATAATTCTTTTTGCCCTAGGTTGTGAAGCAACCTACATTTCTGCTTTCCATTAATTCCCACAAAATTCTCATAAATACTTTGGGACATATATTCCAAAGATATGTCAAAACCCATCCTTGTCCAGTTCAAAAATAATTCATAAATATTCCTTTTCCTATTCTGCCCAGATTGGCACTTTGTGAAGGAAGTGTCATTTATATCTTCTTGATTACCCTCAAACTTTTTGAGCACTCTTTACTATCCATATCATTGCCACATGCCAAAATTAAACTTCATTTGCCTAGTGAATCTTCCTCAACAATTTTCCAAAGTTTTTGCCCACAGAGAAGCTTTGTGAAGGGAGTACTATCTAGGCTTATTCAAATGCGTTGTAATTTTTAAAGCTCCTTCATATGCTCAAATAATCACTCTCCGCCAAATTTCAGCTCCATCCAACTATCTCTGTGAGCACATCTTAAAATCATTGGTTTTGGCAATATTTTCAGTTTGTGAAGCAAGTACATTTTATAATGCTTCTAAAATTTTTTACCAGAGCATGACCCTACCTATATGACTTCTTCCCTCCAAATTTGGGATCATATCATCAAGCCAATCTTCCTCCATAATTTTCACAAGTTTCTCAACAGAGAAGACCATTGTGAAGGAAGTACCATTCTGGCATGACCAAATGGTATAATTTTTTTACAGCATCTTCTTATATGTATATCCTCATGATCTACCAAGTTCCATTCCATTTCATCACTCCATGTAGTGCACCATCCAAATGTAGTTTCTTGACCCATTTTGCAGTTGCAAAGCAACTATGTTGTACTATGGTGTATGGTCCATTTCAGTCCAAATTCCATAAGATGGTGGTTCTTCCTACCCTTAATCTTTGTGACATCCTATTTACTAGTTTACCCAAGCCATTTTACCTCAGCTTCATGCCAAAGTTTGCTACAACAAACTTCAGCTGAGGCATCCCATCAGCCCAGATACTCTTTCTTCGATCTATCACCTCAAAGGGGTCCCAAGAAGGATGCACAACACACCAGACATGGTCGGCTAAGCTTAGTCACCGTGCATGCGTCGATGCATGCAGTGATTGTGCTGTTAGCATGCCTGTGAGCGTGCTTAGCTCATTTTGGCCACCTCTAGAGCGTCGTCTTGCTTCGGGCCCCTCTTTCCGGCCGTTTCCTCGCTTCTCCCAGTGCCGTCCACCCCACTCTTCCTCACACATAGCTCGATGGACCCCTCCCTCCCTCCAGAACTATCCTCACCGGCGCCAGCCGTCGCGCCCACGGGTGCACCGAGCACCGCGTGTCCATTTACCTCTGTACTCGCCCTATCGGCACCCGCGCGTCCTTGGCATCGTAGACGCATCCCCTCTCCTCTCTCCCATCGACTCTAGATCCCCGCAGCGCCGCCAAACCTCACTGGAGCATCCACGCATCCGCAACGGAATGTGCCCACACGCACCTGGCTCTGGTTATTTAAGCTGACCCCGAGGCCTCCCGTCCTCACCAGCCTCCTCACCACTCTCCTGTAGTCCTCCCCCACCCATTCCAACCAGCTCGAGGAGCCCCCTTGCCCCACATTGCCACCTCAGCCGCCGCCTAAATTTGGCAAAAACGAGCCCTCTCCCTTTGTTCCACCACCACCACTAGAACCAGTGAACTCCGGCGGATCTCCCCAGCCCCTCTCCTTGACCGCTGGAGTCCCACAACCCGCTCCCTATTGTCGGCCGATGCCATCCTCCACCGTAGATGAGGCCCTGCCTGTTCCCGGGCTCGCCGGTGAGCATGTGCCCTCCAAGCAAGTGTGCATCACCGCCCTGAACCCTCTAGTGACTGGAGCATCGCCGGGGATGGCCGGTGGCTCCCGCACGAGCGTCAGCACTGTGAGGCCCTCCTCTGATTCACGGGTAGCCAGCAGGAGGAAGAAGATAGCCAGGCCAGGTGGGCCCCACCAGCCCGCGGACCCCACGAGTCAGCCACATGGGGAGCTGACCCCAGACTCTCTGACATGGATAAGTGAAGACGGGTTTGCGAGAACACGCCTTCAGTTAATGAAAACGTACTCTACTTCTTCTTCGGATCAAAATATGCTTTCCCCATTAGAAAGTGTATTGTCCCGAATGTGTCTTCTGTTTCAGCCGCCGGCCAAAACCTTTATATAGCAGACTTTCACCCGTTAGCAGCAAAAAGAATAGTTTTTATTTATTTTTCTGCCTAACGAATGAACAGTCATATCTCCGCGACCATGACTATGATTCAGGTGATTCAAAAGCCCATGTTCTCTATTTGTCGAGCATGTTCTGTCGGTACCATTTTCATGTTGTTCTAACATTCTGAAAATGACCATTTTGCTATTTTCCTTGATCATCCCCCTTTGAGGGAAAAACTTTCCGGTGAATCTTTCCATGAGCTTTCCGCACTACTTCCCGATGAATCCTTCATACCCAGGCAATCCACAACAGCCACTTGCATGATATCCTTGCAATAGCCATGGTTTTCCACTTGAAAATTTAAATGTTTTGTGCATGCCAATACTTTGTGAATGCTATATATGCTTGTGAATCCATGCTCATCCTTATGCCATGATCATTTGCATCTAGTTGGTTAAATGATTACTTACTAATGTTATTATCATGTTTTATTCTGGTAATTACTTCGTACTAGTGATAATGATATGCTCATCATCGTCTGTTATGAAAGTACCTGTGGTATTCATCCTCATTAATATTGCCTTGCTCATTTGCATCAGTAGAATACATATGGTCGATAAGATTCATATGTTAAATGCTTATACTTCCCATCGATGCTTATGTTGATATCATGCTCATATGAATTGTTATTTTATCATGTTATCGTGACTTAGCTCATCACCATTCAAGTTTAACCGAACATTAATCAAACTTGAATAAACCTATTGGTTGAGTCATAGTGCCATTGAATCGAGCTAAGCAGTGCAGCCACACTTGCCTTATGGGGGGGGTTGATTCGGTCTATTGACATGCCTCTCACCGGTGCCTCCAACTAGGGAAGGTTATGTGCGTGCACTACCCTGATCAGGTAGGCAGCCATAAGCCTTATGAGCCCGAGTTTGGTAATGTGCACATGTCCCCGTTTGGGACCATTTTTGTTTTGCCACGACGGTGGCCGGCCACATAGGTGGCGGATGTCATGCGGTGACATAGGGGCCACCCATGACTTAGCCCAAAGGGGAGTTTGTCGGAATGGCCGCGAGATTTTCATGCAATAGATCGATTTTGTTGGAACGCCACTAGTCCACCCGAATGGGAGCACGAGGCCATGGGTTACATAGTGCGGGTACAGTGTACTAACGTCTACATAGTGTATAATCTATCGAGAACCGCGCCCACGGATATGGGCCCAGTTCGTAGTAGGTCACACAATGGGTCAACAGTAATAATAACCTGACTAATGAACAACCCCGGTTCGATGAGGAAAGAAGTTGCTTGATGTTTATGCGATCGTAAGATCATGATGGTATCGTTGATTCTGAAGTTGGTTGGGGTCATGCGATGACCATAGGGAAATATCGAGCTCCTTGTGGTCATGTGATGATGACTATGGTATTGTTAATACCAAGCTTGGTTGATCCTGAGGTTATTGTGTGATGTCCATGATGGTAAGTTGATACATGTGGTGTTTCCGAGCTAACCTCCGAACAAAGTATGTTGGTCCTTGATATTTTAAACATGATGCGTGCTATTATCATTATTGTTCACACCATGAGTAACATGTTCATGCTATGCTCATCTTGTATTGTTCTAGTAGTGTCTTGCTCATCATTAATTAACCTGTAAATGCCATGTTATTTTTTATCTTGATTGCTTTGGTTGTTGTGAGCTTGCGAGTACATTCAAAGTACTCACCTGGCATGTCATTCCAGATTGGAGGACATGCCATGATCGCTTGCTTGTCGAGGATCCCGAGTTTGCGAGATAGGATATGCGTTCTAGCCAGAGTCACTGCTAAGTGGAGTTCATCTCCGTCCTTGTTGTTCCGCTGCTGCGAGTTGATTCGCTACTAGCATAGAGCTACCTTGGCAGGTGTAGTCTCGTCGTGCCAATGCGATCCTTTGTAATATAATAACCCTTGTATCTCGAGTATTTGTAATAGAGAGCTGATTTGCTCTATGCTAAGTAGACTTGATCTCTAGGCTAGAATATGGGGTGTTCCGTTCTCTCTAAGCCGGGGTGCCACATGTTTTGGTATCAGAGCGGGTCTGGCTGTAGGATGCCCTAGTCCACACGAGCATCAGAAATCGGTAGTATAGAGTCTAGTCGGTTATCTGCATTTGAGTGTTGCATTTGTGTGTCGCATAGCATGCATATAGACTTATTGTCTTGTCGCTAACATTGATCTTGTGAGTGTAGGTGGCTTCGGTTTTGATCCCCTACCTGCACCCTTCATCTTGGCATACCTGCTTTTCAGTGTTTGGAATCATCTCTGTTCCAGTGGAGTGATGCCATGGTACCAAGTGTTTTAGACACCATTTGTAGGACTTATGCTCAGGTATCGCGCCAACCAGCCATACATATCGTTTCAGTGATAGACATGTTTCTATCAGGATCGTGCCATCCAACTCGCCGCTTTGGCAACCCTTGCTGACCTTTGTTATCAAGAAAGGGAAATCCCAGCAAGCTCTGTTTTTCACCGCTATCCTACCATGTCACCCATTCCGTGGAAAATTATGGTATTCTTCCGTTCGCTTGATGGTAATGTGGCCTTGACATCTGTGTCTCGCTACATGATCACCAAGTCCGTCCTCACCTCCGAGCCCGTCCAGATGCAACCGGTGTTAACTAGCGCTTGGTGTAGCTTTGTTTACATCAATTGCTTGCACACGTGGATTCATTTTCTTGCACACCGCCACAACATGTTAGACCATAATAGCGGAGTTCCCGCGAGATTGTGTGCTTAAGTGGGCATGCATATTGTTGTGAATTGCTGTAAAATGTGATGTTGCTTGTATGTAATCTTGATGCCTTGTGTGCTTTTGTTTTAGTTGTTTCTTTTGTTTATTTTTTGTCCTCGGTGTTACCTTACTTCGCCTTATGAAAGTTTGCTACCTCTTGAGCACTGCGTTGGATTTCCCCGAAGAGGAGAGGATGATGCAGCAATGTAGCGTAAGTATTTCCCTCAGTTTTTGAGAACCAAGGTATCAATCCAGTAGGAGACCACGCACAAGTCCCTCGTACCTACACAAAACGATGGAAACTCGCAACCAATGCTTAGGGTTGTCAATCCCTTCACGGTCACTTACGAGAGTGAGACCTAATAGAGATACTATTTTTGGTATTTTTGATAGATAGATGCAAAGTAAAAAGTAAAAGGAAAAGTAAAAACAAAGCAAGTAAATAAAGTGATATAGATTGATATGATGAGAATAGACCCGGGGGCCATAGGTTTCACTAGTGGCTTCTCTCAAGAGCATAAGTATTCTACGGTGGGTGAACAAATTACTGTTGAGCAATTGACAGAATTGAGCATAGTTATGAGTATATCTAGGCAATGATCATGTATATAGGCATCACGTCCAAAACAAGTAGATCGAAACGATTCTACATCTACTACTATTACTCCACTCATCGACCGCTATACAGCATGCATCTAGAGTATTAAGTAAAAACAGAGTAACGCCTTAAGCAAGATGACATGATGTAGAGGGATAAATTCATGCAATATGATAAAAACCCCATCTTGTTATCCTCGATGGCAACAATACAATACGTGCCTTGCTGCCCCTTCTATCACCGGGTAAGGAACCGCAAGATTGAACCCAAAGCTAAGCACTTCTCCCATTGCAAGAACTACCAATCTAGTTGGCCAAACCAAAAAGGATAATTCGAAGAGACTTGCAAAGATAACTCAATCATATATAAAAGAATTCAGAGAAGAATCAAATATTTTCCATAGATAATACTGGATCATAAACCCACAGTTCATTAGTCTCAACAAACACACCGTAAAAAGAAGATTACATCGAATAGATCTCCACGAGAGAGGGGGAGAACATTGTATTGAGATCCAAAAAGAGAGAAGAAGCCATCTAGCTACTAGCTATGGACCCGAAGGTCTGAAGTAAACTACTCACACTTCATCGGAGGGGCTATGGTGATGATGTAGAAGCCCTCCGTGGTGGATGCCCCCTCCGGCGGAGCTCCGGAACAGGCCCCAAGATGGGATCTCGTGGATACAGAAGGTTACGACGGTGGAATTAGGTTTTTGGCTCCTGTTCTGATCGTTCGGGGATACGTAGGTATATATAGGAGGAAGGAGTACGTCGGTGGAGCGTCGAGGGGCCCACGAGGTAGGGGGCGCGCCCGGGGGGGGGGGGTGCCCTCCGCCCTCGTGACCTCCTCGGGCACTGCTTGGAGTAGGGTCCAAGTCTCCTGGATCACGTTCGGTTGGAAAATCACGATCCCGAAGGTTTTATTCCGTTTGGACTCCGTTTGATATTCCGTTTCTTCGAAACACTGAAATAGGCAAAAGCAGCAATTCTGGGCTGGGCCTCCGGTTAATAGGTTAGTCCCAAAAGTAATATAAAAGTGGGAAATAAAGCCCAATATAGTCCAAAATAGTAGGTAAAGTAGCATGGAGAAATAAAAAATTATAGATACATTGGAGACGTATCAGGCACCCCCAAGCTTAATTCCTGCTCGTCCTCGAGTAGGTAAATGATAAAAAAGAATTTTTGATGCGGAGTGATACTTTGGCATAATTTCAATGTAAATCTTCTAAATTGTTATATGAATATTAAGATCCGAAAGATTCAAGACAAAAGTTCATATTGACATAAAAAATACTTCAAGCATACTAATCAAAGCAATCATGTCTTCTCAAAATAACATGGACAAAGAAAGTTATCCCTACAAAATCATATAGTCTGGCTATGCTCCATCTTCCCCACACAAAATATTTAAATCATGCACAACCCCAATGACAAGCCAAGCAATTGTTTCATACTTATGACATTCTCAAAACTTTTTCAATCTTCACGCAATACATGAGCGTGAGCCATGGATATAGCACTATGTGGAATAGAAGGGTGGTTGTGGAGAAGACAAAAAGAGGGAAGATAGTCTCACATCAACTAGGCGTATCAACGGGCTATGGAGATTCCCATCAATAGATATCAATGTGAGTGAGTAGGGATTGCCATGCAACGGATGCAGTAGAGCTATAAGTATATGAAAGCTCTTCAAAAGAAACTAAGTGGGTGTGCATCCAACTCGCTTGCTCACGAAGACCTAGGGCATTTTGAGGAAGCCCATCATTGGAATATACAAGCCAAGTTCTATAATGAAAAATTCCCACTAGTATGTGAAGGTGACAAAATGAGAGACTCTCTATCATGAAGATCTTGGTGCTACTTTGAAGCACAAGTGTGGTAAAAGGATAGTAGCATTGTCCCTTCTCTCTTTTTCTCTCATTTTTTTATTTGGGCCTTTCTCTTTTTTATGGCCTATTTTCTTTCTCTTTTTTTTATTTTCGTTCGGAGTCTGATCTCGACTTATGGGGGAATCATAGTCTCCATCATCCTTTCCTCACTTGGGACAATGCTCCAATAACGATAATCATCACACTTTTATTTTTCTTACAACTCAACAATTACAACTCGATACTTCGAACAAAGTATGACTCTATATGAATGCTTCCGGCGGTGTACCGGGATATGCAATGAATCATGGGTGAGATGTATGAAAGAATTATGAACGGTGGCTTTGCCACAAATACGATGTCAACTACATGATCATGCTAGCAATATGACAATGATGGATCGTGTCATAATAAACGGAACGGTGGAAAGTTGCATGGCAATATATCTCGGAATGGCTATGGAATGCCATGATAGGTAGGCATGGTAGCTGTTTTGAGGAAGGTATATGGTGGGTGTATGATACCGGCGAAAAGTGCATGGTATTAGAGAGGCTAGCAAAGGTGGAATGATGGGAAAAAGTGCGTATAATCCATGGACTCAACATTAGTCATAAAGAAATCATATACTTGTTGCAAAAATCTAGAAGTTATCAAAGCAAAGTATTACGCGGATGCTCCTAGGGGGATAGATTGGTAGGAAAAGACCATCGCTCGTCCCCGACCGCCACTCATAAGAAAGACAATCAATAAATAAATCATGCTCCGAGTTCATCACATAACGGTTCACCATACGTGCATGCTACGGGAATCACAAACTTCAACACAAGTATTCTTTGAATTCATAACTACTCAACTAGCATGACTCTAATATCACCATCTTCATGTCTCAAAACAATTATCAAGCATCAAACTTATCTTAGTATTCAACGCACTCAAAAGAAAGGTTCACATATCTTGAACACCAAGTATATTAACATTAAGCGAATTACCATGCTATTAACGACTTTCAAAATAATCTAAGTGAAGCATGAGAGATCAATAGTTTCTTTAAAACAAATCCACCACTGTGCTCTAAAATATATAAGTGAAGCACTAGAGCAAAAATTATCACGCTCAAAAGATATAAGTGAAGCACTATGAGCAAAACTATCAAGCTCAAAAGATATAAGTGAAGCACATAGAGTATTCTAACAAATTCCAATTCATGTATGGCTCTCTCAAAAGGTGTGTACAACAAGGATGATTGTGGTAGACTAAGCAAAGACACAAATAATACAAGACGCTCCAAGCAAAACACATCATGTTGGTGAATAAAAATATAGCTCCAAGTAAATTACCGATGGAAGTGGACGAAAGAGGGGATGCCTTCCGGGGCATCCCCAAGCTTTGAATTTTTGGTGTCCTTGGATTATCTTTGGGGTTCCATGGGCATCCCCAAGCTTAGGCTCTTGCCACTCCTTGTTCCATAATCCATCAAAAGAATTCACCCAAAACCTGAAAACTTCACAACACAAAACTCAACAAAAATCTCGTGAGCTCCGTTAGAGAAAGAAAACAAAAGACTACTTCAAGGTACTGTAATGAACTCATTATTTATTTATATTGGTGTTAAACCTACTGTATTCCAACTTCTCTGTGGTTTATAAACTATTTTACTAGCCATAGATTCATCAAAATAAGCAAACAACACACGAAAAACAGAATCTGTCAAAAACAGAACAGTCTGTAGCAATCTGTAACTAACGCAAACTTCTGGAACTCTAAAAATTCTACCAAAATAGGAAGTCCTGTAAAATTTGTTTATTGAACAGAAGCAAAAATAATCAACGCAAAATCACGTTTCTGTGATTTATCATAACTAAATTCGTGCGCGCAAAGTTTCTGTTTTTCAGCAGAATCAAGTCAACTATCATCGTAGGTTATCCTATAGGTTCTACTTGGCACAAACACTAATTAAAACATAAAACCACATCCAAACAGAAGGTAGATGGATTATTTATTCCTAAACATAAGCAAAAACAAAAAACACAAAATAAAATTGGGTTGCCTCCCAACAAGCGCTATCGTTTAACGCCCCTAGCTAGGCATAAAAACAAGGATAGATCTAGGTATTGCCATCTTTGGTAGGCAATTCTTCAATGAGGCATCTACCTCCTTTAGAATTTTCTTTCTTCCTAGTAATTGACAAATTTTCAGGCAAAAGATCAAAAAATTCATCTATAGCAAATGGTTCCTTAATGATGGTAAAAAGATTGGGATGAACACTTATAGATTTAAGATCCGCAGTTTCCTTACTAGATGATTCACCCTTATTCTTAGGAACATAAATAAGCTTAGTATTTTTAGTAGAAAAACTTGGAGTGTTTTGAACGGAAGAAAAAGCGGTTCCCAAGTTGGTAATGATACCCTCAAGTTTATCGATTCTTGTGGAATCTAGATTTATTCTCTCATTAACTATGGGTTCTTTTTCCTTAATATTTTTCAAAGTCATTCCTACCTTAGATCCATATTGGGCAATTTGATTGTGGATCTTTTTATCAAGATTTTCAATTGATTCAATGGTAGCAACTTTATTTTCAATAGCTTCAAGCCTTTGCATAACATGCTCCAAAGTTAACGTAGTTCCATTAATCAAAAGGGGTGGTGAGCCAAATATATCTATTAAAGCATTATAAGAATCAAAAGTATGGCTACCCAAAAAATTCCCTCCGGTAATGGTATCAAGGATATATCTATACCAAGGATTAGCACTTACGTAAAAATTGCGAAGAAGAACTGAGGTAGATTGCTTCCTGGTAGATTTATTTTGAGCATTGCAAATTCTATACCAAGCATCTTTTAGATCTTCTCCCTCCCTTTGTTTAAAATTTAAGACTTCATTCTCAGGAGATAACGGAGACGATATGAAACTAGTCATGATGACAAGCAAACGAGCAAACAGAAAGGCAACGGGAAAAAGGCAAACTGGAAAGAGAGGAGGAGATTGGGAAAGAGAGGGCAAATAAAACGGCAAGCGTGAAGTGGGGGAGAGGAAAACGAGAGGCAAATGGCAAATAATGTAATGCGAGAGATAGGGATTGCGATGGGTACTTGGTATTGTTGACTTGCTTGCGTGAGCCTCCCCGGCAACGGCGCCAGAAATTCTTCTTGCTACCTCTTGAGCACTGCGTTGGATTTCCCCGAAGAGGAGAGGATGATGCAGCAAAGTAGCGTAAGCATTTCCCTCAGTTTTTGAGAACCAAGGTATCAATCCAGTAGGAGACCACGCACAAGTCCCTCGTACCTACACAAAACGATAGCAACTCGCAACCAACGCTTAGGGGTTGTTAATCCCTTCACGATCACTTACGAGAGTGAGATCTGATAGAGATAATATTTTTGGTATTTTTGATAGACAGATGCAAAGTAAAAAGTAAAAGGCAAAGTAAAAACAAACCAAGTAAATAAAGTGATATAGATTGATATGATGAGAATACACCCGGTGGCCATAGGTTTCACTAGTGGCTTCTCTCAAGAGCATAAGTATTCTACGGTGGGTGAACAAATTACTGTTGAGCAATTGACAGAATTGAGCATAGTTATGAGTATATCTAGGCAATGATCATGTATATAGGCATCACGTCCAAAACAAGTAGATCGAAATGATTCTACATCTACTACTATTACTCCACTCATCGACCGCTATCCAGCATGCATCTAGAGTATTAAGTAAAAATAGAGTAACACCTTAAGCAAGATGACATGATGTAGAGGGATAAATTCATGCAATATGATAAAAACCCAATCTTGTTATCCTCGATGGCAACAATACAATACGTGCCTTGCTGCCCATTCTATCACTGGGTAAGGACACCACAAGATTGAACCCAAAGCTAAGAACTTCTCCCATTGCAAGAACTACCAATCTAGTTGGCCAAACCAAAAAGGATAATTCGAAGAGACTTGCAAAGATAACTCAATCATACATAAAAGAATTCAGAGAAGAATCAAATATTTTCCATAGATAATACTGGATCATAAACCCATAATTCATCGGTCTCAACAAACACACCGCAAAAAGAAGATTACATCAAATAGATCTCCATGAGAGAGGGGGAGAACATTGTATTGAGATCCAAAAAGAGAGAAGAAGCCATCTAGCTACTAGCTATGGACCCGAAGGTCTGAAGTAAACTACTCACACTTCATCGGAGGGGCTATGGTGATGATGTATAAGCCCTCAATGGTGGATGCCCCCTCCGGCAGAGCTCCGGAACAGGCCCCAAGATGGGATCTCGTGGATACAGAAGGTTACGGCGGTGGAATTAGGTTTTGGGCTCCTGTTCTGATCGTTCGGGGATACGCAGGTATATATAGGAGGAAGGAGTAGGTCGGTGGAGCGTCGAGGGGCCCACGAGGTAGGGGGCGCGCCTAGGGGGCGCCCTCCACCCTCGTGACCTCCTCGGGCACTGCTTGGAGTAGGGTCCAAGTCTCCTAGATCACATTCGGTTGGAAAATCACGATCCCGAAGGTTTTATTCCGTTTGGACTCCATTTGATATTCCGTTTCTTCGAAACACTGAAATAGGCAAAAAACAACAATTCTGGGCTGGGCCTCCGGTTAATAGGTTAGTCCCAAAAGTAATATAAAAGTGGAAAATAAAGCCCAATATAGTCCAAAATAGTAGGTAAAGTAGCATGGAGCAATCAAAAATTATAGATACGTTGGAGACGTATCAAAGTTGCTCATCAACCGACACCGGACCCGAAGAATCAGTGAAGGAGTTCAAATATTTGGAAGCTAAGCTAAACATTATGGAATTCTCAGCCGACAGCATTGCACTGGGACTATCTAGCCTGAATGCAAATGATATCATGGCTTGATTAGCAACATAAAATCTACATCGGTGTGTAATCTTCATAGCAGTAATGATTAACCAGTAGGAACACAAGTTGTGTGCAAGACCAACGGTATATTTTCAGTCAAAGGTATGGTTCATATACAAGGTTTGGTTCCGCTCAAGTAAAATTTGAAACATGCTCTACCCGGAAGCAAGCCACAGTGTGTCATGGATCTAGTACTCAGCAAGAAGGATAGTCCAATAAATTCTTCTCAAGCACGTAATCAACAGCAAAAATATTAAAGGGTATATATATGGCATTGAATCAACATATCACCGAGAGGATCTTCTGGTATAAGGAACTTCAGTCTTCGTCCGCAAGCAACCATAGAAGCTTACAATGCAAGGCTCCTCAATCTTCATCAGTAAGATATGTGGATGACTTCCCGTGCAAGATACTCCATCTTCTTCAGTAGGCATCGCAGAAAGCTTTCGGCATAAGGCACAAAATCTTCCCTAGTAAGCACCCAGGAGGAGAAGCTCCTAAAGTATGATACCCAGTCTTCTTCAACAAGCTGCCTGACGAAAGCTTTGAGCACAAGCTATTCTTTCTTCCTCAGCATGACACTCTCGATGGCTTCAAACACAATCCATCCAATTTCCCTCAGTACGATACTAGAAATAGTGGACAACATTGGTACAAAATATTATGCAACAAGTTGACACGACCTGGCATTAATCAGATCCACAACAGTTTGGTCAGAAGCAAGAATCCGATAGGACAGTCTACGTTGGGAATCAAATACTTCTATATATATTGTCAGCATGCTGCCAAGTTCATGCAAATCACTCATACGATGATGAAATCCTGGTAATAATTTGACAACCGCACCAGTTATGCAAGAGGAAGAAAGCCAGTTATACACCTCAGTGGGTAATGCAAGGACCGGCAAGCTTTGAAGAAAGAAAACATGGGACAACAATTTCGGCAGTGCTTATCCAGGCCAGCTTCCTCACACCCGACAAAGTGATATCCTTACCTTTGTCACTGTCTTGTATGATTGACAATGAGCTCAGTACAAGAACACGCAAACCGAGCATATATTCTATGACCCGAGGCATGAACAAGGATAAAGTATGATTGCTAGAATATTACACCTGATAGTACCTATGGCCATAAGAAGAAAATATATGGCCAAGCTCTTTCCAACAAAATATTCAGACAAAGAAAATAATAATGAAGGAGCAAGACCGACAATACTGGTATGGTAATTGTTGCATGAACGACATGCTACGGACACTCAAGACTGTCCGATTCAGTATCGATCAGCATGAATATACATCCAAGGTATCTACTCTATTTGTGAGGACTTCATATCAAGGAAACCCGCTCAGCCAACAATATATGCTCATAATTGTCAGTATCGAATATCCAAGTCTGTCATGATAGAGCAATGGCCAATTCAGAAGTTTAACTTCAGCGACCATGTTAAAGCACTACACAGCGTACTATCCACATGGATATACCGACAGAATGAGTAATATGAATGTTGAACAACAGTCTCGAAGCATGTGCTCTCACATATGGAAATTAGTTAATGGATGGCCTGCCGTGAATAAGATTCTTCTACCAAAACCTCTGTCAGTCAAGTCTGTGGATACTATTGTTATAATGTCGTACTCCTTTATACTAGTCACGACATGCGGCAGTCAAGTCTTTGGTACAGAGTGTATCCTCGAGACAGTGGAGCCAGCTAAGATCACTCAAAACGCCCCATAAGTAGTCCGATTTCGCCAAAAGAATAGTTTTAATTATATGCATTCTTTTGAACCAGGAGGACATGCATCTATTTGAGCAACCCAATGCAAGGAGTAAAATATTTGGTGTCCACCGAGAAAATTTGTTCACAACTCCATGGAATATTGTCAGTGATGGATATAAGAATAACACATACATCGCAAATCACTCTCGGACTTGTGAAAAGGGTGCGTATGGCAGTCATGATAATCTATCGCACCCGAGCTAAGATGACAGATATAAAAGAATTGGAGTCAGAGTAACATATGAAGTCATACCTGTGAGAAATAGGATATGGTGAAGCAAACCACCCCAGAGCGAGGCAGTCAAGTCATATGAAATCGAGTGGGAAAAACATTTATAAGGGAAAAAGGATACCCAAGTTGGAAACGGTTTCCTTAAGTTAGATATATTCATACTTGTTCCCTAAGCAACCAAATCTCGAGGACAAGATTTCTTTAAGGGGGGAAGGTTTGTCACACCCTGATTTTTGGCCCTTTATTTTTATTTTGAATTTATTTGAATTTTTAGTTTGATTCGCTTTTTCTGTGGCTCTGTAGTCTCGAAACTTGGGAAGATCATCTCTTCTCAGTCTTCCAAGTGGCTTGTCATCCTCAAACCCATCCCAAGGCCTTGTCATTTCCATCTTAGCCCAAACCTAAATTCTTTTTATTGGGAATTCCTTTTTTCTATTAAAGGAATAATCCTTTTTTCTTTAGGTTGTGAGGCAACCAACATTTCTGCTTTGCCATTAATTCCCAGAAAATTGTCATAAATCCTTTGGGACATATATTCCACAGATATGTCAATACAAATCCATGTCCAGTTCAAAAGTAATCATAAATATTCCTTTTCCTATTTTGCCCAGAATGGCACTTTTTGAAGGAGGTGTCATTTATATCTTCTTGATTTCCCTCGAACTTTTTAATCACTCTTTCATATCCATATAATTCCCACATGCCAAAATTAAACTTCATTTGCCTAGTGAATCTTCCTCGACAATTTTCCAAAGTTTTTGTCCACAAAGAAGCTTTATAAAGGAAGTACTATCTAGGCTTAGTAAAATGCGCTATAATTTTGCAAGCTCTTTCCTATGCTCAAATAATCACTCTCCACCAAATTTCAGCTCCATCCAACTATCTATGTGAGCACACCTTAAAATCTTAGGTTCTGGCAATATTTTCAGTTTATGCAACAACTACATTTTATAATGCTTCATTAATTCTAAAAATTTACCAGAGCATGATCCTACCTATATGAGTTCTCTCCACCAAATTTGGGATCATATTATCAAGCTAATATTCCTCCATAATTTTCACAAGTTTCTGGATAGAGAAGACCACTATGAAGGAAGTTGAAAGTGCAACTATCCCTAGGTGGTTTTGGTAATTCCTAACAACATATAGCTCATTGAGCTAACATCAGTCTAAGATGAATATTTCAGGAAAAGCTCAATGGATGGCATGGCATGGATGAGAAAAAGTGGATCCCTCAAAATGCTAAGGATAAAAGGATTGGCTCAAGCTCAAAAGCTCAAGACTCTACATTTTATATTTTAGTGATCCAAGATCATATTGAGTCTATAGGAAAAGCCAATACTATCAAGGAGGGATGAGGTGTTGCTCAATGAGTTTCTTGCTCTACAGTGCTTAGTGATATGCTCCAAAACCCTCAACTACTTTCTCATATCCACATATGACCTAAACCAAAAGTCAAACTCGGCCCCATCGATTCTTTCTACCCGGTGCCACCGAGTTCAGATGTCATAGCCACTGCCACAAACCCTAGGCAAATCGGTCTCACCGATAGGGATCCCGGTCTCACCGAGATGGGATTGTAATATCTATGTTTCCCTTCGTAACGTTTCGGTACCACCGAGATGAGCGATCGGTCCCACCGAGATTGCAATCCCTGTTTCCTTTTCGTAACATTTCGGTCTCACCGAAATGAGCGAATCGGTCCCACCGAGTTTACCTGACCAACTCTCTGGTTAGCTTATTACCAAAATCGGTCTCACCGAGTTTGTGTAATTGGTCTCACCGAGATTACGTTATGCCCTAACCCTAACCATATCGGTCCTACCGAGTTGCATATCGGTCCCACCGAAAATTCTAACGGTCACTAGATTTGCTGAATCGGTCTAACCGAGTTTACCAATTCGGTCCCACTGAGTTTGGCAAGTTGTGTGTAATGGTTAGAATTTTGTGTGGAGGCTATATATACCCCTCCACCCCCTCTTCATTCGTGGAGAGAGCCACCAGAACAAACCTACACTTCCAATTTGCTGTTTCTGAGAAGGAACCACCTACTCATGTGTTGAGGCCAAGATATTCCATTCCTACCATATGAATCTTGATCTCTAGCATTCCCCAAGTTGCTTTCCACTCAAACCTTCTTTCCACCAAATCCAAATCCTGTGAGAGAGAGTTGAGTGTTCTGGAGACTATCATTTGAAGCACAAGAGCAAGGAGTTCATCATCAACACACCATTTGTTACTTCTTGGAGAGTGGTGTCTCCTAGATTGGCTAGGTGTCACTTGGGAGCCTCCGACAAGATTGTGGAGTTGAACCAAGGAGTTTGTAAGGGCAAGGAGATCGCCTACTTCGTGAAGATGTACCACTAGTGAGGCAAGTCCTTCGTGGGCGACGGCCATGGTGGGATAGACAAGGTTGTTTCTTCGTGGACCCTTCATGGGTGGAGCCCTCCATGGACTCGCGCAACGGTTACCCTTCGTGGGTTGAAGTCTCCATCAACGTGGATGTACGATAGCACCACCTATCGGAACCACGGCTCAAAAATCACCGTGTCTCCAAATTGTGTTTGAATCCTCCAAACCCTTCCCTTTACATTCTTGCAAGTTGCATGCTTTACTTTCCGCAACTCATATACTCTTTGCATGCTTGCTTGAATTGTGTTAAGATTGCTTGACTTGTGCTAAGATAGCTAAAATCTGCCAAAGACTAAAATTGGGAAAAGGATAAGTTTTTATTTGGTCAAGTAGTCTAATCACCCCCCCTCTAGACATACTTCCACTCCTACAAAAGTAGCATTTTGGCATGAGCAAATGGTATAATTTTTTTAACATAATCTTCTTATATCCATATCCTCATGATCTACCCAGTTTCATTCCATTTAATCACTCCATGTGAGTGCATCATCCAAATCTAGTTTCTGGACCCATTTTGCAGTTGCAAAGCAACTATGTTGTACTATGGTCCATTTCAGTCCAAATTCCACAGGATGCTAGTTCTTCCTACCCTTAATCTTTGTGACATCCTGTTTACTAGTTTACCCAAGCTATTCTACCTTAGCTTCATGCGAAAGTTCGCTACAGCAAACTTCAGCTCAGGCATCCCATCAGCCCAGAGACTCTTTCTTTGATCTATCACCTTAAAGGGGTCCCAGGAAGGATGGACAACACACCAGATATGGTCGGCTTTGCTTTGTCACCATGGAGGCGTCGATGCATGTGGTGACCATGCTGCTGGCATGCCCGTGCACGCGCTCTGCTCGTTTTGGCCACGTCCAGAGCATCATCGTGCTTCAGGCCCCTCTTCCCGGTTGATTCCTCGTGTCCCCTAGTATCGTCCACCCCCTTCTTCCTTACAAGTAGCTCGATGGACCCCGCAGCACCGCCCCGCCACATAGCTCGCATCCCCTAGTGTACTCGCCCCGTTGGCACCCGCGCATCATTGGTGTCACGGTTGCATCCCTCTGCTCTCTCCTGTTGACTCAAGAGCCCCGCAACACCGCCAATCGTGGCAAGAGCATCCACGCGTCTGCGACGGCATGCGGCCGCGGGCACCCGACTCTGGCTATTTAAGTTCATCCTGAGGCCTCCCGACCTCACCAGCCTCCACACGGCTCTCCTCTAGTCCTCCCAACCCATTCTAACTAGCTCAAGGAGACCCCTCTCCCCCATTGCCGCCTCGGCCACCGCCGGCCGCCACCTAAATTTGGCCCAACTGAGCCCTCTCCCTCCGTTCCACCACCACTAGTAGAATCACCGAACTCTGGCGGATCTCCCCAGCCTCTCGCCTCGACCGCCGGAGTCCCACAACCCTCTCCCCATCGTCGGTCGACGCCATCCTCTGCCGCGACCGAGGCCCTCCCTGTTCCCGAGCTCGCCAGCGAGCATATGCCCTCCAAGCGGGTGCGCCTCGCTGCCCTGAACCCTTCGGTGGCTGGAGAATCGCCGGGGATGGCCGGTGGCTCCCAGACAAGCGTCAACGCTATGAGGCCCTCCTCTGCTTCATGGTTAGCCAGCGGGAGGAAGAAGACACCCCGGCCAGGTGGGCCCCACCAGCCCGCGTACCCCACCAGTCAGCCACACGGGGAGTTGACCCCAGACTCAGTTCATGAAAACGTACTCTGCTTCTTCTTCGGCCCAAAATACGCTTTCTCATTAGAAAGCATATTCTCCTGAATGCATCTTCTGTTTCAGCCGCCGGCCGAAACCTTTATATAGCGGACGTACACCCATTAGCAACAGAAAAGAATAGTTTATTTTTTTTCTGCCTAACGAATGAATGGTCATATCTCCGCGACCGTGACTCCGACTTAGGTAATTCAAAAGCTCATGTTCTTTATTCGTCGAGCCTTTTCCGTTACTACCATTTTCATGACGTTCTAACATTTTGAAAAGACCATTTTGCCCCTTTCCTGAGTCAGCCTCCTTCAAAGGAAAAACTTTTCCGGCGAATGTTTCCGCGAGCTTTCCGCACTACTTCCCAATGAATCCTTCATACCCAGGGAAGCCACAACATTTAGTTGCATGATGGCCTTGCAATAGCCATGGTTTTCCACTTGAAAATTTAAATGTTTTGTGCATGCTAATACTTTGTGAATGCTATATATGCTTGTGAATCCATGCTCATCCTTACGCCATGATCATTTGCATCTAGTTGGTTCAATGATTACTTACTAATGTTATTATCATATTTTATTCTGATAATTATTCCGTACTAGTGATAATGATATGCTCATCATCATCTGTTATGAAAGTACTTGTGATATTCATGCTCATTAATATTGCCATGCTCATTTGCATCAGTAGAATAAATATGGTTGATAAGATTCATATGTTAAATGGCAATACTTCCCATCCATGCTTATGCTGATATCATGCTCATATTCATTGTTATTTTATCATGTTATTGTGACTTAGCTCATCACCATTCAAGTTTAACCGGACACTAATCGAACTTGAAGAAACCTGTTGGATGAGTCATAGTGCCATTGAATCGTGCTGACCAGTGCAGCCACACTTGCCTTATGGGGGGCCCTGATTCAGTCTATTGGCATGCCTCTTGCTGGTGCCTCCAACTAGGGAAGGCTATGTGCACGCGCTACCCTGATCAGGTAGGAGGCCATAAGCCTTGTGAGCCCGAGATTGGTAATGTGCACATGTCCCTGTTTGGGACCGTTTTAGTTTTGCCACGACGGTGGCCGAACATGTAGGTGGTGGATGTCACGCGGTGACATCAGGGCCACCCATGACTTAGCCCAAAGGGGAGTTTGTCAGAGTGGATGGGAGAGTGGCATGCAATAGATAGTTTTTGTCGGAACACCGCTGGTCCACCCGAATGGGAGCACGAGGCCATGGGTTCTGTAGTGTGGATACAGTGTACTAACCTCTACAAAGTGTATAATCTATTGATAGCCGCGCCCATGGATATGGGCCCAGTTCGTAGTAGGTCACACTATGGGTCAACAGTAATAATAACTTGACTAATAAACAACCCCGGTTCGATGAGGAAATAAGTTGGTTGATCTTTATGCGATTGTAAGAGGATCGCGATGGTATGTTGATTTCGAAGTTGGTTGGGGTGATGCGATGACCGCTGGTAAAGATCAAGCTCCTTGTGGTCATGTGATTATCACGATGGTATCGTTAATACCAAGCTTGGTTGATCCTGAGGTGATCGTGTGATGTCCATGATGGTAAGTTCATACATGTGGTGGTTACGAGGTAACCTCTGAACGGAGTAAGTTGGTCCTTGATATTTTAAACATGTTGCATGCTATTCTCATCATTGTTCACACCATGAGTAACATGTTCATGCCATGCTCATCTTGTATTGTTCTAGTGGTGTCTTCCTCATCATTAATTAACTTGTAAATGCCATGTTATTGTTTGTCTTGATTGCTTTGGTTGTTGTGAGCTTGCGAGTACATTCAAAGTACTCACCAGAAGTGTCATGCCTGATTGCAGGTCATGCCATGATTGCTTGCTTGTTGAGCATCCCGAGTTTGTGAGCTAGGATATGCGTTCCAGCCAGAGTCCCTGCGAAGTGGAGTTCATCTCCGTCGTTGTCGTTCCGCTGGTAGAAGTTATTCCGCTGTTGCGAGTTGATTTGCTGCTAGCATAGAGCTACCTTGGCAGGCATAGTGTCGTCGTGCCGATGCGATCCTTTGTAATATCATAACCCATGTATCTCGAGTATTTGTAATAGAGAGATGATTTGTTCTATGCCAAGTAGTGCCGTATTCCAAAAGACTTGATCTCTGGCCTGGAATATGGGGTGTTCCAGTCTCCCTGAGCTGGGGTGCCACATTTGTTTCTAATATTCCAAAACTAACAGAAATAATTTTTATGGAATTTTTGGAGTTGGATTACTTACCGTATTACATACCTCTTCCTTTTCAGGGTTCTGGAGTGTTTTGGAAGGTCTCTTTTATGTATTCTTCCGGTGTCACGGTTTGAATAATGTTAGTTTCAACTTTAATAGGCATACGTGAGATATAATGCTTAATTCTTTGTCTATTGACCCCCTTCGGGTTTGTGCCTTATTGATCTTAATGGCTCCAGAACGATAAACTTCTTCAATGATATATGGTCCTTCCCATTTAGAGAGAAGTTTTCCTACAAAAAACTAAAACGAGAATTGTACAATAGAACATATTCACCCACTTTAAATTCTGGTTTTTGGATTCTTTTGTCATGCCATCTTTTAACTTTTTCTTTAAATAATTTGGCATTTTCATAGGCTTGGGTTCTCCATTCAACTAATGAGCTAATATCAAATAACCTCTTTTCACCGGCAAGTTTGAAATCATACTTGAGTTCTTTAATTGCCCGATATGCTTTATGTTCTAACTCAAGAGGCAAATGACAAGGTTTTCCATAAACCATTTTATATGGAGACATACCCATAGGATTTTTATAAGCAGTTCTACATTTTATATGGAGACATATCCATAAATCTAGTTTCTTAGACCAATTTTTTCGAGATCGATTGACGATCTTTTGCAATATTAACTTTATTTCTCTATTTCTCAACTCAACTTGACCACTGGATTGAGGGTGATATGGGGATGCAATTCTATGATTGACATCATAGTTAGCAAGCAATTTACAAAAAGCACCATGAATAAAATGTGAACCACCATTAGTCATTAAATATCTAGGGACTCCAAACCTTGGGAAAATAACTTCTTTAAGCATTTTAATGGAAGTGTTATGATCAACACTACTAGTCGGAATAGCTTCTACCCACTTAATGACATAATCAACAACAACCAAAGTATGTGTATACTCATTAGAGGAAGGAAACGATCCCATATAATCAAATCCCCAAACATTGAATGGTTCTATAACAAGTGAATAATTCATAGGCATTTCCTGACGTCTACCAATGTTATCAATTCTTTGACATTAATAATAGGATAAGACAAACTTACATGCATCCTTGAAAAGAGTAGGCCAATAAAACCAGATTGTAATACCTTTTGTGCGGTTCTGTCTCCCTCAGGTGTCCTCCATAAGCCTCGGAGTGACACTTCCGTAGGATTTGGTCCTGTTCATGCTTAGGTATACGAAGTCTAATAATACCATCTACTACTTCTTTATAAAGATGTGTGTCATGCCAGAAGTAATGTCTTAAATCAAATAAGAACCTTTTCTTTTGTTGGTATGCAAAACTAGGTGGTATAAATTTAGCAACAATATAATTAGCACAGTCTGCATACCAAGGAGTGTTGTGAGAAGCATTTATGACAACTAGTTGTTCATCGGGAAAGCTATCATTAATAGGTAGTGGGTCATCAAGGATATTTTCTAACCTTGACAAGTTATCAGCTACACGATTCTCAGCTCCCTTCCTATCAGTAATATGCAAGTCAAACTCTTATAGAAGTAGAACCCACCTATTGAGTCTAGGTTTAACATCTTTCTTTTCCATAAGATATTTAATAGCAGCATGATCAGTGTGAACAATTACTTTAGAATGAACATGTAAGATCTGATTTTATCACATGCGAGCACAAGTGCTAAAATTCTTTTTCAGCAGTAGCATAATTTCTTTGAGCACTGTCTAGAGTTTTGCTAGCCTAGTGTATGACATTTAATTTCTTATCAACTTTTTTTCCTAGAATAGCACCTATAGCATAATCACTAGCATCACACATAATTTCAAAGGGCAAGTTCCAATCAGGTGGTTGAACAATAGGTGCAGAAGTTAAGGCTTTCTTAAGTGTTTCAAAGGCTTCTACACAATCATCACGAAAAATAAATGAAACATCTTTTTGCAAGAGATTTGTAAGAGGCCTAGAAATTTTCGAGAAGTCTTTAATAAACCTCCTATAGAAACTAGCATGACCAACTAAACTTTGGATACCTTTAATATCTTTAGGACATGGCATTTTCTCAGTTGCATCAACTTTGGCCTTATCCACTTCAATGTCACGCTCAGAAATTTTATGCCCCAAGACAATACCTTCATTTACCATAAAGTGTCACTTCTCCCAGTTCAATACAAGACTAGTTTGTTCACATCTCTGCAAAACTTGATCAAGGTTTCTTAAGCAATCATCAGAAGAAGTCCCGTAAACGGAAAAATCATCCATGAAAACCTCAACAGTCTTTTCACAAAAGTCAGAGAATATAGCAGTCACTACAGGAATCAAGAACTTTGCTGTCTGCCATGCCCGACAGCAAAGGCATGCCTGGCGAACGGCAAAGGGCTTTGCCATCATCCAGCAGACGGAAACACGCCCGACTAAATAGACTACAGCAAAGGGCTCTTTGGCATCTGCTGGCTGACGACAAAGACCTTTGCATCTTTGTCATCTGCCAGCAGATGGCAAATGGCCTGGACGGCATACGTGCTAGCTTAGGTCCATTAAGGGGTTAAGGCGTGCTTTGCCGTCTGCTGGCAGATGACAAAGAGCATTGCACCTTTGCCGTCTGCCAGCAGATGACAAAGTAACCAAATAGCCAGCTCCCAGGTACTGCCACATGGCATGTTATGCCGTTTGCTGGCAGACGGTAAAGGTGCAATGGTCTTTGCCATCTGCCAACAGATGACAAAGTAACCAAATAGGCTAGCCAGTGCCCCCAGGTTGCATAGGTAGCTGCCATGTGACAACTTTGCAGTCTGCTGGTTGATGGCAAAGCTCTTTGCCATCTGGCAGCAGATAGCAAAGAGCCTGTATAGCCCCTGTATTTTCTGGTTTTTCTTAAATCATTCAATTTCATAGAATTTCATATATATATATATATAACATTTGAATATATATATAGACAAGCATATCCAACAAGTTACCAACACATATCCAACAAGTTTCCAACACATCCAACAACATATCCAACAAGTTTGCAACAACACATATCCAACAACATATCCAACAAGTTTCCAACACATATCTAACAAGAAGTTTCCTCCAACAGAGTTCATCTTACAAAATCAAAACAAAAATAAGCACAAGGAGAAGAGTAGACTCCATGAAGGCAAGCTCCTCATCTAAAGCAAATCTTCAAATTGGGAAAGAAGAAAGTTAGAAGAATAATAATAAGAAGAAGGCTAGCTAGAAGAAGAAGAAAAAAATAAGAATAAAAAGAAGAAGAAGAAGAAGAAGAATTTTTCTTCTCTTTCTTTTTCTCCTTTCAACTTCTTTATCTTCCTCTTCTAACTAAGGTAGGTAAAAATGCCATTTTTAGCTAAGCTAGGTAAAAATGCTAAGTGTAGGTCATTTTAGAGCTAAGCTAGGTAAGTAGGTCATTTTGGATCTTAGGAAGGTTATTTTGTCATTTTGGAGGAAAATAAGCTAAGTCTATGTCATTTTGGAGCTAAACCAAGGTTATCATGCCATTTTTTACCTAAGTATGCTAAGTATGTCATAAATGAACTGAAGAAGCTAAGTATAGGTCATTTTTAGTTAACCTAGGTAGTTATGCCATTTTTGAGCTAACTAAGCATATTTTATCATTTTGGAGGAAAAAATGCTAAGTATAGGTCATTTTATAGCTATCCTAGGTAAAGTATGTCAGTTTGGAGCTAACTAAGGTTATTATGTCATTTTCGAGGAAAATAAGCTAAGTATAGGTCATTTTGGAGCTAAACCTAGGTTATTATGCCATTTTTATCCAAGTGAGCTAATTATGTCATAAATGAACTAGCTAAGCTAAGTATAGATCATTATTGAGCTATCCTAGGTAGTTATGCCATTCTTAGCTAACTAAGCATATCAAGTCATTTTGGAGGAAAAAATGCTAAGTATAGGTCATTTTATAGCTATCCTAGGTAAAATATGTCATTTTGGAGCTAAGTAAGGTTATTATGTCATTTTCGAGGAAAATAAGCTAAGTATAGGTCATTTTGGAGCTAAGTAGGTCATTTCTTAAGCTAAGTATGCATTTGTTAAGAAAAACACTTGGGAAAACTTACCATCACATGGGGGTGAAGGACCGGTCGGGTTTGCGCTAGTGCCAGACGGAGAAGGACCAGTTGGGGTTGCGCTAGTGCCAGACGGAGAAGGACCGGTCGGGGTTGCCCTAGTGCGAGACGGAGAAGGATCGGTCAATGCTTGTCGGGAGGCATGCTGCACCAAATATCATTTGCAATGTCTAGTTAGCATGATGCAACTGAAATGTGAATACTAGTAACTAATGACCATTCAAATTAAACTCACCGTGTCCAGTATACCAATCTTGGGCATCGATGGAGGGTTCTGACCATTTTTCTCGCACACGGACTGCACATTTTGTTTTCACGAGTCAGTCATATTAGTTAGTAATAAAACAAACATTACATGCATTATGTGGCTAATATGCAGGAGAAACTTACCATGAGGAGCTCGTATAGGGCCCGGTGAGACGCGTCGTTCCGGTTCCTCTCCGCCTCCAATAGACTACCCGTCCTCTCCTTCAACTCCCTCTCCCTCTACGCCGCCTGCCTATTTGCCTCCGCCAGAAGCTCCTGGGCCCTAGCCTCGATGCGAGTTCCATTGGCCGTGGTCGAGGCCTCATCTCAGGAAGACACCTCGTCTGGCGCTTCTTGATCTCCGGTAGACTTCTAGGACAACGTATCAGTCCATCCCCAATGGCTATCGAGCCATGTTTCCTCCCGTCACCAGATAGCATCATGAGATCAAGATCAAAAGGACTCTGGCTCGGGTTGAAGTCCTCCCCTTTCATCGCCTTCCCAAAGTCTCTGTACCTCACGAGCTTCTTGTGGGAGTAGATGTTGGTTAAGCTCTCTGGATGATCGAGGTCATCCTCCAAGAATGCCTTGGACTTCTTGTACGGGGCACTATGGTCCATGGCATAGAGGTCGTACAGTGATGGCACCTCCTTCTTGTGGTGTCACACCTAAAAGAGAGGAACAAATTATTAGTTAAGGGCTCAGGCTAGCATGAAGAATGAAATTGCATGAATTGTTAAGGGCTCAAACCACATACCCAGTGACCCCATCCTCAAACAGGTTGGAGCTCCCTTGATGGTGTGGCACACCTTGCATTTGGGAATGCATATCCCTGGCCTTGTTGTGGACGGCTAGCCATTGGGGAGAGCACCACTCATCCACCAACCTCTCCCTACAGTCCATCCTATCCGCACACCATCTCGGGGGCACCTAAGTTAAACAAAGAGAAATTTTAGTGCTATGTCTACAAATCAAATCGAGGAAACTAAGTACAAGGCCTTAAGAATAGGTAATTACCTTCATGTACTTCTCCTTACTCAGATACTTGCTGTGGCACTTCTTCCTGGCCCTCCTGATGTTAGTCGAGGCGTAGTAGTCTCGAACAGCCTACACCCAAGCCTCGTGTCATATGTTCTGAAGTAGGCGCTTGCACTCGGCTTCGAAAACCATAGCCGCATCTGCCTCGTGTTCCTCAAGACACTTGTAGAAGGTCTGCAATCAAACAACACAACACTGATTAGTGCAATCACTAGGTACTGTTGATTTTTAGTTTTGTAAAGGAGAAATTATCCAAAATCACCATCTCACAATGTCGGCCACCGTCTCACACACGACACCGTCGACCCTCTCCTCCAGCAGGGCCGGGGCATCCTCGTACAGCTCCCAGGTCAGTGCTAGCTATGGAACCTCACCCTCACTGGGCAATGTGACCCACCCCAGGAAGTGGTGCCGGTAAAGCACACCAAGGACCTGGTTGGGCCTGCGGACACCATAGGCATGTATCCAACCCTTGCGGTATGACAAGGTCAACACATTAGATATTAATTTGAAGAAACATGAAGGCAAAAGGTTAAAAAAAGAGTAAATGCACTTACTTCTCCCCGTTAGGCCCAATCAACCACTTGTGGTCACGAGCCGCCGGCACGGACGCGAGCTTTGTACCACCATGCTGGTAGACCTTCTTGCCCCCCTCAACCATCTCGCCCTCGCTGTAGCTATCGTCAGAAAAGGTGTCCTCGCCACCATCAGCATGGCCAATAGTCTCCAGAGTCACGTGCGACGAAGACTTTGGGACCCGAATCTCTTGGGACGAAGACTCTGGGACCCGAGTCTCATTGGAAGTAGGCTCGGTGACCCGAGGCTCATAGACCGGAGTCCAAGACGGGTCCAAGTCATACGGGTCCACCTGAGACAGAGCACTCCGATGGTCCGGAGGATCAGCTGGGGGTGGCGGCAAGGAATGTGTAGCAGCCTTCCTACCTCTCCCACCGCCACGTCCACCTCTAGATGCACGCCTCTTCATCTTCCCCCGACCTCTCCCAGCCGAAGAAGAAGCGCATGCTGGTGTCTGCATGATGTCTACCAGCACTCTCCGAAGGTGCTGGGGTGGAATAATAGGACGCCTCCCAGCACACGCCGAGGAAGGAGGATCGGAGCGCTCTCGACCCACGCCCACCATCTATCAACACCTGCAATGACAAAGAGTAAACGAAATTAGTACAACATAAACATAATAAAAAAAATTAAGTGTGTATCATCATCATGAATATAATAAAAATTGAATACCTAATAACATGAACTAATTAATAATATATATATATATATGCACATAATAATAATTGAATACATGACCTAACTCATAATTCACAAATATATGACCCCGTCGGCCTCTGGAAGGCCGAAGAGCACCTTTTTTGGGAGGTGTCAGGGGTCGGGGGTGTCGTGTCGGGGTCAGGGTGCTGTGTCAGGGTCGGGGGTGCCATGTTGGGGTCTCGGAGTGTCGG
>NC_041383.1:247494819-247496726 GCF_002162155.2 Triticum dicoccoides | reverse complement strand
TGTCAGGGTGTCGAGGCGGGGTCGGGGTGTCGTGTCGGGGTCGGGGTGTCGGGGTTAGGGGTGCCGTGTCGGGGTCTCGAGGTGTCGTGTCGGGGGTCGGGGTGTCGGTGATGTCATGTCGGGGTGCTGTGTCGGGGTCGGGGGTGTCGTGGTCAGGGGGTCGGGGTATTGTGGTCGAGATTGCAAATCCACGACCCCTCGACCCCTCAGCGACCCTCAACCCCTCGACCCGTTTTCCCCTCGACCCTCAACCCCTCGACACCTCGATCCTTGACCCCTAGACCCTTGACCCCTTTTCCCCTCGACCCCTCGACACCTCGACCCTCGACCCCTAGACCCTCGACTCCTTTCCCCATTGATCCTCGAGCCCTCGACCACTCGGCGACCCTCTTTTCCCTTGACGACCCTCTTTTTCTACTTTTCCTACTTCTTTTTTTCATCTACTACTTCTACTTATTTTTTTCCATCTCCACTTCTACTTCTTTTTCTGCTTCTTCCTTCTTTTCCTTCTTCCTCTTGTCTTCTTTTTCTTCTTCATTTTCCCTATTTTCCTTCTTCCTCTTGTCTTCTTTTTCTTCTTCAACTAATCAACCTAAATCAACTAATTAACCTAAATTAACTAAAATCTACTAACCTAAAATCAACTAAAATCTATTAACCTAAAATCAACTACAATCTACTAACCTAAAATCAGCTAAAATCTATTAACCTAAAATCAACTAAAATCTATTAACCTAAAATCAACTAAAATCTTATTAACCTAAATCTCCTTTTTTGACTATGTACAGTTGGGCCTTTTCATACACTACCAAGGAGGACATCTCGGTGAAGGATTTCTTGGACATCACGTCTTCGCGAGAGACGTTTCACCTACCACTCTCCCCACAAGCACATGAGGAGGTCAGATAGCTACATAATGATATAGCTGACATCGTCCCCTCAAGTGGAGACACACACAGAGACTGCTGGACATATGTTTGGGGAGCAAAGGAATTCTCTTCTCATCAGTTCTATACATTCTATTTCAGAGATACTCAGGCCCACCAAGCATACAGGTGGCTTTGGAAATCCAAGTCAACAATGAAGATTAAAGTTTTTGGGTGGCTCCTCCTTTCCGACCGTCTCAACACAGGAAATATGCTCAAACGCAGACATTACAACATTGGAATTAACCATAATTGCATTCTTTATGGACAACCCACTGAAGAAACTCTTGAGCATCTGTTCTTGAGTGTGATTTCAGCGTGCATTGTTGGACTACATTGAACCTCACGTGGCCCCAAGGTACTTCCAGACTCCAAAACATCATGCTAGGCAAGCAAGCGTGGGGCCAACCCCTTTTCATGGAAACATTTCTTCTGGTCGCGTGGAGTATATGGAAGGAACGCAACAATAAACACTACCGAGGAATTCTACCTTCAAAAGCATCATGGCTGCATAGACTCAAAACAGACCTTTCACTCCTTGCCTATAGGGTAAAGGGGAAGCATAGAAATCTCATCAACCCCCTGATCTCCTCTCTACAATAGGTTGAGTTTTTCACCACCCAAAGGGGGGGCTTGCATGTATTTACACTATGTAAACTATATTCTTGCATTTAATGGAAAGATCACAGTAGGAGGTTCTCCTACTATTTCTGGTCAAAAAAACTAACTAAGTAATTAACCTAAAAATAATTAACTAACTAATTAACCTTGTACAGTAGGGTAAAACAACTAACTAATTAACCTAAAAAACTAACTAACTAACTAACTAACTAATTAACCTAAATCAATAAACAGCAAGCAAAAAAGAAAAAAGGAAGAAAGCACCAGGGGCAGAGCGGCGACGGGTGGCGGGGGGTGGAGCAGCGACGGGCGACGAGGAGCTGGGGCGGCAGGCGGCATGAGCGGGCGGGGCGCCGGGGC